>NC_092728.1:83697992-84054659 GCF_047496885.1 Scyliorhinus torazame | reverse complement strand
CATTGAATCCTGATACAGCCTTAAACACAATGTTTACTTGCTCTATAGAAGAGGATCAGAGTGACCGGATTAAGTATATCCACCAAATGCCAAAAGCTTTTCTCTAATAGCAGAAGATGAACAAAGCAATCAAGATTTTTCTTGTCTTCTGAATTCTTGGTTGTCTTTTTATTTTACGTCTGCAGAAGTTCAAGCTTCTGCATTTATTCTTTACATGGGCACCAAGTCTGCAAATATCACAATATTTTCAGATCACCAATGTAATTGACTACTAGCGAAAGAAGTTCTGAACGTTTCTTTCAGACGATGCTTGAGACATTGAAACAATCATCCACAAACTCACTTTTACAAATAAAAGTCAAAATAATAAAGTCAAAATACTAGCCTCAACAAAAAACACTCAATATACAGACTAAATTGGATATAATACAAATGGAAGGTTTCATTGGAACAAGGAAAACCTGCAATTTAATATTATCGCCAAATGGGAAACATCCATCACAAATATGAAAACCATTGGCACCAAATACCTTAACACATCCATTCAGAGTGACTCAATTACTTGTTAATTAACAAAACAGGAAGCAATTATTCTATTTCCAACTTATTCATTGGCATTACAATATCAGCAATCATTTAAGTTTCAGCATCTTCAAATCAACAAACCTTACAGCCTAAACTCAAACACATGACCAAACTAAATTAACAAAATAACTGGCAAACAAAGAGTTCCAAGAAGCAATTCAGCCAAACAAAATGATTAATGAATGTATCCAAATGATAAGACACTAAACATTCTGAAAATATTAAAACCTATTTGGCTTTATTTAATGTAATTCAGACATCTTTTTGTTTAAAAAGCCCATGAGTAGAACAAGTATTTCCTAAATTCAAAAGGAGAAAAAAAATGAAAAGCATGCTTCATCATTTCAAATTGAGATGGTCGTCATGAATCAGACAGGTAGCAAAAGCTGATTTCATCTACGATCAATTTTATTTAATATTTGCAGTATAATTCATGAAATTATACCATAAATTCAGAAAGATTTTATATTTATCATTCATTATGTTCAGTCTTGCAGTATATGTTGTTGTCAAACTGTTTACTCATTATCCAGTGGTCTTTGATAATAATTCAATGGCAATGGACAGGTGCAGACGTTTTTGTAGCCTTAAATATCTTAAGTATTTACTTGGCTACAAGTTCACTTGTGTTGTAAAGATAACAAGTTAACCTCAATAAAACCATTTAATCTGTTCTAAACAAGTGACCACAACACAGAGAAAGGTAGACTAACCCATCAGCTAACTTGAATGAACAAGCAAGCTTGGTAAAGCAATAAAAGAGAGCACTGACAGAAGTTAAAAATTTATATTAAATATTGGCATAAATTATTTACCAAATTCATACATAGAAGACATGAATGGTTTATTGAACAAGAGCCAACATGACAAGAGGTCAGCATCTAATGTGTGAAAGTAGGCTTTGGCAGAGATGTGTTATTTCAACCAAGCAGATCACCTTGATAAGACAATGGAATAAAAGTAGATTGCTGTGAAAACAAATAAAGCATTCTTCTCAGTGTAAATTCACAGCATAAAATGCAAGAGTAACTCAAATAAATCTCTCAAATAAGAGAAATTGAAAATTGCCTGCTTAATAAGACTCAGCAAGATCAGAAAGAGTAGTCTACATACAAAAAGGCCGTAGATCAGGCAGTGTTAACAAGGCAGTTTTAGAAAACTTTATCAAAAAAAATCTGCCTCAAATCCTGTAGAAGCTTCTAGCATTATGTAGCTTCATACAAAAGTTGATTCAACACCAGATATTCATAGATATGAGTTTAGATTATAGCAAGCTTCTAATATTCCAAGACTCTTTACCAAGTATGAATTTATTCCCTAGTTTCATCTTACTGCCCTAATACACACATAACTGTTTATCAGATCTGACTGCCATAAGAGCAGGATCCCATTATATTTGAAAATATTAATTCTAGAAATCAAATACAGAACTTGGAAGAACTTGACTGTGTCAAGGAAATTAGATAAATTATATTACAATTAGCAGTGTTTTTCATTACTAGTGTTATTGAACTATCTATTGGTTCCTCAGAATAGTCAATTTAATCCGTAATGGCATAAATCCTCAAATCATTATTTTAATGTTACAGGTTCTGTTTTCCTTTTTCATTAACATGTATAGTCAATCAAATTTTCTAGGAAATGAAAGATTAAACCAACCTATATAAAGACTCAACTCCACAAATTCCCTGGAAAAAATATATTAAAAGTTCAATCACGAAGGCAGGCTCATTTATCCACATTATGTAGCAATTAAAACATAAGCAGCATCCGCCTTGTCAAGAACTAGCATGCACACCACGGAAAGAATTATCTTTCAACATTACTATATTTGTATTGACCACCAGGTCTTACTTTATTTATAAAGTGAAATATAGGATCAAGCCACAAATCCATGGAATCATACTGAAGCTTACATGTTACCATTGTATGCATGAAACTAACAGAAAGCCAAAAATAACATGGGAGAACAAGGTTTAGAGACATTGGTGAACATTTTCTTCTCTTAAGGCATAAAGAATTCAACTACCAGACAAACCAGCCAAGCAGCCCTTTTACTCCCCCTGCGGACACCTCCTGAAGCCTAGGAGTTCATTAAGTTTTATGATCTTCCTCAAGTCTGTTCCGCTTATAAGCCTCACAATGGCTACAAATCTGATGAACTATCAAGTACACCATTAGACACTTTCAGCAAATGAATGTCATTTACTTTTTTTCAGTCAAGTTGGCAGTCTATCATAAAAGTTTATTTGACAGCTGTCCATATATATTTTTCAATGCAAGTTATCCAGTACTTTTACCTTTAACAGACAAGCTACCAAGATTATATCCAAATAAAATAGCTCACATCATTCCACATTGAAAAGGACTGGTTTGTTCTACAGCAAAGAACACAAAAGATATGGAACAAAAGTAAAAATGTTCACGTCAAACCTGATTAACATTAAAGAAATGTTTCAGTATTGTGGACTAAAAAGAAACCCGGCTTTCAGATTAACAGAAACCAAATCCAATACATAACTGTATTATATATTTTATATTATGAAGATGAAAAAACTAAAAAGCTGTAAATTTACATTTGGTCAAAATGGTCTTAAATATACTCACAATATAAAAAACAAAATGCATCTCCGAAAGAACCATAATCATTAAAACTTCACAATGTTTTAATTTTAAACAAAACATAAATTAAGGAATTATGACAAACTATTACTCACATTCCTACTTTCCTAAAGAACATTTCAACAGATTATATTATAACCACCAGGAGCACAATGCTGCATGAATTCTACAATCAAATTTCAAAGGGACAAATCTCTCTGTATTGATCATGTTGACACTGATAGAGCCCAACAAACGCATAAACAGCTTCAGCAAAATAGAAGTTAATTCTTATCAAGGCCAATACAGGATACTGTACAAGTATGGTAATGAGGGATAACCTGATCTGATGGGGTATGGAGCTACCAAAAGAAACTCTACAATAATCGAACCTGTCAATTAAACAGGGCACAAGAAAGAAATTTCCCTGTCATGAAAGCAGCGGGAAAGACTCATCAAACTGCACCCTGCTGACATCTTGTACCAATCTAAACTTTTCCTGCATTCCAAAAACAAATCTGGTTATGGCCACTGCAGGAGAAAGCAGATAAAGTGTATTACAAACTTGTGTATAATAATAGCCTTCATTTAAAACAGCCCTAGCTTTAAACATTGCATATTCTAATACATTCAAAATACTATTCCCTGTAACAAAAAGCCAGTCTGCAATACTTCCTTTCAGCATCACATCATTTAATTTTGTTGCAATGGACCTCGGTTTACATAGCTTTTATCAGTTGTTTAAACTGGTAATTGATAAAAATGTGAAAAATAAAAAATACCTTCAAAAGGAGTGGGGGAATTAATGTCTTTATGAAAAAGCCTGCTACCTTGTGGTAAAGTGAAGGAATGCATATAATCTGCTTGACTTTCTTGTGTAGTTATAACAGATATCCTCGCTATGGAAATAGACTTTCTACATGCACAAAATGCCTTAATAAAATCTACAAAGATATGAGTTAGTCCAATCCGGTCCCACAAACACAAAAGTCTTATGGTTCAAAATCGATCAATTATTCTATAACCGGAACAATGAATGTGAGTGGATTTATAAGACAAACAAAGCTGATGGTGCAGCTGCGAATTCTACCCAGAAATATTGGTTCATAATTAAACTATCTAGAGGAAAACAATGCTGCATTAATTGGGCAAATAAGTAATGAATCGCTACACAGAAACTCCGAAGCAATCACTAGCTTCCCTGATGCTATTGGATATTAACTTCAGTCCGGTGCCAAACACTGCGTACATATTCTGCAAAAGAAAACAAATGCTTTGCATTGTATATCACGGTGATACACCACTTCCACAACCACAAATAGATTTGTGTAGACGCAACATTCTAACCATACACACGCACAAACAAAATCATTAAAGTGTAATAATTTGCCTCGTTACCAAGTCAACGGCCAGGTTAAGAAAAAGGGAAATAAACTCACTCCAAAGGCTAAATAAATTGTTCGTTTACAAAACCGTTGCAAGACTATTTTTATCTACCCAATGGACTGAAGAGTTTCTTGTAACAACGCCATCTGTTCACGCAATATTTGCACCCGAATTTGCTTTAATATTTTAATGATTATAAACATTCAAAACAGATCTATCTGTTTTATGTAATGCTTTTATTTAAATAATGTATTAAAGGATTTCTGTTTTAGTTATAACTTAAATCGCATTTTCTCAGCAGCACTACGTCTGGCAATTTCGCTTTCCGACCAACTTTCTTCCTGGTCTTTTGGAAAAGTGGTTGCACATTTTCTGTCGCTATGCTTTCTTTATGAAGCTAACCTCGAGCAAGCCCTCAGAGTAAAAACGTTTTTTACAGTCCTGTTTAAATCGCGTCAGAAATGTCATCACTCGGGAAAGAATACCTACCACACGTGTGGGAATATTTGACATCAACTTAGCTTTGCTATCATCCAAACCCTTGTCAAACACTGAACCTTCCAACAATAAAGCATCACTACAACACCAACTTTCTTTTCCAGAATGGAATGTCAGACTTTCCCTTGTCATTGGGAATTATTGTAATGTTTTGATGGAAAATAGGTATATTTAGTCGGACTGTTTATTCGTCTACCTTTATCGGTTTGACCGTATTTCCAATTTCACGCAGTGAATACTGTACCTATGTCTATCTACTATTCTGACCACCTGAATCACAACGTTTCCAAGTTTATCTAATTCTATGTATCAATTTAAATGAAGGCTGGTGGAAGAGAAATGTAACAGAAAACTTGATCATACTACAACCAATATCGGTCTCCGCAGTGATCTATCTATCTGCCTTATTGCTTTGTAAAAAACATCGCAAGGAACGTGTTCATTAAAGAGGGGCAACAAACTTTGAAGACTCTTTTTCCGGCCATACTGCTCTGTTCTTCTACTTTACGTTATTCTTTGTTGTGCGAGCTAAACCTTCCAGTTAAAGACTAAACAACGCCTCGGCAATAACCTGTTTCAAGTAGCGAAAATGTCACAGGAACAGGTCACTCAAAAAGAAATAAAGACTCACGAATCCTAATGAAAGTATCTGGGTGGAAATGCCGCTTGTCTCACATCTTAAGCAGCCCCGTTCCTCCATCACTTTGCACAATGGTCTCAGATAAACAGGGTGCTCAGGCGCATCATATATAAAAAAACTTTCAACGTTAAAAACTGATTCCAGAGTTGTAAGATATTTAACGTTTTCAAAGTTAAGGTTTAGGGCATTTTATTGCAGTTGATGTGCACAGTAGGAAACTAAAAGCTACAGTGGTTTAAATCTGATCTTCACTATACGCGAGTTGAGATATTGTTTATATCCCGTTGAAAATCTATTGTAGGTTATCGTCTCGTCTGTACAGAGGGAAAATTAGCTGCTGTCAGGGTAAAATCTGCCCAGCCCAGTCTACAATTGTGCAAACCAGATGTATTTTCTTATAATTAACATACACTGAAGCATAACAAACTATTCTGTAAATGACTGCTTCTATTAATTTTGTTTGCATTTTTATAATATTACGTTTCTCCAAAACACTGAACTCTTGATTTGAGTAAGACTATCGCCAGTATCTCCCACCGAATACAACCGCTTCAAATTACGGCAAAAAACCCAAAACATAACACATTCTCTCTCAACGTTACAACTGCCACTCTGCCCCAGATATCGATATGATTGTCACTTCTTTCTAGTGAAAAGTGCAACCATAGTTTGTTTGTTATGTTAAAATCTTACACACGCTGCTACTTTTCTACTCCGCATAAGGCAAAGTGCGCCAAAGGCGGCTCTATTATAGGTGCCAAGGGCGATTATGGTATGGATGATATACGGGCATTTTAATGTACATTTCATTTAGCATCACGGTTATGAATTGTTAAATTTGGTGAAGCATTATTACAGTGAACAAAATGAAATAGGAGAGAAATAGAAATCAAGATGGCGGTGCACATGTCGCTGGAGTTCAGCTAGCAGAAGTATAACAGTGTGGCGATTTGTGTGTTAAAATTAATCGGAGCAGTACCTGTTTTCTCCTTTATTTCGCACAGGACGCTAAACAAGGCCGGCTTCATTCTGTGGCAATTTAACGCGTGTTTCCTGAAATATAAAAAAAATAATAAGTAATTAACAAGATTTATAGCACTCAAAGTCAAAAATATGGCGGCGAATTTGAGCGCTTAAAGACATCAAAATCAGACACAGGCAAAACAAATAAAAAAGAAAAGAAAGCGGGATGGAGGGAAGAGGAAGAGGAGGAGGAAGGGGGAGAGAGAGAGAGAGAGAATGGTTTTTTTTTCGCGGGCAACCAACTTTGCTTGTGCTTCGTCCAGACTCTGGTCAGTGATGGTCATGATCTGATGAAGGATATCCCCGATGTCCTGCTTTCTTCCGTCGCCGTCTGCACCTTCGTGTCCTTGCACATGTGGAGGCAAACCCATGCCCCCCTGTACCGAGTGTCCAGCCAAGCTCACACCGGGATGAGTCTGCATCATCCTGGATTGATCGTCCATACTCTGCCGCAGCAGCAACACAGAAGAAACAAAACTAGCACAGGTACCACTGGAGCCGAAGAAGACAAGGGGACAGTTGCTTTGGGGTGCTTTCAATTCCTTTTTCAAAACTTGTCTACAATTCCACCACCTCTCTCCACGCCGCCACCTCTCTCTCTCTCTCCCCCCCACCCCCACCCCTCTTCTTTTTTAAGGGGGGGCAAAAAAAACAAGAAAAATTTACAAAAATCATATATGTTGAAAAAGAAGAGGGAGAGCTCCGAGGAGCCGCGACGTTGGCGTGTGGGTGAGCGAAAAACAATTTAAAAAGCAGCAAATCCGAGATCATAAAAAAAAGATCTATGGAAACAAGATCAAGTAAAAAGTACGCTCCCTCTTCAAAAGACGGGAGGGAAATAATAAGGAGAAAAAAATAAGAGAAAAGATCATAAAAATTATTTGCACTGCCCCAGCAGTGAAAGCCAGATCAATTTACGAGCCAACTCTTTATGTTTTGATGGCCGCTTTGGTGAGGGATTGACAGACTGCCAATGCCACTCACTCACTGCAGACGTGTCAGAGTTTAAGGGAAGGGGGGAAAAATATATATATATAAAATGCAAACTCCGCCCTCGATAGGGCGGCCCGAGACTGGGATCCCAGTTCCACACACACACACGGCTCCCTCACTCACTCACTCTCTGAGCTGCCCTGAACCCTTTCAGTTAACGGTTACCATTCCTGTCAAACACACACACACAGGGGGAGGGGAAAAAAAGACCTTTTCCTCTCACACTTTCCCCGTGTTGTTTTATTTATTTATTTTAAATCCCCACCCCTTCCCCCCCCCCCAACCCAACCCCCCGTGCCGTTTTTGTTTCTTCCACTCTCTATTGATTCTTTTTTAAAAGCGGAATGATTCGCCTCTCTGGGTTTTTTTTAATCCATGCCTCCATGCGTCGCTCTAACTTGACGGCGGAAATGTTTTCCTCGCGCTGACGTCCCTCCCCCGGCCGCCAACCGCCCGTCAATCACTCCCCTCCCCTCCCTCTCCTCGCGCGCTCCTCCCGCCTTGATTCAGGCCGACGGCTCCGCTTGTCCAATCGACCCTTCCCCCCCACCCCCCTTAATGGCTGGAGCGTAGAGAGAGCGAGAGGGGGGCGGGTCTCCCGCGCGCCATCAAGTTCGGTTTTGTTTTGGGGGGGGGGGCTGGTCGGAGGGATGGGGGCGGGGTTTGCGTTTCAACGGTCGGCAACTTGCGATTGGCCCGTTTCGAAAGGGAGCGAGCTTCGGAATGTTGACGTCACCCGCATGCGGCGCAGCCCGCTGGTTGCCATGGCAGCAGACGACTTTATTGGGAGCGCTCTATTGTTGCTTGGTGGCCATCTCAGGCGCTGCGGGCATCAGCAGCTGAGCAGCAACCCAATGGCCACACATAGACCTACCTATGTGTGTGTGTGTGTATATAGAGAGAGAGAGACTCGGAAGTTACTGAGATGTTCAAATTGACAGCGAAACAGAACGGGTCCTACCCGAATTGAAAAAAAAACAAGTTTGCATTAGTATTTGCAAGGCGACACGACTTTCAGAAATCAGCGAAACATTGGAAATTCAATAGTTATTTGCAGGAGGTTGCAATCTAAACATGCGCTGAATGTCGGAATTATCTGATAGCCGCTCCACCCGCGGTAGTTTAATTTACACTGATGTTTTATGGTCACGAGAAGGAGAGAGTTTTACATTCAGTTGGTGTCTAGTTCATTGATTCGTGAAACAGCGAGGTACAAGCGGGGTCCCATTGATGGTGCCTCGAACAGGAGCAGCTTTATCTGCCTTCAGAAACCTTGTCTTTTATTAATGGTATTTCAATGCAGCAGCAGCATAATAGATAACGCCACTTTAACCAAGTTGTAGGGGAATTTAAGATTTTATCAATACGTATTGGTCAGACCCAGGATTTGTTGTCAGCATTTATGTAGTTTGTTTTAATGAATTCAAGTTATTATTTTTTTTAAGTGCATAAGATATCATCATTGTCTGTAACCTTTTGTGATCAGATAAGACACTCCACTCATTTTGTTCCTAAATTGCCGATCACGAGTATTTTATAATCTCTATTCTTAATTGCTCATCTTACACTGAGTTCAATGTTTCAAAAAAAATCAATCTGCCTTTTCTGAAATCACATTCGATATTTTAATTAAAAGTAGCCACCATATATTTTCTGTAGAATCCTCACAGCACCTAAGAATAACACGGCTGATGAGGTTTCTTAAACGAAAATGCCAGCTATAGATACAAGTCTTCGATTTACACAGACTCTTTATTTCGGCTTCCAAGGAACAATATTATAATTAGGGATGAATCACATTTGAAAATCATTTGAAACTTAATAGCACGTTATCCAATACTAATTACAATCTTCGATATTGGAAGAATTAGATTCGAAAATATCCCTTTCTTAGCTTAATTTGCGAACTTTATGATCAAGCTTCATTGCAGTTGAGAATTTATTGTAATTCATATTGCTATCTAAATTGCCACGCATAAAATACCACAGAACACGGTTTATGGATTATTGCTTATTTTTGATCAGTGTCTAAATAATTGGCGGTACTGAGGCGCCAATTGCAACCCCCATTGCCTCTCAGGCAAGTTTGATACACAGCTGCTGGTGTACTTTTTCTAACCTTAAAATAAATACTATGTGGTTTGTAATTACTTGAGGCAATTGTTTGCTGAAATAGACCATTGTGCAAATAATGTTGCCTTTCAGTGAAACTGAAGCAAGGTTGTTCGCTCGTTTGTTGCATTCAACACTAAACTCAGTGGACAGGTATTACAACTGTAGCAGCATGTTCCAGATGGTGCGCCAAACAGCAGAAGGATACCACTCCCTATTCACCTTAATTTATTTTCTTATTTCCCTCTTTGTATTCTTTCCTTCATAGCTACCTCCAGCGCTTCTCCTTTCAACTCGGAGAGGCAGATGCGCGAGGCTATCAACTTCTCCCTGATTTTCAATGGATCATCCAGCAGGAGGCAATTATCCTGAAGCAAAATGGATAGGCGGTGGTGTCGATTTTTACTCATCGCGAAAACACATATGAAAAGTAGAAAAAGAAACAAGGCACATAATAACAGTGGGATGGCGTGTGGGCTATTTTAGCTGTAGCGTTTAACCATTAGACTGTGGTCTGTGCCAGTATGATTGATCTTGGAGATAAATCGATTGAATTGGTGCATAGGAACGAGAAGCAAAAAGGTTTCGTATTAGGATTCCATTGGACGGGAAATTTATCCAAATCTGAATAATGTATAAACCACTGTTGTTTGCGCCATATGACATTGATTCCACTTATTGGGTAAGTATATTTGTAGAAGTACCCTGACGTCACTGTCCATGTCGTGATTCTTTGGATTTTGTTTAGTTTAAAAGCAACAAATTAATGAAGTTGGACGTTAGAATTTGTATTAGATCAGAATTGCACGCAGCATCATGTGGGATATTCCATCCAAGTGAAAACAAGTGGGAGTAAAAATCATACACAATGGGTAACATCCAACAAAATCATCGATCGTGTAGACTTTGCCAGTATGAAGTTACAGGTTTATTTAGTCATTCGAGGACAGTGTATCAAGTATAAAGGTTCCCGTACCCTTAAAATGAAGGTGAACCTTTATGGCGATGGTTCAATGTTACAGCATGTCTCAGGCAAGTTGATTCTGCACCGGAAACAAAGATCGAATTCACAAAATCCCAGGTGTTTGCATCCTTCCTACTCATTTTAAAAATTAAGAATGCTACATGCCTAAAGAGAGGCAACCTATCAAATGAAGAACAACATGGGGTTATTGGTAACACAGTCAGTAAATTGACTATTTAGCCACATAATCCAGGAATATCTTGTTGAACCTGAGCTATTCTTTTAGTCTGTAGTAAGTTGTTGATCTCAGCTGGAATGAAAATATGGGTGTTACAGCTGACCTCACATGCCAGTTCTTGGAGAAAGGGAAAACATACAAAATGTCAATTTCTGATTACCATCCAGTGACCCACTTCAGGTATATCAGGCGATGGCAGAATTGTAATGGCCCCATGGGTCACAACATAATGAAACACTGGGCATTTGGGTACAGTATGGCAGGTTGCTGGAACTGTACATTCCCAATTAGCCAGATTCTGCATGGCACTGTAGGTATCTATCTCTGCTACAGTGAGAGAGCGAGAGAAATGGTTAGAGCTTAATCGGACGCCCATCTGGTTCAAGTATGGCTGACCAAGAATAGTTCCTGCTCTTACCGCCTCCCCCCCCCCCCCCCCCCCGCCCCTTCCATGTGCGTGTTGGAAAAAAATAGCAGGTTGGTTATCGACCTGTTTGGCCGCAATACGAACATTCCTTCTGTGGCCAGCAAGTCCCGTGAGTAGGACATGAACTCGGAGCTTCTGTCTTAGGGGTAAGGATGCTGTCCATTGCACCACAAGACGTGCTGGAACCGTACTCTAACGTAAATCACTATTTTCAGGATAATCTTCAACATTGAAATTCAATCATTAGACTGGGTAGTTCTATTGGGGTTTATATTTTTTTTTAGTAATTGATCAGAATAAAATGATCCAATAAATGTCGGTAGGCTACAAAACACAACTATATTTGTTTCAACACCTTTATGTTGTAATGTAGTAAATAATATAAACGTATTTTTAACTCCATAAAGATTTAATTCTATTCTTTGTTATGTGGCTTTCGCTTATCAGCTTTGATTGGTTTACTCATTTGCTTCTTCATTACATTGTATCTTATATTTATTTATTCTTGTTGATATGGTCTTACTTTTCAACTCATCAAGTTTAATGCTAGTTTGTGGTTTCAGTTTCACTGTGTATTGGTAGTTAGTATTGAAACTAAAGCTGTAATTAATTTTCTAGCTTTGCCTCTTTATCATAAATGGAGTATGGCATGATAATTGTGGTGGTATGTATTAGGGGTATTATGGTACCCAGTGATGCCAAGAGGCTATTGGTGGACAGACACTGGGTCCTGATTGGATCTGCCGCCTACTGGCTCCACTCAGTAAGGCGGAGTATAAGAACCCGGGTTCTCCCAGCAGCCGCATTCTGGAACCGAGCTGCTGGGGAACAAGTCTGCGTAATAAAGCCATCGATTGACTTCATCTCATCTCGCCTCGTGAGTGATTGATTGTGCTACAATAATGTCCACAGATAATGCATCAGAATTCCAGTGGAATATAGTGGGCATACAGTTGTCCTGTATCATCTGCTAATCATCACAGCAAAATGGAGTAACTACATTGCAAAAATCTACAATACCGCTGTATCTGCTGTGCTCGCAACACCCATGCTTGCGCCTGAAAAAGTTGCAGCTTAGAAACTATAGGTGAGCAATGTTTGCAAAACTCGTCCACTATTTTAACAGGTGCATTCACCTATTCATTTAAAAGCGCAACCCACTCCATAAAGTAGCAGACAGAATGCAATGAAAATGTTAAGCATTTGTATGCTAATGTTGCATCAGGACCTTTTTTTGGCTTACAAAATAGCTGAACAAGAAGTATGTGCATGACTAATCAACATTATTTTTCTCATGACTGAATGGGATTTATTTTTTATTTATTGATTCAACAAAACACTACAATAAACAATGAAAATCTGTTCCTGACTACTGACACAAAACATGGTCACAGCTCCCAGATGCAAGACCATGAGTGCAAGAGTAGAGAATATATTTTCTATCTCTTATTCTTCTTTCAATTTTTGATCCCATTAGTTCCACCTCTCCCAGGATGTGCGCAGATGATCTTTCTTTTAGACTTTACTCATTCTGATCTCTTTAAAGGAACTTGGGAATGGCTCAGCGACCCAACATGGCTAGGGAAGTTCCCTTCTTTGGTTGCCAGCTCACGTCAACAGCTAAATCAGGTGATGTCACAGGCAATTGACTTTGATGAGCCATAGCACTCTACAGACCACACCAAAGCTGCACCATGTTGTTGAGGTCCTCAATATTGTAAGCACCAAGAATCAATTCAAAAGTTATTTAACAATAGTTCAGATTATTAAACTATAAGCTGTGCTTTGCATCATTAAAGATAATAGGACAGCAACTCTAAATCGCAAAAGCAATCGAAATTTGAACACTGATAGTTGCAAAATCCAATAAAATATATGCCTTTGTGTTTACTTTGCTTATCGGTACTTTTGTACAATACTAAAATTGGATAGGCTAATGTTTTCATTACGTTCTGCGAAATACTGTTATATCTTTATCTCCATAAAAATATTTAGCAAAACACAATACACATTTGTGTTCTTCTCCAAGCTGCAGGTAAGGGACACAGTGGGTTTTTCAATAGTATCCTCATAAAACATTCATTAGAGGGCCCTCATTAGCCCTTCATATGTACAAGTGAGAAGAGTTCCTATCCCTGGGTGATGCTCACAACCTAATGATTGATATCGCCCAAACGACTGATGACAACAACTAGATATACAGAGCACTGGGACTTCAGAATACAGCCAGTCTGGTTTGAAGATAAACATGCTACCACAATGACACAAACAGCAATCTAAAAAACTGATATTTTGTTCAGAAAATTATCTTACTTAAGCTGCTTTGTTAGACTATTGTTAATGACTAAAAAAAAACAAATATGGAAATTTTCATTTAATGTATCTTCTATAGAGAAAGCTAGATGAAGGACCAATACTCACTGTAGAAACATTCCAAGTTGCAAAGAATAGATGCAAGATCATGAAACAGTGTTTAGGAGACACCAAGCTTTGGTTTTAAAATGTCTGTAGATTTTTACTACACTTATTGTAAATTATTCCAAAATGTTATATCCAGACGCACTGATATTTCCTCCTTCCATTCTTAAAATTGCCAAAATGACAATGCTACCGCCAGGCTGCTCTTGGAGTACCAATGTGATAGGAAAATGTCACTCGCTCATTCTTCACCTCAGTTGTGGTATCTGGGATGGTCAAATGCAAAAGCAGGAATGATTCCACAAAAAGGACAAGTCATGACAATCACTATCATTCACCTCTTAGCATCAGATTTAAGAGCCAAGCCACCTGGTCATCCTATTGATTTAAGAATTGGCATGAGAAAAATAAGTGGAGAAAATGCATTATAAAAATTAATGCTAAAAAATAATATTTCATGCATGTATTGTTCACAAAACATGAATATTAGATCATATTTCACCCAGAATTCATATAATTATATATCAGACTTATTCTTAAATGCAAACATAAGTTAGCTGCTATCATAGATATCCCTCAGAGAAAAATATATTTGTACTAATTCACAAGTTAACAACATTACATCAATGTTTTTTAAATAATCCCTCTCACTCCAGTATATTTTACATTTCTAGAATCTTTACATCTAATATAGTCTCCTGAGGTTAACATAACTCTCGGCTCACTGCTCCATAATTTGCCACAGTGTTTATAAACAACCTCAAGTGTGCAGCTCTACTTTTTCAACTTTTCTGATAACCAGATATCATAATTGTCATGGACAGGAGAGAGAGGCAAATCTGAAGTCATTTATTTTCTCATCGTCTCTCTGCAAACAGAGGTGTGTCCATTTTTGAAATAGACTGTGGCGTGTTTCCTCAAACCCTCAGCAAAAGTATTGTTTATTCATACATTCAAACATGGGGGATGGTCATAACTTCACACACAGGGACAAGCACACAATAAGAATATAAGAAAGAGGAGTTTTACAACTCAGAATAACGTCAAAGAAAAAAGAACCACAGATATGTGAAAATGAAAGTGAAAATCGCTTATTGTCACAAGTAGGCTTCAAACGAAGTTACTGTGAAAAGCCCCTAGTCGCCACATTCCGGCGCCTGTTCGGGGAGGCTGGTACGGGAATTGAACCGTGCTGCTGGCCTGCCTTGGTCTGCTTTCAAAGCCAGCGATTTAGCCCAGTGTGCTAAACCAGCCCCTATGTATATCAGATCATGTGATTTCCAGAGTTTAGAAAGTCAGAGCCCAGTGAGGGTTCCTTCATGAAGGAGTTACAGTTCAGGTAGGTTTAGCTCACTGAAGAAGGAGTTGCAGAATTTCTTTAAAGTTGATGGTGATGCAGCAAGATGAGGTTGGGATACAGAGACTTGGGTGTTCAACAAGCAAATTCAGGAATTTTGAAGAGAAACAGGCTTCGAGGAGGCTTCGGCTTGATGCAAGTTGTCGATGTGGTGTTTGCAGGCTGGAGATAAAAACATAGACTGATTTGCGAGTCTCAATATGTAATATGAAACTTTCCACAGGCCAGAAGCTTAGGTAATGTGACCTTGCCCATTAATGAGTCAGTTTAAGGCCAACAAATGGTTTCTATGTTTCTCATCAAAATCCATTGTTCACCATAGGATGTAGATGGTGGCTATTAGTGCATCCAAAGGTATAATGAGTTTTGAAAGCTCTCCCTTTGTTATAGGACCAGGATGGAAAGACAGATCATTTGCTAGTCCCTAGTTTTGTTGATTGTAATATGTCCTCACAAGGAATGGTGTGAGATTCCACAAGGGAGAGGGTTGAGCTTTTGTCCTGCAATTGTTGTTGGAAATTTCCAGGAACTGTAGCCAATTTGTGACTCATGTGACCAGTAGCAGCCATCTTTTGTTTCAGCAAAGTCCACTTTTTAAATAAGCAGAAAGATAAGATTTGATTTAAACAGTTTTTGATTGCTTTCATGTCTTAGGGACATGACAGAATGGTCTAGTGATCAAACAGACAGACCTAATGTGGTTGTTAAACTCTTCATGGCAATGTAAGTATTAGATTTGACAAACTATTCATTCTTTTAAGCTACATGCTACATGCAATTTATTTTGCGTTCACATTTCGGATAGGCTTAATTAAAATACATTGGGGTTAATTTTCACTTTTACTGCAAAAGTGGGAAACAGACAGGCACAGATCAACCTTTTTAGACATTACCGAATTTTCATTTCCACAAAATGAAAAGCTATCCCAGTATGCTTAGTCTGATTTTTCTAAAATCCGAACACAGGTGAGTTTTCAGAGGCAAATGTGTAAATTAAAATGGGAAATGAAAATTATTACAAAAATTTAATAAATTATTTGCCCTTTTCCCCCAAATTTCTTTGTTATAGGACAAATCTCTACCAGTGCTGCTTTTCAGTTGGCTACTTGAGGGAGTGAGAGAATAATGTGGAAAACTCACCTCTGATTTGTTTTTCTCCATTTGGAAAACTACCTTTAAGGTTTCTCTAATGATATAGCCGTTTTTAAAGTTAGAAACTCAATGAGTGAGGAATTCTGGCTGAATAATTAATATTCTAATGTTATATGGAGGAGGTTTTGGTTTCTGGATCTGCATTTTAGTTTTGTTCTTACTTTATTATGTTTACAATGTCTTCTTCATTCCCCAGGTTCCTGGGGTAATTTCATTAACAATAATGTCCGTATTAATAATAGTAGAAAACAACAATTTGTTCTTCGGCCACTGCTCTCTTTGTTCTATGACTATTCTCTTAAAGGGCACAAGAATGTAACTGGTATATAGATGGCTCATTTTCTATGGAAGAGATCTGACCTTTGGGGACACACAAAGGAATTGTTCTGTTCTTTGTAGAAGTTTTAAAGAAATACATTGCATACATAATTGGACCATTGAAACTACTTAAGGGTGAATTTCAGCCAAACTGTAAGATTAAATAATAGAACATTAACATTAATTTTAGTGATTTGGCACCACAATAATTTTAAAACATCTTAACAGTTGTTCTCAAAACTCAAATACAGAATTGTTCTCAGCAGTTAAGAAACCAAAGTCACAATTTTTTTAAAATGAGAATCATTCCAACCAGAAGACTAATCTGCACCAGTACTTTATTATTGTTTTTACATGCACCTATTTTCTAGATGGGATGCTCTAAATAATGCAATTGCTCTTTATTTCAAAGTAACACTGTATTTCTCATTTTACACAAAACCTTTATTCTTTTAACTTAAGAAATTAGTAAATTTCTCACAAAACATTCTGATTTGTTCTTCAAAGAGGTAACCTTAGCTCCTTAATAAATACTTGTAAAGTGTGTAAAATAAACTGCATTGAGCTTTGAAAAATAAAGCTCAAGGACAATAATATATTTTGCTTTGATGTTGGAAGCCCATCACACTTCTGTTTTGTGGCAATATTGCGAGTCAGAATACCTTTGATTGCTCACACTTGCAGAAGAACCAACATTACCCCAATATTATACCATCAGTCACTCCTTAAAGCTTTATAAAATCAGTCTTTAAAATAAATAATTAAAAGCAATTCATAACTACAGGAATTTTGTAATGTATTCCTCTGCATTGTCTGTTATAAATGTTTTTGATTACAACCTCATTTTTAGGTTCCTAATGGCACCAACAATGAGATGTAATTTATGAATAAAATAACATGCTGTCATAATCGCTTACAAAGAGAATAGGTGAAATTTTAGTTCAGGAATTCCAAACATTTTCTCCATTTACCTGGGTGCTGTAGAGCCAGGGTTAAAAAATAACCTGAATAAGCTCACGTAGGTTTCTTTGTACAATCTGTAATGATGTTTAGCTGATATAAAAAAACGAGGAACACATTTGTGTAAGTTTAGGTCCATTTTGTCAGGTTTTGTACTTTTATTGAGCTGCTACGTTGTTGCACCAATTTTTCAATATTTAGAAGATGTGAAACCTAATCAATCGCTTGAGCCAGTTCCGCCATTTTATTAGACCATCCCTGATCAGTACCTCAGTTCCCTATACAGCACCTGCCATTCTCCAGGTCAATTGATACTTACCATCAATCTCTGGCCCAGATTTTCCCTCCTGGATCATCATAATAATAATCTTTATTGTCATAAATAGGCTCACATTAACAATACAATGAAGTTACTGTAAAAAAGGCCCTAGTCGCCACATTCCGGAGCCTGTTCGGATCAGGTGTGCAGAGACGAGAAAATTCCTGGCTCTGTGAATGTGACCTTTAAAAATGGCTGCCCGCAGATTGGATTTTCATTCCGGGATTGGGAGGAGGGGTGGGGGGTGCGTGGCTCCCAACCCTAGAACAATTGTGGAAGCTGCCAGGTGCGTAGGTGGGCAGGAAAGACCTCCCTCTGTTGAAATAAAAAAAGAGAAGAAAGCAAAAGCATCCCTTCATTCTACACTCCCGTTCCACACCCGCACACTTACAATGCCACTTTCATGCCAAACTATGCCATCTCGTGGCCCTCACCCACTCTCCATAGCCTCTCATACCCACTATGCCAATCCATGCTCCTCTAACTACCTCCCCATGGCCCTCAGGCTCCCTATTACCCAACAACAAACAAAAACAACAACAAATAAATAAATATTAAATAACAAAAAATAAAAACTAGCCCTAATTGGCAACTGCCTTGTCTCAGGCCACACCCCCCCCCCCCACCCCCACCCCCATCCCCCCCCCCCCCCCAAGTCCTGGGCCGCTGCTGCTGCCTTCTTTGTTTTCCCCCATCTATCTTTCCGCAAGATATTCGACGAACGGTTGTCACCGCCTAGTAAACCCTTGAGCCGACCCCCTTAGGACGAACTTAATCCGCTCTAACTTTATGAACCCCGCCATATCATTTATCCAGGTCTCTACCCCCGGGGGCTTGGCTTCTTTCCACATTAGCAATATTCTGCGCCGGGCTACTAGGGACGCAAAGGCCAAAACATCGGCCTCTTTCGCCTCCTGCACTCCCGGCTCTTGTGCAACCCCAAATATAGCCAACCCCCAGCTTGGTTCGACCCGGACACCTACTACTTTCGAAAGCACCTTTGTCACCCCCATCCAAAACCCCTGTAGTGCCGGGCATGACCAAAACATATGGGTATGATTCGCTGGGCTTCTCGAGCACCTCGCACACCTATCCTCCACCCCAAAAAATTTACTGAGCCGTGTTCCAGTCATATGTGCCCTGTGTAATACCTTAAACTGAATCAGGCTTAGCCTGGCGCACGAGGACGACGAGTTTACCCTGTTTAGGGCATCTGCCCACATCCCCTCCTCGATCTCCTCCCCTAGCTCTTCTTCCCATTTCCCTTTTAGTTCGTCCATCATAGTCTCCCCTTCGTCTCTCATTTCCCTATATATATCCGACACCTTACCGTCCCCCACCCATTTCTTTGAGATGACTGTCCTGCACCTCTTGTGTCGGGAGCTGCGGGAATTCCCTCACCTGTTGCCTCGCAAAAGCCCTCAATTGCATGTACCTGAATGCATTCCCTTGGGGCAACCCATATTTCTCGGTCAGCGCTCCCAGACTCGCGAACTTCCCATCCACAAATAGATCTTTCAATTGCGTTATACCTGCTCTTTGCCACATTCCATATCCCCCATCCATTCCCCCCGGGGCAAACCTATGGTTGTTTCTTATCGGGGACCCCCCCAGTGCTCCGGTCTTTCCCCTATGTCGTCTCCACTGTCCCCAAATCTTCAGTGTAGCTACCACCACCGGACTCGTGGTATAGTTCCTTGGTGAGAACGGCAATGGGGCTGTCACCATAGCCTGCAGGCTGGTCCCCCTGCAGGACGCCCTCTCTAATCTCTTCCACGCCGCTCCTTCCTCCTCTCCCATCCACTTACTCACCATTGAAATATTAGCGGCCCAATAATACTCACTTAGGCTCGGTAGTGCCAGCCCCCCCCTATCCCTACTACGCTGTAAGAATCCCTTCCTCACTCTCGGAGTCTTCCCGGCCCAAACAAAACCCATGATACTCTTTTCTATCCTTTTGAAGAAAGCCTTCGTGATCACCACCGGGAGGCACTGAAACACAAAGAGGAATCTCGGGAGGACCACCATCTTAACCGCCTGCACCCTCCCTGCCATTGACAATGCTACCATATCCCATCTCTTGAAATCCTCCTCCATCTGTTCCACCAACCGCGTCAAATTTAGCCTGTGCAATGTGCCCCAATTCTTAGCTATCTGGATCCCCAGGTAACGAAAGTCTCTTGTTACCTTCCTCAACGGTAGGTCTTCTATTTCTCTACTCTGCTCCCCTGGATGCACCACAAACAGCTCACTCTTCCCCATGTTCAATTTATACCCTGAAAAATCCCCCAATTCCCCAAGTATCCGCATTATTTCTGGCATCCCCTCCGCTGGATCCGCCACATATAGTAGCAGATCATCCGCATATAAAGATACCCGGTGTTTTTCTCCTCCCCTAAGTATTCCCCTCCATCTCCTGGAACCTCTCAGCGCTATCGCCAGGGGCTCAATCGCCAGTGCACACAGTAATGGGGACAGAGGACATCCCTGCCTTGTCCCTCTATGGAGCCGAAAATATGCTGATCCCCGTCCATTCGTGACCACACTCGCCACTGGGGCCCTATACAACAGCTGCACCCATCTAACATACCCCTCTCCGAACCCAAATCTCCTCAACACCTCCCACAGATAATCCCATTCCACTCTATCAAATGCTTTCTCGGCATCCATCGCCACTACTATCTCCGTTTCACCCTCTGGTGGGGCCATCATCATTACCCCTAACAGCCTCCGTATGTTCGTGTTCAGCTGTCTCCCCTTCACAAACCCAGTTTGGTCCTCATGAACCACCCCCGGGACACATTCCTCTATTCTCATTGCCATTACCTTGGCCAGGACCTTGGCATCCACATTGAGGAGGGAAATTGGTCTGTAGGACCCGCATTGTAGCGGATCCTTTTCCTTCTTTAAAAGAAGCGATATCGTTGCTTCTGACATAGTCGGGGGCAGTTGTCCCCTTTCCTTTGCCTCGTTAAAGGTCCTCGTCAGTAGCGGGGCGAGCAAGTCCAAATATTTTCTGTAAAATTCAACTGGGAATCCGTCCGGTCCCGGGGCCTTTCCCGTCTGCATGTTCCTAATTCCTTTCACCACTTCTTCTACCGTGATCTGTGCTCCCAATCCCATCCTTTCCTGCTCTTCCACCTTGGGAATTTCCAGCCGATCCAAAAAATCCATCATTCTCTCCCTCCCATCCGGGGGTTGAGCTTCATACAATTTTTTATAAAATGTCTTGAACACTTCATTCACTCTCTCCGCTCCCCGCTCCGTCTCTCCATCTTCGTCTCTCACCCCCCCTATTTCCCTCGCTGCTCCCCTTTTCCTCAATTGGTGTGCCAGCAATCTGCTCGCCTTCTCTCCATATTCATACTGTACACCCTGCGCCTCCCTCCATTGTGCCTCTGCAGTGCCTGTGGTCAGCAAGTCAAATTCCACATGCAGCCTTTGCCTTTCCCTATACAGTCCCTCCTCCGGTGCTTCCGCATATTGTCTGTCCACCCTCAAAAGTTCTTGCAGCAACCGCTCCCGTTCCTTACTCTCCTGCTTCCCTTTATGTGACCTTATTGATATCAGCTCCCCCCTAACCACCGCCTTCAACGCCTCCCAGACCACTCCCACCTGAACCTCCCCATTGTCATTGAGTTCCAAGTACTTTTCAATGCATCCCCTCACCCTTAGGCACACCCCCTCATCCGCCATTAGTCCCATGTCCATTCTCCAGGGTGGACGCCCTCTTGTTTCCTCCCCTATCTCCAAGTCTACCCAGTGTGGGGCATGATCCGAAATGGCTATAGCCGTATATTCCGTTCCCCTCACCCTCGGGATCAATGCCCTACCCAACACAAAAAAGTCTATGCGTGAATAGACTTTATGGACATAGGAGAAAAACGAGAACTCCTTACTCCTAGGTCTACTGAATCTCCACGGGTCCACCCCTCCCATCTGCTCCATAAAATCCTTAAGCACCTTGGCTGCTGCCGGCCTCCTACCAGTCCTGGACTTCGACCTATCCAGCCTTGGTTCCAACACCGTGTTGAAGTCTCCCCCCATTATCAGCTTTCCGGCCTCTAGGTCTGGGATGCGTCCTAGCATTCGCCTCATAAAATTGGCATCGTCCCAATTCGGGGCATACACGTTTACCAAAACCACCATCTCTCCCTGTAATTTGCCACTTACCATCACGTATCTGCCCCCGTTATCCGCCACTATAGTCTTTGCCTCGAACATTACCCGCTTCCCCACTAATATAGCCACCCCCCTGTTTTTCGCATCCAGCCCCGAATGGAACACCTGCCCTCCCCATCCTTTGCGCAACCTAACCTGGTCTATCAGTTTCAGGTGCGTTTCCTGTAACATAACCACATCTGCTTTAAGTTTCTTAAGGTGTGCAAGTACTCGTGCCCTCTTTATCGGCCCGTTAAGCCCCCTCACGTTCCACGTGATCAGCCGAGTTGGGGGGCTTCCCACCCCCCCTCCTTGCCGGTTAGCCATCATCTTTTTCCAGCTTCTCACCCAGTTCCCACGCAGCTGTATTTCTCCCAGACGGTGCCCCCCCGCCCATCCTTTCCCGTACCCACTCCCCCCTTTCCCCAGCAGCAGCAACCCAGTAATTCCCCCCTCCCCCCCCCCCCCCGCTAGACCCCCCGCTAGCGTAATTACTCCCCCCATGTTGCTCCCAGAAGTCAGCAAACTCTGGCTGACCTCGGCTTCCCCCCGTGATCGCGGCTCGCCCCGTGCGGCGCCCCCTCCTTCCTGCTTCTCTGTTCCCGCCATAAGTATCATAGCGCGGGAACCAAGCCCGCGCCTCTCCCTCGGCCCCGCCTCCCATGGCTAACGCCCCATCTCCTCTCCCTCCCCACCTCCCCCCATCACCACCTGTGGGAGAAAGAAAAGTTACCATACCGCAGGATTAAATCATCCAACCCCTCTTCGCCCCCCCCCCCCACACTCGTCCCACCACTTTGTCCAAACGTTCATTTTCGTAGTCCAATCATTCCAATTTTTCTTCTACAATAAAAGTCCACACTTCATCCGCCGTCTCAAAGTAGTGGTGCCTCCCTTGATATGTGACCCACAGTCTTGCCGGTTGCAGCATTCCAAATTTTTTCTTCTTTTTGTGAAGTACCGCTTTGGCCCGATTAAAGCTCGCCCTCCTTCTCGCCACCTCCGCACTCCAATCTTGATAGACGCGGATCACCGCGTTCTCCCATTTACTACACCGAGTTTTCTTCGCCCATCTAAGGACCATTTCTCTATCCTTAAAACGGAGAAATCTCACCACTATGGCTCTGGGAGCTTCTCCTGTTCTCGATCCTCGCACCATAACTCGGTATGCTCCCTCCACCTCCAACGGACCCGTCGGGGCCTCCGCTCCCATTAACGAGTGCAGCATCGTGCTCACATATGCCCCGACGTCCGCCCCCTCCACACCTTCAGGAAGGCCAAGAATCCTCAAGTTGTTCCTCCTTGAGTTGTTTTCCAGTGCCTCCAACCTCTCCACAGATCGTTTCTGGTGTGCCTCCTGTATCTCCGACTTCACCACCAGGCCCTGTATATCGTTCTCATTCTCTGCTGCTTTCGCCTTCACGACCCGAAGCTCCTGCTCCTGGGTCTTTTGTTCCTCTTTCAGCCCTTCAATCGCCTGTAATATCGGGGCCAACAACTCTTTCTTCATTTCCTTTTTTATCTCCTCCACGCAGCGTTTCAAAAACTCTTGTTGTTCAGGGCACCATATGAAACTGCCACCTTCCGACGCCATCTTGGTTTCTGCTTGCCTTCCTTGCCGTTGTTCCAAAGGATCCGCTGCAATCCGGCCACTTTCCTCTCCTTTTTCCATCCGTGTCCAGGGGGAACACCCTTCTGGTTTACCGCACAGTGTTTTTAGCCGTTAAAATTGCCGTTGGGGCTCCTATCCAGAGCCCAAAAGTCCGTTCCACCGGGAGCTGCCGAAACGTGCGACTTAGTTGGTCATCGCCGCACCCGGAAGTCCAGCTGAACAGTTCCTTGATGGCTTGACAATTCTTTGACAGCTGGACAGTTCTTTGACCGCTTGACAGTTCCTTGATAGTTCTAATGGGTTTGTGTGTAAGAAGTGCATAATCACACTCATGTTTAACAATCCCAAATGGTGTGTTATTTTCCAAAAGGGTTCCTTATGTCTTCCAAAGTTGTCCCAGGACCATGTTTAATGGGGTACCCTGGCTACCCAGATGAATCCGCCAAGTTCAAATCTCCTCCTACGTGTTCCAATCTATGCACTTTTGGATTCACACTCCTGGACGACCAAACTCCTCCTCATGGAAGCAACAGTTGATTCAAATGACAAGCTACCTCCATAAAAAGTGTAGACGTGAACCCCAATTCTACTCGCATCTAGATATGTCTTCAAAATTTCAATTGACCCAAAATCCACAGCCTTTTTGGGGGAAAGAATTCCAAATTTCCACTACCCTTTGCATGAAAAAATGTTTCCTCATTTCAATCGTAACTGTCATAACTCTCAGACTGAGATCCCTTTCTCTGGATAACCCCACCAGAGAATTCATTCCTCTCTATCTACCCTTTCTAAAAAAAAAAAAATGGGATCTGAGTGTCGTTAGCAAGGCAAGCATTTGTTGCCCATCCCTAATTGCCCTTGAACTGAGTAGTTTGCTGGGCCTGTTACCTCCCTCCCACCATTCTTAAATAATGCAGTATTAATTAACTGTCAGACTTGGATCAGCAGTAGAATACTCACCTTTGAGTCAGAAGGCTGTGGACTCAAGGTCCATTCAAGAGAATAGGTTGTCACTTCACTCCAGTACTGAGGAAATAATGTATTTGGATGAAACATTAAATGGGGACACCCACCTGTCTTCTCGGCATCCCATGGTATTATAGCTGTATAGTCCCAATTTCATTGGACTCTAAAATCCCACTTTTTGCATCAGGCTTCCATTGAAGAATTGACGATCCTAATCTTTCTCCCGGACACAAGCGTATCCAGTTTGTGACACCATGAGCAATGTACAGCCTACTACCCTGAGTTGAGATGGGGGCAGTGCAGCATTTCCTCTACCGTTGAGCAGAAGATTTGAATTTAAGTTGTGTCACAGAGTGAAAAACATGTGATTCACTATTAAGTTAATTCTTAAATTAGGTAGTCCTGTTTGAGAGAGGCAACAGATAGATGTTAGACACTTCTGCATAGAGAATGAAAAGAAGCTGGCGGGTGACTTGCTTAGTCCACTCACTCACAGTTCTTAGCATCATCTCAGAGTGGTGCAGGCTGAGGCCTGTCAGCTTTCCGTTGTTTCACAAACACATTTTAAAAGTCAATTAAAAAAAATTCGCTCCTCCGTCTTTAGAAGAAAGAGAAAAGTTTATCGTGTTGAGAACTTAAACTCTACCCATTGGCAAGAAAGGTTATTTACTTAAACATGCAATCAAGATAATGGCAGAAAATACTGATCATCAAGAAATGCAATAGCAATTATATTGGAAAGAAAGGAAGACTTTGCATGTCAAAAGGAAATTAATGAAAAAAGGGTGTTTTCTGCAACCCCCGAGAACAAAGTCATGAAAACGTTGACTGCTAGTTTTTTCCATTTTAACTTGGTGACAGTAAAGAGTTTCCATCTCTGCTTCATTGATACCAACTGATGTAATTACCATGGCTACCACATTCAAAGTTGAAGAACTAAGTCATTTGAAAACAAACGTCTCCTATGGTCAATGTGAAAGTAAATTATAAAGACTGACATTTTAGGAAATGTTAAGGAACACAAGACAAATTCTATGAATGCCATGGGTTTCTATCACAGCACAGTGGAAAATGCTGCAGTATTTCTGATCATATTTTATGGATTGTGGGTGGACAGACTACACTATCAGAAGGCAGTAAATCCTAGGGAATGAGATTTCAGGGCTTTGTAAATACCGTGTAGTCTACAACATATTATAGCATCTTCTTTTCATACACCCAAGTCAATTTGCTTTCACTGTTGACAACTTTTTTCAGAGTTAGCTGTGAAAATAGTTGGTGCATATCAGAATAAATTGACTCAAAATAATTTAGTGCGTGCATTGGAGGTTGAACAGATTTATTCATCACCCAGCTGTATTTACATAGATTCAACACTGTCCAGGGACCTCGATGATCAAAGCAGTGCCCAACATTTAATTTAAGTCCATTCATCATTTCATCAGAATTTATGTTTAGTATATTTGAAGATTTCTCCGAACAGCTACCAATAATTTATACCTCATGCATTTTCCCCAAATTCTAATCAAGTTGTATAAATTTCACTCATTAATGTCACACAGATATGGTATTTTATAGCATAAACAAACCTAGCAGTGCCAACAGGCATACAATGTATTGGTGCAGGTGCCCATATCACACCAAACCATATTTGAAGGTTGTATCACAGCAAAGAAAATACAGATATTTTAGCTTTCACAATTTACGGCTTTTGACTAGGTTAGATATACCCCTGTTCAAAGTTGGTACCACTGCTGTGTATATTCAAAACAAATTCATTGAAATTTGACAGCTTGCTTGAATATATGAATGCAATTCTGATTTCAGTTCTCCATAAGATTAGATTATTTAGTCGTGATAGAGACATCTTAAAGACATCTTCAGCACAGCCTCAATTCAGTTTTAAATGAGAGCAAGTGAACTCCTGTAGCAAAAATACTTTTGGGTCAAAGTAGAGATCGTCCCAGTTCACTCCATAGCCTGGATTGTAAATCTCTACTGAGCCGTTGCATATAGATTAGAGGATATACTATCCCATTTAATTATTGGGGACCAATTTAGTTCCTTGAAGAGATGTATAGTTCAGATGCTGTGCCTCACTTATTTGCTGTAACAGGGAGTTTGTTGCACATCATCACATTGTACCAATATGAAAAACACATCAACCCATTCACCAGTCTTTAATCAGACAATGAGAGACCTTGTTAACATTGTACGCTTTCAAGGCAGCACGGTGGTGCAGTGGGTTAGCACTGCAGCCTCACGGCGCCGAGGTCCCAGGTTCAATCCCGGCTCTGGGTTACTGTCTGTGTGGAGTTTGCATATTCTCCCCGTTGTCATGTGAGAATACCTTTAAGACATGGATGTTTAAGCAATGTACCTTTAAGAAAACAGTGATGTCAGAGAGTGGGTGGAGCTCAGCTCAGGTCAGCCATTTTGCAGGTTTTTAGTTTCAGTTTTAAAAAGCAGCTGGTGTCTGTGTGTTTCCAGAGAGCTGCAAGTTTGAAAGAGTTTGGGAGTGTGTCTGTGTTTGCAGGGAGCTGGATTTCTGCCATGAAAGACTATCTCTGGATCATTTAGGTGATTTAAAGTAAAGCCTTTAACCTGATGTGATTCTGTTTAAAGGTGTTAAGTCTCTTGGAAGTTTGAGGGAACATTTTAAGGAAGTATTTACTGTTGCAATATTTTCTGAGTTATCTTTGAAGTAAGGGGTGTTAAGAGATCCAATGTTTATGTAAGATGTGAAGTTGAGTTCATGGAATAAACAGTGTTTTGTGTTTAAAAACCCATGTGTTCATAATTGTAATCCCACACCTAGGGAAAAAGCTGTGTGCTAGGAAAAGCAACAAATCCATTAAAGGAAGAGGATGGTTGAACTCCATGATACATTTTGGGGTTCTGAAAAAGCCTCGCCCATAACACCGTGTTTGCGTGGGTTTCGCCCCCACAACCCAAAATATAGGCAGGCTAGGTGGATTGGCCACGCTAAATTACCCCTTAATTGGAAAAAATAAATTGGGTACTCAATAAAAAAAAACATTGTACGCTTTCAATGGACCTTTGTTCTTCAAAACAGAAGCATATTTCCAGCATTGGAAATCATTGTTTTGAGGAACAAACCAGAGCAGAATCTATTAAAATGAGCCAAATATAATTACTTTGACAGTTTCACACCTAATTAAATAACTTTAAGAAACCAAAGTTCACACACTTCTAGTAATTTAAATCAGAAAATATTGCAGTCAATGAGGAGCCCCAAAAAGGTGAGTAGTTTATTTCCTATTCATAGCTAGGAAATACAGCAACTAAGCAACAGTCCAAGCCCCAGTCAGGATCATCTTAAGATGCTGGTTCCTTCTTGGATCGGCTTTTATCTCGGGGAATTAACAAGCCCGCTGATGGGCCTCTGGCACTCAGCAGGGGAGCTCGTGCTCCACGGGTCCTACTGGTAGATCAATTGAGACATCCCAGTGGGTCATGTGGGGGTTATAACAGAAAAATTGTTCTGTTAAACAATTTTATCATGTCTTCAACGGGAGAGACTGGTTAGCAGTCCTACCTCCCTTTACTTCTCAAAAAGAGTCATATTCAATTCAAAACAATAACTCTGTTTCTTTCTCCACAGACGCTGCCAGATTGGCTGAGTATTTCCGGCACTTTCTGTTTTATTTCAGATTTCCAGCATCCACGATATTTTATATTTATTAGAGAATGGTTAGCAGATTGTCTTCTCCAGAGGTTGTTGTAATCTGGAAATACCCATTTTCTTTCAAATCTGCAACCCCTTCACACCACTGTGGAAAACTAAGTTTGAAACCAAATTGCCGGACAATGCAATTTCTTTTGTCATAATGAAAAAGTAGCAGCTAATCTGCAATAGTGAGTCTTCATGCTTCTCAGCTCGTACATTATTTTTACCTAATATAAATCTCAAAAAATGTTATTGCATGAGATATGTATCACAGAAACAGGCCATTTGGCCCAATTAGTCCATGCCAGCATTTATTTATTCATAAATTTAGAGTATCCAATTATTTTTTCCAATTAAGGGGCAATTTAGCGTGGCCAATCCACCTACCCTGCACATCTTTGGGTTGTGGGGGCGAAACCCACGTAGACACAGGGAGAATGTGCAAACTCCACACGGACAGTAACCCAGGGCCGAGATTCTCAGGTCTTCAGCGGCGTAGGCAGCAATGCTCGCCACTGTGCTGCCCCAAGGGTGATCCATCTTGATTCTCCAGCAGTCCCCAGCAGCACAGATGCCAGTCTTCAGCCAATTTGATTCATCCCACTTGATATCAAGAAACAGCTGAAGGCACTGGATGCTACAAAGACTATGGGCCCTGACAATATTCCGGCAATAGTACTGTAGAACTGTTCCTGTGCTGTATTGTTCTTTGTTCTTTTTTCTTTGACCAGTTCATTGATATCTTCCTGCAGTGTACAGCTATCCTCCTCACTATTTATCACCCAACACATTTTTGTGTCATTCACAGACTTCTTGATCATGCCCCCTCGATTTGAATCCAAATTATTAATGAACAGCACAAATAACATGGGCCCCAGCACTGAGCCTCACGGAATCACACTGGAAACAGACCCAGTCACAGAAACATCCCTCTGCCATCTACCATCTCTGCTTCCTGCCTCTCAGCCAATTTGGGATCCATGTAATAATAATAATCACTTATTGTCACAAGTAGGCTTCAATGAAGTTATTGTGAAAAGCCCCGAGTCGCCACATTCCGGCGCCCGTTCGGGGAGGCTGGTACGGGAATGGAACCCACACTGTTGCCTTGTTCTGCATTACAAGCCAGCTATTTAGCCCACTGTACTACTTTGCCTTGGATCCCCTGGGCCCTTACTTTCTCAACGAGTCTGCCATGAAAGACCTTATCAAATGCTTTGCTAAAGGTCCACCATAGCAGCTGGTGGAATTTAAATTCAGTTAATCAATCTGAAATTGGAAAGCAAGCCTCAGTAATGGCGAAAACATCATTAAAAACCCATCTGGTTCATTAACGTCCTTGAAGGATGGAAATCTGCCATGCTTACTCGGTCTGGCCTACATGTGAATCCAAACCCACAGCAATGTAGTTGACTCTTAACTGCCCTTTGAAAAGTTGAGCAAACCATTCAGTTCAATTGGAGATGGGCAATAAATGTTGGACTTGCCAACGATGCTCACAACTCATAAAATAATAAAGAAAAAATCTATTTTATCATAAAGTCCTGAATGTTTAACTGAGCTCTGTTACTGGCAAACATAAGCATAGTTTTAATAGGGCAGAACAACCCCCGAATAGGTAAAGGCAATAAGCAAGGCAGGATGCCACTGAATGAGTGATATCAATGGCACAGAACACAAATGGGAGACCTCAAAGATGTTGGGCAAGAAAAGCACAAATGTAAGGCATTCAGGTTTTTCCTTGCAGTCTGTGTTATTTCTTTGTCCAGAAAAAAAGAGGATGGTAAGCCAAAAGATGAACTGTTTTTATCATAAAATGTCCTCTATGTCTGACTTTCATTGCAGTTGGAGTGCAGATCAGCTTGTCTTAATTGACTTCCAGGACAGGTAAATCTGAACATCATCTTGTACCATCCCTCTGTCATGTCCAGGGAGCTGACTCAATTGGGGTAGACTGTGCCTGTAGAAAACAGCTATGAATTGTGATCTCTGTGTTTCCCCTTTGCTTGTACTACTGTTCCTGTTCTGTTGTACCTTTCACTCTGGGTTAACCTTTTAATCGTATCTAATTCTAACTTCATTATCATTGGGTATGATCTTCAATAAAATACCTTTCAGCTGATGTAATTATGAAATGGTGTACAATTTAACGGATATGATCTTAACCTACAAAGACTGTTGGTAGTTTTTTTTGCTGATGTTCTCTAATCCATTTTGCAAGGCTAGGGATTAACGCATCTGGGCTGAACCCAAACATACAATATTTTCTACCAACATTACATAACTTTTTACAAATGTCTACTTAAGTGCTAAAATTTAAAAAGGGAAATAAGTATGGCCTCAGAATCTTGATGTCTTTCTCTCTCACTGCCTTCCAATTAAAGGGCAATTTAGCGTGGCCAATCCACCTACCATGCGCATCTTTGGGTTGTGGGGGTGAAACTCACGCAAACACGGGGAGAATGTGCAAACTCCACACGGACAGTGACCCAGGGCCGGGATCGAACCTGGGACCTCGGCGTCATGAGGCAGCAGTGCTAACCACTACACCATCGTGTTAGCCTCTCACAGCCTTCTTGCTTGTGCATCTCGATTTTAAATATTCTTTTTGAACTCATCGTCCTCTTCCACTCTCCCTTTTAGGAAAGTTCAGCCGACTCAGCATGTTGTCTGATTAGCTCATGACTTTGTGCTCATACAAAATGGCCTGTATGAAAGGCCTGTTTTCCCAGGAAGTGCGGTAGAATGATGTTGTGATCATAGTGGACAACTCTTCCATTAACCAACCTTTATTGCCGAATACTGGCATGAAATGAACTTCAGCTACGAACTGCATGAAACTTCAGTACCAATCGGTGTACTTCTCTTTTTTCTCAAATTCAGCTCCAAGTTTAATTTTTAATCAAGTTACATTGTCTAATACAAACAAATGAACTAAATTTTTAAACATGAGTGACAACACACTAAAATTTTACGATTTGGATACAAAATACATTTGTGGGACAGTGTATCGGGCCTCAACTGCAACTCAAATTTTACATTTTCAATTTATTATATTTATAGAATCTTTAAAATCTGTTTTTTTTTTTGTTTTGCTCTTGAGACTTGGATAATGCAGGCAGGTACAATATTTCAAAATTATATTTAAAGATGATTGTAAAGAATGGAAATTAGACCTGACAGTAGATGTTGAAGATGGGTGAGTCGTTTTGATAACAATCTGTGGGAGTGCCCATGCCTAGTGAACCTTTGGAAGGAAGATTTTTCTTTGGATTTATTTACAAAGGCAGGTATATGTGGATGATTACTTCTCTCTCCTATCAGCTGTGACCCTGGGTGATGTTTCCAGGATATTCTTTCAAACTTCACAGAAATTTTTTTTCCACAGCATTGCCCGACGCCAATATCGTAATTGACGATTGGGTGGAGAATCCCTGTTTATGACCAAATTGGGGGGCGGCGCCTGTTTTCAGATGCTCCGCCCCCTCCAAAACAGCATCATTGGGGAGTACGCCGCACGCCATAGGGGCGGCCTCAGGCCATTACCCGAAAGCCCTATCCCGATGCTCCGCCTCCAATGGGCCCAGTTCATGACGCGTGTTTCACTTGTGCTCTCAGTTTTCTGAAACTGGCATGGCGGCTGCGGACTGTGTCCAGCGTCGCCACAGTCAGGGTTGGGGGGGGCAGGGACACACATAGTTGAGCTGCACCAATGTGTGTCCTTGTATTCTTCTAATTATTCCATCTTTCTCCAGGTTGTCAAGTTCAACCTTCAATGGGCAGCACGATAGCACAGTGGTTAGCACTGTTGCTTCACAGTGCCAGGGTCCCAGGTTCGATTCCCGGCTTTGGTCACTGTCTGTGCGGAGTCTGCATGTTTTCCCTGTGTCTGCGTGGGTTTCCTCTGGGCGCTCCGGTTTCCTCCCACAAATCCCGAAAGACATGCTGTTAGGTGAATTGGACATTCTAAATTCTCCCTCTGTGTACCCGAAGAGGCGCTGGAATGTGGCGCCTAGGGGCTTCTCACAGTAACTTCATTGCAGTATTAATGTAAGCCTACTTGTGACAATAAAGATTATTAAAAACTTTAAAAATTTGTCTTGTAAGTGGTTGCTGTACTTATGTGATGGATCAATTGACAGCCATGCATTCTCCTGCAATGTAATGTTGCAGCTCCCTTCAACCTGCCAATTTTGTTGAAACATTCTGGATATTTTGATGTTCGGCCTGACTGATATCATGTATTGCCTCTAATTCAGCGTCATGGTATGCCAGTAGACTTGTGTAGAACATCTGTGGCTTCCAGGAGGATTTATTGTATTTGTACTCCAAGACTATGGATCCTGGACAAGAAAGAAATGAACTGTTAAATTTTGAAAGTTGCACAATTGTAGGTTTTGCCTAGGCTTCCCATGTCTGTGGATAAATGTCTTTTAGAATTCACAGAGGCAGTAAATTGGCACATGCTCCTGTGTCAATCTTGGCCAATAATGAATAGTTACCAACTTTTTTGGGTCAGATAATTTGAATCTTGGAAAACATTTTGGATGGTGAGCCAGCATGTTTTCCGTGAGATTAGTAGTGTAAAACATGTGTTCACTGTTCTTTGTCTCATCACGCACATCATTGTCATTCTTTGGTTTGTCCATCACCTCACTTATGTTTCTGATGGGATACCAGATGGCCATTTTTCTTGACTAAGTGTGCCCATTGTGTACGGTATGTGTGGATCAGTGTAGAGATCTTTGTAGTGCATTACCCTTGCTGTAGTGCACTGCCACCGGCCCTGTCTGCCACATTCTTTGCAGAATTGTTGGAAAACTGGACATTTCCTTGGTGCATGCAGAAGGGCACAGCTTTCATCGGTGTTGCTAGGTTAGGGTGTCCTAGTGAATGTAGGGGATGTACTTAGGACCTGTAAGCTTCATACTTAAATCCATCCTTGACTAGATGTTCAATGCTATAAGCTTTGGGCTTGTCTAGCAGATGTTTCTGGAATGCTTCCATGGGAATAGATGCGATCACCAACTCAACAATTCAGCCTTCCAGCTCTGTGTTTGAAAAACCACGGGGGCAGCACGGTTAGCACAGCTGCCTCATGGCGCTGAGATTCCCGGTTCCATCCTGGATCTGGGTCACTGTCCGTGTGGAGTTTGCACATTCTCCCCCTGTTCGTGTGGGAATTGCCCCCACAACCCAAAGATGAGCAGATAGGTGGATTGGCCACACCAAATTGCCCCTTAATTGGAAAAAATGAATTGGATACTCTAAATTAAAAAAAAAAAAGAAAAACCACGAGCTGGATTCTCCACCTGGCCACGCCACATTTCTGTTTCACCCCGCCGGCGGGATGGTCCATTACGCCAGCTGGTCAATGTGGGGCAGCCCCACGCCGTCGGGAAAACCCGGGTTGCCAGCAAAACGGAGCATCCTGCCGGGGGAGAATTCGGACCCACATCTTTCTTTACATCTGCTGACCAAGCGGTCTATGGATTCGGTAGGCTCAGTTTACGTTGATTCTGAACTGGTTTTCCAATGTAGTCCACAGCTCTTGGGGGTCCTTTACCTCTTCTGTGGTTAATCCTGACATGTTCAACCTGACTAGAACTTCATTCCGAATTACTAGCTACATTTTTTTGACTTGTTTGATTGGTTCCTATACACCTGAATCAAGACCATAACTCTGTACACTGTTCAACTGTTTTGAATTTGGATAGTAGCTCAGCAGCATCATAACTCAAACTGGAGAATTTTGTGGACATTCTGAAATGATGCCTTTGATCTTTCTTTTCCTACAGAAAGATTGGAGGGGAGATGAGGAACACAATTTTCAGCAAATTGTGGGGGTTGGGAATTCACTGTCTGAAAGGGTGGTAGAGGCAGAAATCCTCAACTCATTCAAAATGTATCTGGATAAGCACCTTCAAACCGTAATCTGCCTGCTTCAGACCAAACGTTGGAAAGTGGGATTGTGGCTGGGTGTCTCGTTTTTCAGCCAATACAGACACAATGTGTTGCTGTCGCCACATTTGCTCTTTTCCTGAGTCCTGCCTGCTGCAACCTTCTCTGGCCGATTTTTCTGACTTTTTTTTGTTTATTACATTTGACTTTCCCTTGCTCACTGCAGATCCGGCCCGCAATCTGGTCGCTCCTTTCCCGACTGAGCTAACCCAGTGCTGGTCTTCTCGACGCGCTATCCCACTCACTGAACTGACAGACTATGTGCTGCAATCTCACCATTAGGAACCTATCTGCTTACTAGCTCTTTACTTGAGCACTATCTCAGCACTGTGTCTTCAAAGCTTTTCTGTGCAGTCAGCGCAGTGCATTTATAAAATTCAATGACATTGTGACTTTGTAGTGGTCTTACCAAAACATCACATGTTGCCTCATGCTATCTAGCATGATCTATAAGGCCGCTCACCACATCATACCTGGACTTAATCTTGCTGCTTTCCCACCACTGAACACCATGTTGTTATAATAATATAAAAACACGAATTACTTATAAGGGATTGGATAAACACATTATGGGTTCATTTATTTAAACTAAGCCACAGGAGAACATGTATAGATGGATAGAATGAAGACATCAACAGCAGGGCTGTGTTTGCTGTGTTCTGCTCTGGGCCGAAGTGAAACTGAGGCTAGATCACATGACACCTTCTGGTGATGGCATGCTGCATACAACACGACATGGACAAAGAAAATGTTTCAAAGGCACTCAGAAGCTCTCTTTGAAGCTTGGGAGGATCTTGCTACCAATCATTCATAATGGTGCTAACTTATCCATCAAACTGCATCATGCTCTGAGTCACAGCGTCTTATGATGAGGCAGAGTGGTGGCAGAGAAAGAAATAAAAGGAAGCAAACTCTGCACCTCGTGGGACATCCTATCCCATGTGCCTGTAGTTATGCAGGTTGGGAATTGGCCTGTTCAGTCACATGAAGACTCAAGGTTAAAAACACATGGCCCGAAGTAGTTGTCATCGTCAAAATGAGGAATAGCCACCACTGCCATGGGAAACATGAACCTTGAGGTATTTATAGTAAAAGGGAAGAAAGACTTGCATTCAATATTGAGCTATTCACAGCCTCTGGACCTCCCAAAGCTCCTTACAGCCACTAAGTACGTTTTGAAGTAAAGTCTCTGTGGTAATGCAGGAACTCGGCAGCCAAAATACCCTTAGCGAATACCCACAAACAGCAATATGATAATGACTGGATAATCTATTTCCTGTGATGTTGATTGAGAGATACATTGTGGCCAAGACGCCGAGAATGACTCCCCTGCTCTTCTTCAATCCAGTGGTGTGGGATTGTTTACATCCACCAGAGCAAGCAGACAGGATCTCGGTTTACAATGTCATTCAAAAGATGGCCCCTGAAACAATGCAGTGTTTCCTCTACTACATTGGAGCAGCAGCATTGATTAATGGCATTGATTTTTTTTGACATTGAAAGTTAAAAATTAATGTTCTCATGCATTTGACTCATTTATGTATTTATGGGCAGCATGGTGGCCTAGTAGTTAGCAGTATTGGCTATTTTGTTATGGGGGAAGAGGGAGGGGGGGGGGAAGATTGTTCTGCTGACAGGGGAGGGACTGGCGCTTGGAGACAAATCAGAGGTCGATGACGGTGGGCACCCGAGGGCGGGCCTGAGGAGGTGTGGGACGCGGGCTGGAGACTGGCCTAAGAAGGGTGATGGCTGATTGGCGGGAGGGGGGGGGGGGGGGAGAGGAGGAGGCAGGTGCCCTCCGACCAGGCTGATCACATGGAATGTGAGACGGCTGAATGAGCCGCTCAAGAGGGCTCGTGTGTTCACACATTTGAAGAGTTTGAGGGCGGATGTGGCAATGCTACAGGAGACACACCTGAGGGTACTGGATCAGACTAGGCTGAGGAAGGGGTGGGTTGGGCAGGTATTTCATTCAGGGCTAGACTCTAAAACTAGGGAGGTAGCGATCTTGATCAATAAGCGGGTGTCATTTGAGGTGGGGAGTATCGTGGCGGACTCAGGGGGTAGGTACGTTCTGGTGAGTGGGAAGCTAGAGGGGATGCTGGTGGTATGAGTGAATATCTATGCACCAAACTGGGACGACGTGGAGTTTATGAGGCGGGTGTTAGGGAAGATCCTGGACTTGGACTCACATTGGCTGATCATTGGGGGGGGGGGGGGGGGGGGGCTGGATCTTTAATACGTGTTATGGGTCCGGGTTTACAGAACCCAAAAGTGTTTCATGGAGTTCAACCGACCCACAACTTTTAATAGATTGTGGTGTGGGAAGCACACGGCGTACTCTCCAGGTGTGATACAGCAGAAATGGACAAGTGGTTTTTAAAACAAAACAATGTTTATTCTATGAACTCAAGTTAACCTTTTAAAAACAAACGTTGAATATCTTAATACCCATTACTTCAAAGATAACCACAAAAGACTACAACACGAAATAATCCTTCTAACTGTTCCTTTAAACATCCAAAACACTTCAAACCTTCAAAAATAGGAGCACATTAGGTTACATTCAATATATTTATAGTCTTTGGATTGCAGAAATCAACAGACCAGCTCTGTGCTTCTTCATGCAGCTCACAGCAAAGCACACAGACATTCCCAGCTGCGTTCTCAAACTGAAACTCAAAAAGCAGATGTGAGCTCAGCTCCCCCCACCCTCTGACATCACTTCAGTAATATGATCAGCTCCATTTCTTAAAGGTACATTGCTTAAACATCCATTTCTTAAAGGTACTCTCACATGACATACGGTCATTGATCCTGGGTTGGATCGGTCGAGTTCAAGGACAGGGAGGGTGACAGCCGCGGCAAAGGAACTAAAAGGGTTTATGGAGCAGATGGGAGGGGTGGATCCGTGGAAGTTCGGACGGCCAAGAGCGAAGGAGTTTTCTTTTTTCCCCACGTGCACAAAGTGTACTCCTGGATTGATTTTTTTCATTTTGAACAGGCTTTGCTGGCGGGGGTGGTAGAAACGAGTATTTGCCGATTGTTGTGTCAGACCATGCCCCACACTGGGTGGAACTATGGGTGAGGAAGGAGGTGGGTCAGCGCCCGCAATGAGATTGGATGTAGGACTGTTAGCGGATGAGAAGATGTGCAGGCGGGTGAAGGAGGCCATCCAGAATTATTTGGAGATAAATGACACAGGGGAGGTTTCAGCAGTAACGGTGTGGGAGGCACTGAAGGCAGTAGTTAGGGAGGAACTGATTTCAAAACAGGTTCAGAGAGAGATGGTGGAGCGGGCAGAGATGGATAGGTTGGTTAGGGAGATACTCCAGGTGGATACTCCCGGAGGCGGGGCTGTTAAAGGAGCGGTAGAAGCTGCAGATGGAGTTTGGCTGATATCCACAGGGAAGGTGGTGGGGCAGTTGAGGAAGGCGATATATGAGTATGGTGAGAAGGCCAGTAGGATGCTAGCACACCAGCTCAGGAAAAGGGAGGCGGCCAGGGAGATAGGAAGAGTGAAGGACAGAGGAGGGAATACGGTCTCGGACCCAGCAGGGGGTGAACGGGGTGTTCAAGGGGTTTTACAGTCAGCTGTATGAGTCTGAGCCCCCAGCTTGGGTGGAGGGGATGAGGCAGTGTTTGGAGGGATTGGAGTTTCCAGAGGTGGAGAAGGGTTGGTGGAGGAGTTGGGAGCCTCGATCGGGATTGTAGAAGTAGTAGAGGGATTGTAGGCCGCGCAGTCGGGTAAGGCACCGGGACAGGACGGCTACCCAGTGGAATTTTCCAAGACGTTTTCTGGGATGTTGGGCCCGTTGCTGGTGAGGGCATTTAATGAGACAAGGGAGCGGGGCGTTCTTCCCCCAACAATGTCACAGGCTTTGATCTCATTGATCCTGAAGTGGGAGAAGGACGCAGAGCAATGCGGGTCATACAGACCAATCTCCCGACTGAATGTTGACGCCAAATTGCTGGCCAAGATTTTGGCCTCGGCAATAGAGGACTGTGTTCCGGGGGTGATAGGGGAAGATCAGACGGGGTTTGTCAATGGCAGGCAGTTAATGGCCAATGTTAGAAGGCTCTTGAAAAATGAAATGAAATGAAATGAATGAAAATGAAAATCGCTTATTGTCACAAGTAGGCTTCAATGAAGTTACTGTGAAAAGCCCCTAGTCGCCCCTAGTCTTGAATGTAATCATGATGCCCTCCAAATGGAGGGAGGTGGAGGTGGTGGTCGCTATGGACGCGGAGAAGGCCTTTGACCTGGTGGAGTGGAATTATCTGTGGGAGGTCCTGGGATGGTTTGGATTTTTGCAGGGCTTTGTTGACTGGGTTCAGTTGCTGTGCCAGGCATCGGTGGCGAGTGTGCGGATGAACCGGGTGAGTTCGGACTACTTTTGACTGCACCAGGGGCAAGGCAGGGGTGTCTCCTCTCCCCATTGTTTTTTGCCTTGGCTATAGAGCCATTGGCGATGGCTGAGAGCGTCAAAGGACTGGAAGGGGTTAGTCCGGGGAAGGGGGTGAAACACAGGGTCTCGTTATATGCAGACGACCTTCTACTCCTGTATATTTCTGGCCCGTTAGGGGGGAATGGGAGAGATTATGCGAATATTAGGGGAATTTGGCCGGTTTTCGGGGTACAAATTGAACATGGGTAAGAGCAAGGTTTTTTGTGATCCAGGCGAGGGGGCAGGAGAGGAGACTGGGGGAGCTGCCGTTTAAAATGGTGAAGGGAATGTTCGATACCTGGGTATCCAAGTGATGGGAACAGCTACATAAATTAGTTGAGTCAATGAAGGAGGACCTCCAGAGGTGAGACATGCTCCCGTTGTCACTGGCGGGGAGGATACAGATCGTAAAGATGATGGCTCTCCCAAGAGTTTTGTTTGTTTTCCAGTGTCTCCCTTTTTTTATATACCAAAGGCCTTTTTTAAGTGACTGAATGCGGTGATTTTTAAGCGACTGAATGCGGGTTTGTGTGGGCGTGTGATTCCCCGCGAATAAGGAAAGTGCTGTTGGAGCGGAGCCGGAGGGGCGGGGGGGGCGGGGCGGGGGCGGGGGGAGGTTGGCACTGACAAACTTTAGGAACTATTATTAGGCGGCAAATATAGCCATGATCAGGAAGTGGGGGAGGGGTTGATATGGGATCAGGTAGAGGTAGCATCATGTAGGGGCACAGGTTTGGGGGCACTGGTAACGGCACCTCTGCCATTCTCGCCGTCCCGGTACTCTACAAGCCCTGTGATAGTGGAAGCCCTGAGAGTTTGGAGGCAGTGGTGGAGGGAGTGTCGGTGTGGGCTCTAATTTGTGGTAGTCACTGGTTTGTGCCAGGGAGGTTAGATTGGGGGGTTTCGGAGGTGGCAGAGAGCAGGGATTGAGAGGCTGGGGATCTGTTTATTTCTTTTTAAAAATAAATTTCGAGTACCCAATTATTTTTCTTTTCCAATTAAGGGGCAATTTAGCGTGGACAATCTACCTAACCTGCACATCTGTGGATTGTGGGGGTGAAACCCACGCAGTCATGGGGAGAATGTGCAAAGTCCACACGGACAGTGACCCAGGGCCGGGATTCGAACCCGGATCCTGAGCGCCGCAGTCCCAGTGCTGTCCACTGCGCCACATGCCACCCTGGGGATCTGTTTATTGAAGAGAGCTTTCCCTGTTTGGTGGATCTGGAAGAGGAGTTTGAATTGCCGGGAGGGAATGGGTTTCGTTATCTGCAGGTGAGGGATTTTGTGTGAAGGCAGGTTTTGACGTTTCCGCTTCTACCGCCACAGGGGATCCAGGACAAGGTAGTTTCTAGAATGGGAGTGGGGGAGGGGAAGGTATCGGAAATCTGTAACGAACTTATGGAGTGGGAGGAAACCCAGATGGATGAGCTGAAGCGTAAATGGGAAGATGAGTTGGGAAAGGAGTTGGAGGCGGGTCTGTGGGAGGATGTCCTGAGCAGAATCAACATGTCCTCATGTGCCAGGCTCAGCCTGATACAATTCAAAGTGGTTCACCGGGCACACCTGACGGTGGCCCGGATGAGCAGGTTTTGGGGGTGAAGGACACATGAGTGATGTGTGCTGGAGGGCCCAAAAATCATGTCCACATGTTTTGGGCATGTCCGGAGCTTAAGGGATTCTGGCAGGGACTTGCTGATGTCATGTCCACGGTTCTAAAAATGAGGGTGGCGCCGAGTTCAGAGGTGGCGATTTTTGGAGTGTCGGAAGACCCGGGAGTTCAGGGGGCGAGAGAGGCTGACATTTTGGCCTTTGCCTCCTTGGTAGCCCGGAGGCGGATCTTATTGGCGTGGAGGGACTTGGAGCCTCCGAAATCAGGGGTATGGGGTAGCGACTTGGCCGGGTTCCTCAGGCTTGAGAAAATTAAGTTCGCCTGAGAAGATCAATGTTAGGGTTCGTTCGGAGGTGGCAGCCATTTATCGACTTCTTTGGGGAAAACTAGATGGTTAGCAGATTCAGTAAGGGGGGCAGGGGGAGTTAGGCTAGTTTAATTTAGTTTATGCAGTGAGAAGATATGGAGGGGGTGTTACGCACTGAATTATGTTGACATTTGTATTTGTATCTTTTGTTGTTCTAAAACCATAAATGCCTTAATAAAACGTTTGTTAAAAAAAAGATGTTGCCTCTATGCCTTTTTCACTGTATTGCCATGTTGATGGCATCACTTTTCATGTTTTGAAGACGCATGGTTCCTTGGGAAATATTTTATACTTAGTACATAATGAACTCCGTTGTAACTATTAACCAGATTTCCATCATTCATTTTCTAAAAATTCATTTATATGGGATGTGGGCTTCACTGGCGAGGCCAGTCATAATTATCCTTGAGAAAGTGGTGGTGTGCTGCTTTCCTGAACCGCTGCAGTCCATGTGGTGTAAGTACACCCATGGTGCTATTAAGGAGGAAATTTCAGGATTTTGACCCAGCGACAGTGAAGGAACAGTAATATATTTCCAAGTCTGGATGGTGAGTGACTTGGAGGGACAGGATACTTCCAGGTGGTGGTGTTCCCAGGTATCTGCTGCCCTCAGGCTTTGGGGAGTCAGGAGATGAGTTACTCACTGCAGGATTCCTAGCCTCTGAGCTGCTCTTGCAGCCATAGTATTTATATGGCTAGTCCGGTTCAGTTTCTTGTCAATGATAACCCCCAGGATGATGATAGTGGGGGATTCAGTGATGGTAACGCCATTGAATGTCAAGGGGCGATGGTTTGATTCTCTCGTATTGGAGATGGTCATTGCCTGGCACTTGTGTGGCGCGAATATTACTTGCCATTTGTCAGCCCAAGCCTGGATATTGTCCAGGTCTTGCTGCTTCAGAGTCTGAGGAATCGCGAATGGTGCTGAACATTGTGTAATCATCTGCGAGTTTCCCCACATCTAACTTTATGTTGGAAGGAAGGTAATTGATCAAGCAGCTGAACATGGTTAAGCCGAGGACACCACCCTGAGGAACTCCTGCACTGATGTCCCGGGACTGAGATGACTAACCTCCAACCACTACAACCTTTGTGCTAGGTATGACTCCAACCAGCGGAGAGTTTTCCCCTGGTTTCCCATTGACTACAATTTGGCTAGGGCTACTTGATGCCATACTCGATCAAATGTTTCCTTGATATTAAGGGTAGTCGCTCTCACCTCACCTCTGGCATTCAGCTCTTCTGTGCTGTCGCCACCTAAATTGGCCAACTCCCGATTTAAAATGGCGAACGGCAAAGGCTGATGGGAAAGTCAGCCAACATAGACAGAAACCAGCAGCTGCAGGTTTGCTGGTATTTACCTCTGCAAAGGCCAGACAACATCGATACCAGCAACCATCAGCATAATAATGTAGCAGCCATCTGCATACTGTTGAGCAATCCCCGGGAACAATAAGTAACATTTTGGACACACAAAGCAAAGCCAGACTCCCCGGCGCCAGCAGAAGCCAACACAAAGGAGGTGAACGAGCACCCCAAGACTGCCCATCGATCAGGGAACCGCTCCAGTATTGGAGAAAATCGAACCAAGCGATTGGGACAAAGTCCAATCACTTGGGACCAGGTACAGGGTCCGCCCCGAAAGGCGGGAAGCCCCTGGGGACTATAAGAGTTGAGCCCCAAGTTCAAATCGCTCTCTTCACCTCTCTTCACGCTCTCTCTTCAGCCCTCTTCACCTCTGCGTCCTGCCCGGGTCACCCAGCAACATGAACCAACATTGACCGTGACCGGTGCAGTGATCGCCGAAAGCCCGTAAGTCTTAATTCAATGCTCGCTACGAGATAGGCGCTCCTAGCTACCAATCCGTACCAACTTCGAATCCCGCAGACTCAGAACCCGAACGAAAGGCCATTTGTTCCCCTGACCTGGTGGGCCAGTCCGAAGTTAAGTATAGGCCTGTTAGTTGTAGAAGTAGCTTAGACGTAGAATTTGTGCATGAGTAGCGATTACTGTGTATAATAAATGCTTTGATTTGAATCTTACTAATTGGTGTATTGGGTTATTGATCATTACTCGGACTTGAACCTCATGGCAGTATCATAAAGATACCCGGCAACTCGAGAGCAAAGGTAATAAAACAGAGCAATTGAACCAAGGAGAAAATCAGCAACAGTGCATGTTTGAACCAAGGCTATAAATGAGGTCAGGAGCTGAGTGACCCTGACGGAACCCAAACTGAGCATCAGTGAGCAGGTTATTGCTGTGTAAGTGCCGCTTGATAGCATTGTCGAAAACCCCTCACATCACTTTACAGATGATTGAGTGTAAACTGATAATCCAGTAATTGACCGGTTGGATTTGTTCTGCTTTTTGTGTACAGGACATACTTGGGCAACTTTCCACATTGCTGGGAAATGCCAGTGTTGTAGCTATACTGGAACAGCTTAGCTCTGGACATGGCAAGTTCTGGAGCACAGGTCCTCAGTACTATTGCCAGAATATTGTCAGGGCCCATAGCTTTTGTAGTATCCAGTGCCTTCAGCTGTTTCTTGATATCACGTGGGGTGAATCAAATTGGCTGAAGACTGGCATCTGTGCTGCTGGGGACTGCTGGAGGAATCAAGATGGATCACCCTCTCGGCATTTCTGGCTGAAGCTTCTTCCTCCAGTGAGTTTTTAAATTGTCCATTCACGTTAGTGGGAATGAATCCAAAAGAATCACACATCACTTGGGTCCAAACATCAAACAGTTTATTGTATTATACCGGCAGGGAGGAGGCTACTGGGCAATCCAGATACCCTCTCCATGAACAAAGAAAATTATCATCATTTATACAATTACATTGTATAATCTACCTGCCACAGATGCATTTGTCCTTGACAGTTCACCCACCTCAGCTGGACACAATCCAATCATAACGATTATACATTGATTTTTAGAACCAATGAAATTGGTTACTAGGCAGCTGGGAACGGTGTGATCATCTCATGGACAACTAGGTGGTACTCATGGTCTCATGATATCTTTCAGATGCCCTTATTGTTGCTCTTATTAGCCTTAGTTTTATTAGCTCTAATTCTGTCACCTTTGCTCGCGAGTCGCCAGGTATCTTTCTGATACCGCCACGTGGTTCAAGCTCAAGTAATGATTAATAATGCAGCACACCGCTTAGTAAAAGTTAAATCAACGATCATTTATTATATACAGCAATAAATACTTATACAATAATCCTACTTCTAGACTACTACCTACCACTAAAGGCCAATACTTAACTTTGGAAATGGCACACCAGGTCAGGGAAACAAATGGTCTTTCGAATTGGGTCTGAGCCTGCGGGATTCAAAGCTGGTACAAGTCGATAGTCAGGAGCACCTATCTGGTAGCGATTGCTGGAGTAAGACTTACTGTTTTCTTTATCGAAGGGTCTCGAAGGTTGCGAGCAGGAAGAGAAGGGTCGATCTGAACTTAGCCCCTATTCTTATAGTTCCCAGGGGCTTCCCGCCTCTCGGGGCGGGCCTCGTACCTGGTTCCAAGTGATTGGACTTGGTCCCAATCACTTGGTTCGATATGCTCCAATAATGGGGCGATTCCTTGATCGGGGGGGGGGTGGTCGTCTACCTTCCTTTGTCACAGCCACTGCTGGCGCCGAAAGGTCTGGATCGGCTTTATGTTGCTAATGTGTAGCAATTGTTCCCGGGGATGGCTGCTTAATATGCAGATGGCTGGGTTGTTGTGATGTTGATGGCTGCAGGTATCGGTCTGGGCTGACTTCCCCAGAGCCGAATACACTGTTTTGCCTGCAGCTGTCCGTTTGAGTCCTGTTGGCTGATTTTCCCATCAGCCTCTTTCGTTCGCCATTTTAGATCGGGGTTTGACCATTCTAATTGGGAATCAGCCATTTTAGGTGGCTACATTCTCTCCTTGTGATCCTAACGCGAAGCGTGAAGGATCACATAAATTTTGTTCTTTCCATTCCCTGACCGGGGGGGCACCTCCTACATGGCCTCTGCTCTGACCCTAGCTATGCACAAAAATTTTTACCTATCAATTCTAAGGGCAGTATGTCAGGCAGGGACATGCATTTACAAAATAACAAACTTGGAACCTCTATTTTAACCTTATTACACTATACTCACTAAACATTGCATTATCCTATCTTCCTAAAACATACAACAAAAATCACATTACTCCATAATCTTTCCTGGCTTGGCAGTCAAGCTCAGGATCATACAGTGTTTTTCATGAAAAATTTGTACATTTCTTTATTCACAGTAATAACGCAAGTGAATGCTCTTTATTATTTTGTTATAGATCGCGGGGGTCGGGGGTCTGGTCGTAACCGAATATAGGGGATCTGATCCGATATACCGGGGTTCGAGCGCGGTACGCTCTCCTTCTCCATTTGCGGAGGCGCATAGTCTGTACTGCACAGCAGAGTATCGCCAACGCTAACAGTGCTTCGATCACGTAGGACAGGGAGTACCAGGTTATGAACCTGGCACACCAGGAAGATGCAGTGTCGCTGGTGACTGGGCTCTGGGTACTGCAGGGCTGTGAAACATTAACGGCAGGGAAGTTTGAAGTGATGGGGTCCGCGTTCCCGCGCAACCAAATGTCCACAAAAAGCATGTTGAGCACGATGAAGGGAGTCCTCATGGCTGTCCTGGCTGTCCTCTTTCCTTCTTGTGTTCTTTGTTTTCTCCGGTCCTGGAGCCTCTGGAGTTCTGTAAAAACAAGCATAGTATCTATAACTACCTTGGTTTAATATCCGGTGTGTTAGTGTGTCTGTCCTTTGGGGCCAATTATTCCCTTATAATTGGTCACTCTGTGTGACTCCCTTATTTTTTTTCAACAACAAATTTTAGGACACGGCACACTTCCCAATGACGGACCAGTGCTGATTTATCATCCAAATGTTCCAGGATGTAACTAGCAGATGGCAGCACCCTAAAGGTCGCCTAAACAAATAAAACTTTTTGAAATGAAATAATGTCAAATGAGGTGCGTATGGGCCGCGATGGGTAAGATTTGGATGGAGTCCCTGGGTAGGACGGCTACCAATGCCGTATCTCCCCTACCCGAACGTGTTTGACCAACGGCGGGGTCCCCAGGCAGGGCGGGTCTCACGCCGTTTCTCCACTGCCTGAGCAATCGACAAGAACGGGCAAAAATGTAGTCATTGAGGTGGGGCTGCTATAGTGATTCTATCCTTGAATCAGAAGAGCAGTTATGATCGGGCGTCTGATACCCGAACCAGTATCAGCTGAAAAGCTAGTTCCACTGAACAAGCGTGTGGTCTCTTGACCAGGTATCTGTAGACAAGCTAGTTCCGCTGAACAAGCGTGTGGTCTGTTGACCAGGTATCTGCAGATAAGTTGGTACCGCTGAACAAGCGGCTGGAAAAAAAATTCTCCTGTCGGACGAACAACACAAAACAAACGTATGAATAACATAAAACATTCTGCAGGTTCCATCAGGAAGGACAACACTTCTCCCAAGCGTTTCCTTTAAACATCATGTGGACACCTCAGTTCTCTGTTGCGAACAGGGTCGCAAAGGGGTTGGCGGTTTGGGAGTCAGACTCAAGGTCGTCCCCTTCTCCCGGGTGCCAAACTCTGGAGTGAATTAGGGCTGAAAGAGTTGCTTGGTGTGAGTTGGGGTTGTTCTCGTCGTTGCGGACGAGTCTGTAGGAGTTGTCGCGGTGCCAATGAGTTGTGTCGAGTTGTGTGGGGACAAAGTCGGGGTCGTCCATGTGGTCCGGTGGTCGGTGGTGGGATTTATTTAGAGAAGTGATCAGGAAGGGATCACTGGGATCGTAATCGGAGTCGCTGGGTGTGGGTCCTGTTGCATGGGGATAGTAGGGAGGCGTGCTGTGGCTATCGTCTGAGTCACAGTCGCTGTCTCTGCTGCTGCAGTCTGTGGGCGTTCCGGGGCGGAGTGTATATATTGGGGGTGGAGTCGAGGTCGAGTCCGTGGCTGGGCTGGACGTGGTGGGGGTTGGTCGGGTTACGTTGGCTGTGGGCGGGGTGTGGTCTGCTGTGTCAAGCATGACGTGGTGGGCGTGGTTTGACTGTGTTCCATAAGCCTTTAACTGTTTTTTATGAAACCACGCAGTGTTACCATTTGGGTATTTTATTTTGTATACCGATGGGCTTACTTTATCCGCAATGGAGTACGGACCCGAGTACTTTGGAGACAGGAATGTGCTGGGGTTATATACAGCCAACATCACTTGCTGTCCTATATCATACTCCGTTGCATGCACTGCCTTATCGAAACAGGCCTTGCTCTGTTTCTTTTTGGTGCCCAATTTAACTGCGGCTGCTAACTGAGCCATTTTGACATTAGCAACTAATTGCTCCATGGCTTTCTCGTGGGTGAGGGCCGTTACTTCAGGGCTGGTCAGGTCTAAACCTAACAAGTATTCTGTCCCTTTCATGGGGCGTCCAGTCATAAGAGTGTGTGGGGTGTAACCTGTGGAGGTGGAAACAGTGTTACGCAAAAACATCAGCGCAAAAGGGAGGACTGAGTCCCAAGTTGTGTTGTTCTGCTGGACCATTTTTCTGAGGGTGGTTTTTAGGGTCCGATTCATGCGCTCCACTACACCACTCGACTGTGGGTGGTACGCAATGTGGAATTTTTGGGTGATGCCAGATATCGTGAGGACGTTCTGCATGACCCGTCCCGTAAAGTGAGAACCTTGGTCCGATTCAATACTGCGGGGGAGTCCACATCTTGTAAAGACGTGGTGGGTTAGGATCTTGGCTGTGGTTTTCGCGGTGTTGGTGCGGGCTGGAAATGCTTCCACCCACTTTGTAAAAGTGTCTATGACCACCAGAACATATTTATAGCCATTCCTGCAAGGGGGCAATGGACCTACAAAATCAATCTGGAGGTTAGTCCAGGGGCCGTTAACGGGTCGAGTGTGGCTGAGTTGGGCCTTTTTGGCATATCTATCGGGGTTGTTCTGCGCACAGGCAATTCTCAATGTAATGGCTTACATCTTCCTTGAGATTTGGCCACCAACAAAGCTGTTTGAGGTGGGCTGTAGTGGGATCAATTCCCTGGTGTCCATGACCATCATGGAATAAACAAATTAATTGGTTCCTATCCGACTCAGGAACTACATAAAGGGTGTCCTTTAACACCACACCGTCATGTGTGGTTAGTGTATTTCTGAACCTCTCGTAGGAGGCTGGAAATTTCCTTTTCACAATCTCAGTGAGAGCGCTATCCTGCTTCTGGGCCTCTACTAGATCCTCGATCCTAGTCTGTGTGACCTGAACTGCACTCACAGGCGCACTCACTGGCGCGCTTTCGGGGGATTTCCAAAAATACCCATGCCTGGATCCTGCCTTAGCCAGTGCGTCGGCTTTTACATTTCCAGGGGGGGAGGAACGATGGTGGCTGCGGACTTTTATGATGCCAAAAGTCCTGTTCTGGGCTTTTTGTAAAATATGGCGGAGTAATGGGGCTGAGGGGAGGGGTTTCCCATCCGCGGAAACAAATCCTCTTGTTTCCCACAGGGGCAGAAATTCTGTAAGGCTGTTATAGACATAGAGGCTGTCTGAGTATATGTCTGCTGGGCTGGGGAAGGAATCTGGGTGGTCTACTATGTACGCAATGGCCGCAAGCTCTGCTGCCTGCACACCTAAGTGCCTGGGGAGTTTTAATGCTATCTCCTCGAGGGCGCGTCCCTAACATAAATCCCACAACCTGTTATGCGTTGCCCATCTAAGAATGTGGAAGATCCATCCACATAAATCTTAATGGGTTCACACGTGTCCGGGTGAGGGGGGCTCTGAGATGAATTTCCTATTTTTCTGGGGGGGGGGGGTTGCTATAAAGGGGCCTGTGTTGTGGTGTGGAGAGATGATTTCACACTCATGGGGGGTTCCGGGGTACTGCAAATTGTCCGCTAAGTATGTGTGTGTTTTGGTCCGTTTGACTGTGATGTCCCGTCCTTGCAAGAGAAGGGTCCACCTAGCTGCGCGTATTTGGCTGACGGTACCGTTTTTAAGTCGTCCGTCCAGTAAAAGTTGGGTGGGGGTGTGTTCGGTCAAAACGGTGATGGGGTTCAGTCCGGTAATATAGGAAAAGTACTGGACTGCCCAGAAAACTGCGAGCAGGTGCCTCTCACAGGCTGAAAATCCCTGCTCCACAGCATCTAAAAGTCGGGAAGCATAAGCTACGGACCTTAACTGGTTGTGCCGCTCCTGCAGGAGCACGGCTGAAAGTCTGTGGTCGCTACCTCTATTGCATAAGGGGAAAGCAGGTCTGGAACTTGTAGTGCGGGGGCTGCTATGAGTGCCTGTTTTAATTATTCCACAGCATCCGTATGCTGCGGAAGCCACTCCCAGGGGGCTCCCTTCTTTAGGAGGTCTGAGAGGGGTGCTGCCTTGCTGGCGAAACCGTCAATGTGGTTTCGGCAGTAGCCAACCAGTCCTAAAAACGACCGGAGGGCTGAAACGTTCTGGGAAAGGGGCAATTTAGCAATCGAGTCAATCCTTTTATGCTCGATCTCGCGTTTGCCGTGTGTGATAATTGTACCCAAATAAACCACTTTTTCTTCCAATATCTGGGCCTTTTTGAGGTTGACTTTACAGCCAATGGAATGTAATAATTCTAGGAGTTCGGACAGAAGCTCAATGTGCTCTTCCTCTGTGTCTGTCTGCAGTAGTAGATCATCTACATACTGTACCAGCCATTCGGGGCGAGAAAATTTCACTAGTCCATTTGCCAGCTGTCGGTGGAAAATGGAGGGGGAGTTGTGGAAGCCTTGTGGCCGGCATGTCCACGTGTACTGCTGCGCTCTAAAAGTGAAGGCAAATTTATACTGGCATTCCTTTGCCAATGGAATGGCCAGAATCCATTACTGATGTCCAAAACCGTGAAATAGCGGGAATTGAGTCCCTGTTTGAGCATGGTCTCGAGACTTGTTGCTACGGTGGGGGCTGCTGTGGGGGTGACTTTATTGAGTTCCCGATAATCAATGGTCAAGCGCCATGATCCGTCGGGCTTTCTCACTGGCCAAATCGGGGCATTATTAGTAGAGGCTACCGATCTTAGTAGGCCCTGCTCTAATAAGCTCTCTATAACTTTTAGGATTTCTCCCTCTGCTTCTAGGGGGAATCCGTACTGTTTTGGGGGTCTAGGGTCCAGTCCTGTTACTTGTACGGAGCCAGTCATCCGTCCACAGTCGTGCTTGTGGGTCGCGAATGCTGCCCTGTTCTTTTGCAGGACTGCCCTAACCTGCCTGTCCGTGCTGAGCGTGGTGGGGTTCTAGCAGATTTCGTCATCTTCCAGACACACTGGTTGACTGGATCGAAGGATAGGTGGTGGGAATTCATAAAGTCGATTCCCAGAATGTGTTCTGCTGTGTGGGGCAGGTCTACTAAAACCACGGGGTGCTTGGTGGTAATGTTACCGATTTGAATGGGTACAGGGGCTATGATGTGTCCCTGCTGTGAGTGGCCTGTAAAGCCGCTGAGGGTGATAGTGGCTGTAGTGGGCCACGTGTCCTGAAAAAGGGTGGAGGAATTTATGGTGGTGCGGGACCCTCCTGTGTCCCAAAGAAACTCGATAGGCTGTCCCCGAATCTTCGCTGCGACTACGGGTCGTCCTGACCTATCCCAAAGGGTATCGCAGACCCAACTGGGGGAGCCCGTACACCGTCAGTCTGTTTTGGTCAAGTCCGTCTGATCCGAACGGGCGCTAACGCTATGGATGGGCTCTGCCTTTTTCTTACTCAGAGTGCCTGTCTGCTGGGCATTATGTGGCTTTTTGGGGCCATTGCACTCTTTTGAAAATGTCCCAACTGTCCGCAGTTGTAACATTCTTGTGATTTGGGTGGGGGGCTGTTCTTTCCCTCATTTACCCAGGCGGGGTTGTGAGGTGTGGCTTTTACTGCCTGCATGTCTGCGGCGGCTTGCTTTTCCTCGGTGGTTTTAGCGGCGGGTTTATTGTGAACAGACTGCTCCCAAACGGGGGACAATCTTTTAACCACCCACTTCTCGTTATGGGCCTCCTCCGAGGAATCATAACTATTGCATGCATTCTGTCCTGCCTCTGTGGCATGGGAGATAAGGGTGCGGGTCCATTTGGCCATATTGTCTGGGGACAAATGGGCATGGTCTACGTCTCCAAAAACCGCTTCGAAGTGAATCCACAGGCATCTTGCAAACGCTGTGGGGTGCTCAGACTTCTTCGGCCTACACTTATTTAGGCCATCTACGGGGTCACCCCGGTTATACCCGCTCGCATCCAAGATCGCGGTATGCACTTCTGAAAGGGTGCCTCCTCCTACATTCTGTGGGTTCGGAAGGGCTGCTGCTACCGATGGATCCAAACTTAGAACCATGAGCTTTACATGCTCTCTCTCATCCAGGCCGTACATGGTCGCCTGATGTTTGACGGTGGCAAAGAAATGGTGGGGGTCTGCGGCGGGGAGGAACGGTGTGATTTTTGCACATGCATCCCGTAATTGGGTCATTGTTAGGGGGTTGGAATATAGGAATTCCGCCTCGTCCGATGTGGCTGTGCGGTGGGTTGTTACAGGGTTCATGGGAGCCTGAACTACCTGCTGTGTGGGGGGTGGGCGTGCTTTTCTCCTTTGGGGCTCTCCCTGCGCACATGTTCCCTGAACATGTCTCTGCGCTGTTTCCTGTAATTCTTCCCAATCAGGGCCGTCTTCCCGGTCTAACTTTTCCCCAAAGGTTTCTTGAAATCCCTTCTGGACAGAAAGCAGTGACTGCAGGTCTGCAATTTGCTTCCGGCACTTTGCATGGTCTATGGTGCTCTGTCTTTGTTCTGTGGTTGCAGCGTGGAGCACTCTCAAGGCTGCCTTGAGATCACTACATTGTTTCTGTAGCGTCTCCACCTGCTTCTCTGTTTCTTTCCTCACCAGGACTGCACGCTGCGTGTCCTGATAAGCCTTTTCATACTGGGACTGGAAACTACTCAAATGCGCCAGACAAGACTGGTGACCCCGTTTGGCGTCCGCCACCTCTTCGTCCTTTGCTGCTAATTTCCTCCTTAATTCCAGATTCTCTTTCTCAACCTCGCATACATCGACTTTACTCATACGATGTATGCCCTCTACTTCTTTGCGAAGCGTCTTGATGACCTCCTCTGTGCCTCGCAATTGTGCCAGACAGGACACAATTGCCATCGGCTTGCGAGCTTTTGCTAAGTTCTTTTTATGGATCTCACTCATGTTCTCCCACCAAGTATGCCCTATACTTCCGGGACCTGATTCTTCATTATCGCAGAAATCATTCCACATCGGCCATCCTTTGCCTTTGAGGTATTTCCGGATTTCCTCTTCCCAAATGGGACACTGTCCCACTCTACTGCTGCTGGTCGCTGCGACCGCAAATTCCTCCGGGTTCATGAGGCGTTGCATTGCCTGCATGGCCATCTTTCCTATCCGCTTGCTTCGTTTAAATTTGGAACAGGGGGCTAAGGTGGTGTCATTGATGCGGGTACGGCTTGCGCTAATTTCCGAAAATACAGACTTCCGACAGTTTTGACGCAACAAAAATCTATCAGTTTTACCTTATAGCCCTGTTAGTTACGCATGCACACACACACTTCCGAATTATGACTTATTAATCAGAACTGCTTGAAGACTTGTGTTTTTTTTTGTTTCCAATTGGATTCTAATTCAAAGGTTGTGGGTTCGAGTCCCACCGGAGTCGCCAAAATGTTGCTCTTATTTGCCTTAGTTTTATTAGCTCTAATTCTGTCACCTTTGCTCGCGAGTCGCCAGGTATCTTTCTGATAACGCCACGTGGTTCAAGCTCAAGTAACGATTAATAATGCAGCACACCGCTTAGTAAAAGTTAAATCAACGATCATTTATTATATACAGCAATAAATACTTATACAATAATCCTACTTCTAGACTACTACCTACCACTAAAGGCCAATACTTAACTTTGGAAATGGCCCACCAGGTCAGGGAAACAAATGGTCTTTCGAATTGGGTCTGAGTCTGCGGGATTCAAAGCTGGTACAAGTCGATAGTCAGGAGCACCTATCTGGTAGCGATTGCTGGAGTAAGACTTACTGTTTTCTTTGTCGAAGGGTCTCGAAGGTTGCGAGCAGGAAGAGAAGGGTCGATCTGAACTTAGCCCCTATTCTTATAGCTCCCAGGGGCTTCCCGCCTCTCGGGGCGGGCCTCGTACCTGGTTCCAAGTGATTGGACTTGGTCCCAATCACTTGGTTCGATATGCTCCAATAATGGGGCGATTCCTTGATCGGGGGGTGGTCGTCTACCATCCTTTGTCACAGCCACTGCTGGCGCCGAAAGGTCTGGATCGGCTTTATGTTGCTAATGTGTAGCAATTGTTCCCGGGGATGGCTGCTTCATCTGCAGATGGCTGGGTTGTTGTGATGTTGATGGCTGCAGGTATCGGTCTGGGCTGACTTCCCCAGAGCCGAATACACTGTTTTGCCTGCAGCTGTCCGTTTGAGTCCTGTTGGCTGATTTTCCCATCAGCCTCTTTCGTTCGCTATTTTAGATCGGGGTTTGACCATTCTAACCGGGAATCAGCCATTTTAGGTGGCTACATTATTGACTGTCCTTTGGTTCGTTGCAGGCTGGCACTATTGTCAGCATCCCACAAGAGCGTCTGACTGGAGCTGCTGATTAGGAACATTTCTGCTGAATGTGTCTTTTCTGTGTGTGTCTGTGTGAGACAGTCCTTACAAGGAATGTGGCCAAGTTAATTAGCTAAGTCCCATGATGTATCGCAGACATTGTACTGCCTATCATGATTATATTTTTTGGTATACAGTATAGTGTGCTTTTAGAAATACATGTGGTTTATATATTTATTGTTGGTGCCTCTGCCTTGGGAACACACTTAAACAATTCATGACTGGATGTGGCAGGACTGCAAAGCTTAGATCTTATCTGTTGGCTGTGGGATCACTTAACTCTGTCTATCACTTGCTGCTTATGTTGTTTGGCACACAAGTAGTCCTGTGTTGTAGCTTCACCAGGTTGTCACCTCATTTTTCGGTATGCCTGGTGCTGCTCCTGGCATGCCCTTCTGCACTCTTCATTGAACCGGGGTTGATCCCCTGGTTTGGTGTTTATAGTAGACTGGGGAATAAGCCGGGCCATGAGGTTACAAATTGTGACTGAGTACAATTCTGCTGCTGTTGATGGCACACAGTGCCATGCGTGCCCATTCTTGACTTTTTTAATCTGTTCTGAATCTATCCTATTTAGCACAATGATAATTCCACACAATACGATGGAGAGTATCCTCAATGAGAAGCCGGGACTTCATCGCCACAAGGACTGTGCGGTGGTCACTCCTACTAATACTGTCACGGACAAATGCATCTGTGACAGGCAGGTTGCTGAGGATGTGCTTTAATGTGTTTTTCCCTCCTATTGATTCCCTCAGATCAGTCTAGGCTGTTGCTTGACTAGTCTGTGAGACAGTTCTCCCAATGTTGGTACAGTCCCCCAGATGTTCGTAAGGAGAACCTTGCTGAGTCGACAATGCTGGGTTTGCTGTTGTCGTTCCCAGTGCCGAGGTCAATGTTGGTTGGTCCGTCCGTTTTCTTTCCTTTTTATCGACTTTGTAGCTATTTGATACAACTGAACTGCTTGCCCATTTCAGAGGGCATTTAAGATTCAACCACATTGCTGTGGATCTGGAGTCGCATGTAGACCAGGTGTGGACTGTAGATTTCCTTCCGTAAAGGACATTAATGAACCACTTTGTTCGACAATCGACAATGGTTTCATGGTAATCATTAGACTTTTAATTCCAGATATTTATTGGTTTAAATTTCCACCACCTGTCATGGTGGGATTAGAACTCAGGTTACCCGAGTGTTACCATGGGCTTCTGTATCACCAGTCCAGTGACAATACCATTACTCCACCGCCTCCCTGTGCTTTTAAACAAGTCTCCCACATACATTCTTGCACGGTGCCCAGCTGGTGATGCGTTGGGCCCATTCTGGGAATCGGGCCTGGGGGTGCCCTGCTCGTGGAGGGGGCCAAGGACTCCTTATAAGTGAGTTGGGGCTTGGGGGGGGGGGGGGTCTGTAGGTCGCGTCAGCGGGGGTCGAGAGATTGGGGAGCCATTTAAAAATGGCGCCCAGATCTCTTCCTGCACTCAGATTGCAACCGAGTCCCGTTCGATAGCGTGGTCTTTTTCGGTGCTACGAGCACCAGGACACACTTCTCTAAATGCACTTGACATGGTCTCTGTTGCAATTTGGTAAGATCAAGGGCCTGGAATTTTCTTTGTTTTCGGGGTTTTGAATTCAGACGGGCAGCATGGTCGGTGTAGGCTTGGAGGGCTGAAGGGCCTGTTCCTGTGCTGTAATTTTCTTTACTCATTGTAGATCACACCCATTATATCTTGCTGTAAGTACTTCATTTAAATGACAACATTATTCACATAAAATTATATTAATTATCTTTCTCACTAACGTTAAAATATTCAACCATATCGAATTGCACAATATTTGAATTATATTCATATTTCTGTTGATTGTTTTACACATTAAAATTAGAAAAGTAATTTAAACCATACATGTTGTCTGGGAAATTAAAGAAAATGCCATTTTTGTGAGATCCCAAAAACAAATTTGATTACATACTATACATGTTTGTATTTCTTCTCCTCCTCATTCTGGCTCTCCATATCATGCACCATCAGTCAATAATCTTGGCTTCAGTATTTCCCATGGTGTCAAATGTGAATGCTGCCTTCAAGAGCTCTTCAAGAACAGCAAGCTTAGAACAAAGAACAAAGAAAGAAGAAAATTACAGCCCTCCAAGCCTGCGCCGACCATGCTGCCCGTCTAAACTAAAATCTTCTCCACTTCCGGGGTCCGTATCCCTCTATTCCCACCCTATTCATGTATTTGTCAAGTAGCCCCTTAAATGTCACTGTCGTCCCTGCTTCCACCACCTCCTCCGGCAGCGAGTTCCAGGCACCCACTACCCTCTGTGTAAAAACTTAGCACTGCTGCCTCACAGCGCTAGGGACCCGGGTTTGATTCCTACGTTGGGTATTGTCTGTGCGGAGTGTAGCCATCTGGGATGGCCACTTCCAGAATACAAAATGGACATTTACAAAGATTGCAGGGAAAAATGGACAATGCTAAGAAAGCAAGCAGGCATAGAGCCTGTCTGCATATTGGAGAAACAGTTCCCAGACGAGACTGAAACTGTAGGCCCATTAGTATATGGATGGCCCATCTCCGGGAACAAAGGAAGATATTTAAGTAACCGATCTGACCCCAGACCTCGCGGCGCCAGTTCCCGAAACCGAAAGCAGAAAACAAAACAGGCCAATGGACACCTAGGGCACGCCCAGCCATCAGGGCGCCCACCCCTTTATTGGTCAGGATCAATGCGAATGATCAAGAAATGGCCCAATTGATTGGGGCCAAGTTCAAGGCCCGCCCAAAAGCACGCAAAGCCCCCTTTGAGTATAAGAAGAAGGCCCCAAGAGAGAATCGCTCTCTTGGAATCGGCTCTCACAGCGGAGAGACCCTTCCACCAGCTGCACCAGAAGCAAGTAAGTCCAAGGTCAACACTCGCTACCAGACGGACAACCTTGCTGTTCCCCTCTACCACTTCGACTCCAGCAGCCTCAGAACCGAACAATGGCCATTGTTCCTCTGACTGAGTGGGCGCCCGAAGCTAAGTATAGGCTTTAGCAGTAGTGATAGTTTAGTCTGTAGTATTTTGTGCATGAGTATATATTGCTGTGTATGTAAATAAATAGTATTGACTTTGAACTAACTAACTGGTGTACCGGCTCTTTGATCAGTATTCGGGTTTGAACCTTGTGGCGATATCGAAAGATACCTGGCGACTCTAAAGCAAACGTAATATAGAATTAAGGAAGGTGACCAAATTGACCGCCATATTTAGAAACAACCAGAGAGAGCATCATTTACTGGCGACATCTGACGGGACTTGACCTAGAAGCGGCCTAGTCACTCCGAGAGAACCCAAATTTGAATTGGAATCCAATTGGAAACAGAAAAACCACAAGTGCAAGAACAATACTGATCAAACCTCCAAGATTCGGAAGTGTGTTAATGCATGCGTACTAACAGGGATATGAGGTAAACCTGAGAGATTTTGTTGCGTAAAACTGTCGGGAGTTTTGTAGGCCAGAAATTAGCATAAGCCATACCCGTGTTTACATCACCACTTTATCACCCCCTGTTCCAAATTCAGTAGACCACAGAGATAGAGAAAAATGGCAATGAAGGCAATGGAACACCTTATGAACCCCCAGGAATTCGGGGTCGCAGCGACCAGTAGAGTAGGACAGTGTCCCGTATGGGAAGAAGAGATCAGAAAATATCTCAAAGAGAAAGGATGGCCCCTTTGGAGTGAATTCTGCGCCAATGATGAAACAGGTCCCGGGTGTACAGGGTATACTTGGTGGGAGAACCTGACAGAGATCCATAAGAAGAGCTTAGGGAAAGCTCGCAAGCCGATGGCACAGAGGAGGTCGTGAGGACGCTCCGTAGAGAGATTGAGGAGAGAGACAAGTGTAGTGAAGTAGATGAGAGAGAAAAACAAGGAACTGAGAGAGCTGTTAGCGGCGAAGGACAAGGAGGTGGAGGATGCCAAGCGGGCACACCAGTCTTCTCTCGCCCATTTGAGCAGCTTTCAGTCCCAATATGACAAAGCTACCAGGACACGCAACGCGCGGTGTTGGTAAGACAGGAAACCGAACAACAGGTCGAGCAGTTGCAGAAACAGTGCAGCGATTTAAAAGCAGCCCTACGAGCACTCCACACTTCCACAACGGAACAAAGGCAGAACTCGGTAGATCACGCAAAGTGCCGGAAGCAAATTGCAGAATTGCAATCTCGGCTTTCTGTTCAAAATGGGTTTCAGAGCATGTTTGGACCCCAGTTCGACCAGGAAAATGGCCCCGATTGGCAGGAGTTAAATGAGACTGCCCAGATATGTACATGGGACATGTACACAGGAAAAACCCCAGAAACGAAAAGCACCCCAACCCCCGACTGCACAAGCAGAACACACCCCTATGAACCCTGTAACCACACATCGCAGGGCCGCAGCAGAAGGAAACTCAGATTTCCTATACACTACCCCATTAACCGTCACCCAATTAAGAGCATGTGATAAAATTACACTGTTCCTACCCACATCGGACACCCACCAGTTCTTTGCTAGAGTAAAACAGAAAGCGACCATGTACGGCCTGGATGAAAAGGAGCAAGTGAAGCTCACAGTTTTAAGCCTCGACCCTTCAGTCGTGCAGCCCTTCCCGACCCACAGAATGTATGAGGAGGCACACTCCAAGAAAAGCACACAGCGATCCTAGATGCGATTGGTTATAACAAAGGAGACCCCGTAGAAGGCCTAAATAACTGTAGGCAAAAGAAAACAGAGCACCCCACAGCGTTTGCTGGATGCTTGTGGATACATTTTACTGCAGTGTTCGGACAATTAGCCCGCGCCCATTTGTCCCCAGATAATATTGCCAAATGGACTCGCATACTAGTCTCTCATGCGACAGAGGCAGGACAGAGAGCTTGCGCAAATTACGAACCCTCAGACGAGGCCCACAATGAGAAATGGGTTTGAAAAGATTGTCCCGCACTTGGGAACAGTCCATCCTACGCAAAACCGCATTTGTTAAAACCGAGGAAGAACAGGCAGACATGCATCCAGTTAGTACGCACCAGAACCCCGCATGGGTAAATGAGGGCAGGACTAGCCCACAGCAATCCAAATCCCAGGAGTGTTATAATTGTGGACAATTAGGACACTATGCACGAGAGTGCAATGCGCCCCAGAAGCAGCAGAGAAACCAACAGACAGGCACCCTAAATAAGAATAGGACAAAGCCAATCCACAGCATTAGCGCCCGTTCTGAGAACACAGATATGAACGGCACCGACTGACGGTGTTCGGGCTCCCCAACTTGGGTCTGTGACACCCTTTGGGACAAGCCCAGTAGACCAGTAGTGGCAGGCTCAGTCCGGGGACACTCCGTAGAATTTCTTTGGGACACAGGAGGGCCCAGCACCACGCTCAATTCCTCTACGATGTTTCAGCGAGACACGTGGCCTACCACCGACACCATTACATTCGGCCTGTAAAACCACCACGTGGTTTTACAGGCCATTTACAGCAGGGACACATCACAGCCTCTGTAGCAATCGAGATAGGGAACATTAAAACAAAACACCCCGTAGTTCTGGTCTATCTATCCCAGACAGCCGAACACATCTTAGGAATTGACATCATGAGCTCCCACAACCTCTCATTTGATCCGGTAAATAAATGTGTATGGAAAATGGCAAAGGCAGCATGAGCCCCCGCCATGCTCACAGTTGGAGAGTATGAAAACAGGATTAGCTCAGTAGGAGACTTCTGGTTCGACCCTCGAGCCATTAGTCAGAACAAACAAGTTAGAGAAGTCCTGCAGCAACACACAGCAGCATTTGCACAGCACAAGCACGACTGTAGCAAGATCGCTGGCTTGGTGAATATTACAGGTCCCGACCCCAGACCCCAAAAGCAGTACAGTTTTCCCCATGAAGCAGAGGGGGAAATCTCAAAAGTTATACAGAGTTTGCTTGATCAAGGCGTACTCCGATCAGTAGCCTCCATGAATAATACACCAATTTGGCCTGTCAGGAAACCCGATGGATCATGGCGACTGACCATTGATTACCGAGAACTGAACAAAGTAACCCCAGTAGCAGCCCCCAGCGTAGCCACGAGTCCCGATACCATGCTCAAACAGGGACTACAATCAAAATAAAATTTGGTTTTGGAGATTAGCAATGGCTTTTGGTCCATTCCATTGGATAAAGCGTGCCAATACAAATTCGCATTCACATTCCAGGGACAGCAATATACGTGGACGTGCCTTCCACAAGGCTTCCACAACTCCCCCTCCATTTTCCACCGACAGCTGGCAAATGGTTTAGCAAAACTTTCCCGACCAGATTGTCTGGTCCAATATGTAGATGATCTGCTACTACAGACAGACACAAAGGGAGAGTACATTTCGCTTCTCGCCAAACTTTTAGGACTCCTAAATTGGCTGTAAAGTAAACCCCAAGAAGGCCCAGATTTTACAGGAAAAAGTGATTTACTTAGGAACAGGAATCACACATGGCAAACACAAGATCGAGCAGAAAAGAATCGACTCGATCGTCAAATTACCCTGCCCCATAATGTCTCAGCCCTCCGATCATTTCTAGGACTGGTTGGCTACTGCCGAAACCATATCGACGGTTTCGCCAAAAAAGCAGCGCCTCTATCCGAACTTCTCAAGAAACAAGCACCTTGGGAATGGCTTCCACAGCACACGGATGCCGTGGATGCTTTAAAAAGAGCCCTCAGCACAGCCCCCGCATTACAGGTCCCAGATCCACTTTCCCCGTATGCAATTGAGGTTCCAACCACCGACCGAACCCTTTCGGCCATGCTCCTCCAGGAACGACATGATCAATTAGGCTCCGTGGCATACGCCTCATGCGTATTAGATCCAGTCGAGCAAGGATTTTCTGCCTGCGAAAGGCACCTGCTCGCAGTTTTTTGGGCAGTACAATACTTCGCCTACATTACAGGACTCAACCCCATCACCATTCTCACTGAACACACCCCACCACAGCTACTACTAGTGATGGTCGACTTCAAGATGACACAGTAAGCCAGATCTGCGCAGCCCGTTGGACCCTTCATTTACAGGGACGGGACATCACAGTTAAGAGAACCAAGACCCACATTTTCCTAGCCGATAACTTACAATATGCAGGTGCCCCACATGAGTGTGAGATCATCACCACAAAGCATAATACAGGATCCTTTCTACCAAAGTCAGCTCCCCTGAAAGCAGGCACTACACCCCAGAGACCCCAGCCCACAGACACATGCGCACCCCTTAGAATTTATGTGGACAGTCCTCCACAGTCTTAGATGGGAAAAGAATCACCGGTTGCGGCATTTATGTACAGGACGCGCAGGGACGCTCCCTAGAAGAGATTTCGTTAAAATTGCCAGGACATCTAGGCTTGCAGGCAGCAGAACTGGCAGCCATAGCGTATATTGTAGATCACCTCGACTCGTTTCCGACCCCAGCCGACATATATTCGGACAGTTTATATGTCTGCAACAGTTTAACAGAGTTCCTACCCTTATGGGAAACTAGAGGATTTGTTTCCGCAGACGGAAAGCCCCTACCCTCAGCCCCAGTACTCCAGCATATTCTGAAAACGGCCAAAGACCGTAAATATGGAATCATCAAAGTTCGAAGTCATCATCGTTCTTCCCCCCACTGGTAACGTTAAAGCAGATGCCCTAGCGAAAGCAGGTTCCAGACATGGTCACTTTTGGAACCCCCCCCGAAAGCGCCCCAGTACACGCGGTTCAGGTCTCACAGACCAACATTCAAGATTTGGCAAAGGCTCAAAAGGAAGATGAGAAGCTCAGGGAAGTTTTAAAAGGCAACTTCCCAGCCCCTTATGATAAGTTTGAAAACACGATAAAAAGCATGACGGTGTGATTTTAAAATAATGCATTTATGTAGTCCCCAGCCAGGACAGGAATCAAATTATTTGTCAGTTCCATGACAATCATGGACACCAGGACATTGAACCTACCCTAGCCCACCTCAGACCTCTCTGCTGGTGGCCTGATTTAAAAGCCAATGTTACCCATTACGTTGAGAATTGCTTAATCTGTGCCCAGAAAAATCCGGACAGATATGCAAGAAAGGCTAAGCTAAGTCACACCCGCCTCGTTAATGGCCCCTGGACGAATTTGCAAATAGATTACATAGGACCCCTACCCCCCTGCAGAAATGGTTTTAAGTATGTGTTGGTGGTCACCGACACCTTCACAAAATGGGTGGAAGCTTTTCCATCCAGAACAAACACTGCCAAAATGACAGCTAAAATCCTAACCCAGCACATCTTTACAAGATGGGGCCTCCCACGCAGTATAGAGTCCGATCAAGGCTGCCATTTTACAGGGCGAGTGATGAAAGATGTCCTCACAATTTTCGGAATAAAGCAAAAGTTTCATATAGCATACCACCCTCAATCAAGCGGCATTGTAGAAAAGATGAACTGAACTCTAAAAGCCACCCTCAGAAAAATGGTGCAGCAGCACAACAGCACCTGGGACACAGTTCTCCCATTTGCATTAATGTTCATTCACAACACAGTATCCACGTCCACAGGTCCACAGGATACACCCCCCACACCCTCATGACCGGACGCCCCATGAAAGGCACAGAATATTTATTAGGACTGGATTTGGCCAGCCCCGCAGTCACCGCCCTCACGCATGAGAAAGCAATACACAGGTTATTGAGAATGTGAAGGCCGCCCAGCTTGCAGCAGCCGTCAGGCTTGTAACCCGCAAGAAACAAAGCAAAGCTTGCTTTGATAAAACAGTACATGCCACCGAGTTTGTAGTAGGGCAGCAAGTGATGCTATCCCTATACAACCCCAGTTCATTCCTTCCCCCCAAATTTTCCAGACCGTACTCCATCTCAGATAAAGTCAGCCCCTCTGTGTATAAGATCACCTATCCGAATGGCAAGTCTGCATGGTTCCACATAAACCAGCTTAAGGCTTATGGCTCGCAGAACAACCATGCACACCACACCTCGTTTGCACCAGCAGATGAGCACGCCCCGCCCACGAACGACGTAGTCCTACCCTCCCCCAACCTGTCCAGCCCATCCTCAGACACGACTTCAACTCCACCCCCAGAGGCACGACTCCGCCTGTCCCTTCCTTCAACCAGCAGCGACAGCGATAGCAATAGCGACAGCCCCAGCACACCACGTTACGATTATACCCCTGCACCAGGCCCCACTCCCAGCGATATCGAACATGATTCCAGCGACTCCTTCGAGATAACATACATTAAAACCCCTGACCCAGACCCACCGCCCGCCGATTACGGATTTAACCCTTGCAGCTCCAACCTCGACACAAGATTCTGGCACCAAGACAATTCGTTCAGGCTCATCCGGAATGATGCGATGGGCCCCAAGCAGCTTTAACAAACCTCCTCCAGTCGAGGGTATGGCAGCCGGGAGAAGATGATGGCATAGAGTCTGACTCCCACCAAACAAATCCCTTTGCGACTCTGTTCGCTTTAGAACAATGAGGTGTCCAGATGATGGTAAAAAGGAACCGATGGAGAGTTACGGTGTCCTTTCTGATGGAACCTGTAACATGTTTATTATGTATGTTTGTTCGTTATTGTGAATGTTAAATGTTGTTTGTCAATTTAAAGTTTTCATGGCCCCACGCCACCACTCTTTTAACGCCCACTGGCAGTTAATGGAACAAGTTTGTCCGCGGACAACCAATCATAACTACTCTTCTGAGTCGAAGGTAATCATAAGAGGCAGCCCCCACGATGACCACAAATTCTTACCGTTCTTGCCGGTCACTCAGGCAGTGGAGAAACGGCACTGGTCCCCGCCCTGCCTGAGGACCCCCCCTCTGGTCAGCTATGCTCGGGTAGAGCACATACGTCACTGATCACCGTCCTACCTGGGGATTCCACCCATTCTTACCCGCCACGGCCCATACGCACGCCATTTTGGCCCTTTAAGTTCAAAACTCTTTTGTTTCTTTATGGCAACCCATAGGTTGCTTCCAGATGCTATTTACATCCTCAAACACTACTAGGATGGTAGATCACACAGGCTGCAAAACGGCTCGCACTGTGTCAGTATTTTTCTCGGATGTCTTGTCCCAAATATTTGGTTTAAAAACAAAATGAGGGAGTCACAGATGGTGACCAATTATAATGGGTGATTGGCAATAAAGGACAGACAGACAGACACACGAGATCTTAAACAAGATAATAACAGAAATTATGCGTGTCCATAGAACTCGGGAACCTCAGGAACCTCGGAAGAAGCAAAGAAGAAGACAGAAAGAAGGAAAGATGAAGACAACCATCATGCTCTACAGTTGGATCTAAGCCGGATCCCTCCAGTTGCGCACGGACGCTACCCTACTACACAGGCCGTGAATGTTTCCCACCCCTGCCACACACTAAACCCCGAGATAGTTACCGGATCACCGACCTGGTGTGACAAATCACCTGGTATTCCCTGTCCTACATTGTGGAAGCACTGTTAGTACTGGCGATACTCTGCAGTGTCATTTAGACCCTTAGACTCAGGAAATGGCGGTGGAAAGCCTCCCGCACACCGGTATACACCTTCAGATCCCCTATTTTCAGACTTCAACAAATCCCCCAAACCCTTTAAGTGAATTAAAGTACATCCGTTTCATCGCGTGTGTTCGTTTCGTTTGAATAAAGAAATGTAAAACTCTGTGCTTGACTGCCAAGCCAGAGACCTGTGTTGCTGCTATTGTACAGTTTAAAATGTTGTAAATTATTTTGACTGATTGAGGTTAGTTTAGTTAAGGACAGTTAGAATTCCAGTCTCTTTATTTTGTAATGCATGCCTGAATGTCATCGCGCCCCGTAGAATTTTATTATGATGTATGTACATAAAATAATTTAGGTAAAAGTTGCAATTCATAGGACAGAGCAGTGTAGAGCCTGTCAAGTGCTTATGGATACCCGACTCGGGAGGAGAACGAAGATGACGCGGTAATGTGATCCTTCACGCTTCGCGTGAGGATCACAAGGAGGGAGTGTAGCCACCTGGGATGGCCACTTCCAGAATACAAAATGGACATTTACAAAGATTGCAGGGAAAAATGAACAATGTTAAGAAAGCAAGCAGGCACAGAGCCTGTCTGCATATTGGAGAAACAGCTCCCAGACGAGACTGAAACTGTAGGTCCATTAGCATATGGATGGCCCATCTCTGGGAACAACGGAAGATACTTAAGTAACCGTTCTGGCCCCAGACCTCGCGGTGCCAGTTCCCCAAACCGAAAGCAGTAAACAAAGCAGGCCAATGGCCACCTAGGGCACGCCCAGCCATCAGGGCACCCACCTCTTTATTGGTCAGGATCAATGCGAATGATCAAGAAATGGCCCAATTGATTGGGGCCAAGTTCAAGGCCCGCCCAAAAGCGAGTAAAGCCCCCTTTGAATATAAGAAGAAGGCCCCAAGAGAGAATCGCTCTCTTGGAATCGGCTCTCACAGCGGAGAGGCCCTTCCACCAGCTGCACCAGAAGCAAGTAAGTCCAAGGTCAACACTCGCTACCAGACGGACAACCTTAGCTGTTCCCCTCTACCACTTCGACCCCAGCAGCCTCAGAACCGAACAATGGCCATTGTTCCTCTGACTGAGTGAGCGCCCGAAGCTAAGTATAGGCTTTAGGAGTAGTGATAGTTTAGTCTGTAGTATTTCATGCATGAGTATATATTGCTGTGTATGTAAATAAATAGTATTGACTTTGAACTAACTAACTGGTGTACCGGCTCTTTGATCAGTATTTGGGTTTGAACCTTGTGGCGGTATTGAAAGATACCTGGCGACTCTAAAGCAAACGTAATTAGAATTAAGGAAAGCGACCATATTGACCGCCATATTTAGAAACAACCAAAGAGAGCAACAGGAGTCTGCATGTTCTCCCCGTGTCTGCGTGGGTTTCCTCCAGGTGCTCCGGTTTCCTCCCATAGTCCAAAGTTGTGCAGGTTCGGTGGATTGGCCATGCTAAATTTCCCCTTATTGTCCATAAGTTAGGTGGTTATGGGGTTACGGAGGAGTGGGCCTAGGTAGGGTGCTCTTTCAGAGGGTTGGTGCAGGCTCGATAGGCTGAAAGATCACCTTCTGCACTGTAGGGATTCTCTTATTCTATAAGAACCTACTTTTCTCTGTGTCAAACACTTTATTTCCTTTTATCAACTGTAACCTCTATAAAAAGCCATATTTTATGAAAGTCTTGGATGCTGCCAACACCTCTCTCACAATCCTATAAGGGAAAGGATATTTTCATTCAAAAAGCTTGTCATCAGATAGATGATCCAGCTTTCATTCATATCTCTCTTCTCTCCCCTCTCCTCCTTATTGAAATAGAAACTCATTGCACAGTCTCCAGCTCAATCTTCTCCTTTCTCTTATAATCCCCTAGGTTTCAAAGCATAAATGTGGTGCCACATGATCACTACATTCCAATTCATCTCATTTTTTGTACACTTTTCAACTCTGACAGTGTTCTATACTATGTCCTCATCCTTTCACCTTGCACTGTTCATGAGTGGCATTTCAAGGCTAGTAATGAGATATAAAAAAACCTCTATCATTTAGATGGATTACCATAACTCAGTTTTGAGAAATTTATCACACATTACAACCAACACAAAGGGTTGAATATTTATAGTGAAAGCGGATCATGATCAGTGATGTTTTACTGTTTACTGTGTGAGTACGGTTTAATTTATTCTCAATAAATGCATTTATCTGTATTTGCATTGCCTAAAATAGTCCAAATATTGCCTTATGTGTGACGATCCTCTTTCTGATGTATTGTTTTTCATTTTCCTTCCTTATAGTAATAACTTGTTGCACTAAAACTCCAATCTCAAAAATAAGAATATATTTACAAAACACAACTTTTGTATGAAGTTCAATGCATATTTTGCAGCACTTTGACTATAAAAGTATAAATTGTGTTGCTTATCATTAGCATTATTTAGCTGTGTTCTTTCATATTATGTCAGGAAATAATGCCAAGGAAGAAATAAAAAGCATTTTAAAAAAGGTGAAGTTTGTAGCTGGATGAGGGCCTGTGGGCTGACGCCCTGGGCAGGTTTAATTCCTCCTTGTCTTGTGCCAGGCTCAGCCTGATCCAGTTTAAAGTGGTGCACAGGGCACATACGACAGGGGCGAGGATGTGTAAGTTTTTTTGGGGTAGTGGACAGGTGTGTCAGGTGTTCGGGGAGCCCAGCAAACCACGCCCATATGTTCTGGGCGTGTCCGGCGCTTGCAGAGTTTTGGAGGGGTTTCGCAAAGGCTATGTCCAAGCCCTTGGATACTCGGGTAAAACCGAGCTGGGGGATAGCAATATTTGGGGTGTCAGACGAGCCGGGAGTGCAGGAGCCGAAAGAGGCCGGAGTTCTGGCCTTTGCCTCTTTGGTAGCCCGGAGAAGGATCTTACTAATGTGAAGGGACGCGAAGCCCCCAAGTGTGGAGGCTTAGATCAATGACATGGTGGGGTTTCTCAGTTTGGAGAAGATAAAGTTTGCCTTGTGAGGGTCTGTGCAGGGGTTCTCCAGGCGGTGGCAACCGTTCCTTGACTTTATCGCGGAACGTTAGGTGGAGGTCAGCAGCAGCAACCCGGGGTGGGGGGGGGGGGGGCGGGTTTTCTTGTTTGGTTTATGTAAGGGGCGTTTGCCCCATTTTGTTCTTAATTTGTTAAATCGTTTAAGGGTTAGAGAATTAAGTTGCTTTGTTTGTTGGCGTATTGCCCTTTTCATTTTTATTTTGTATATTTTCTTTCCTTTTTGGAGTGTTTTGTAAAAATTTTTGAAAACCTTTGAATAAACATATTTTTAAAAAAAGGTGAAGTTATTGTTATCAGATCTCGAATCACACCAATGTTAATCCAAACTATACAAATTATTTTACAAAAATGGAATTAAATGAGTGGTAAGTACACTTTTTCTGAAAATAAGTACACTTGTTGATCGGAACTTATTATTTAATTAATTATTGGACAGGAAAATGTATAGTACACAAAATGCAGTTCATATATAAATGCATAGATCATACATATTTTTTTAGAAGTCCATAACAGTGTAATCACAATATTTTCTTTATGAAAACCTTATCTCATGCACATGTGACTGTGGTTTACAAATGTAACATATCCCCATAAGTAAGAATACAAATTAATGTATTGATTTAAGTTGCTACTCATGAGAAAAATTAGACTTTGGAAGGCAGCGAATTGAAGCCTGAGACAATATTATTGCCATATTAGCTGGTGCAATATAAATGAACTGAATACCAAGAATATTTCCCCTCAATCAGACCACTTGGTATTTGATGGGATAAATCAACCATGGCTAACCAAGGAGGTTAAGGAGAGTATTAGGTGGAAAGAAAAGCATATAAAGAGGCAAAAGTCAGTGATAGCCCGGAAGACTGGGATAAATTTAGAATCCAGCAAAGGAGGACTAAAAAGATTATAAAGAGAGAGAACACAAACTACGAGGGCAAACTAGCATGGAATATAAAAACTGACAATAAGAGCTTCTTTAAATATATAAAAAGGAAGAGAGAGATCAAAGTGAACATAGGCACCTTAGAAAATGAATCTGGGAAGATAGCTATGGGGAACAAGGAAATGGCAGAGGAGTGAAACAGATATTTTGCATTAGTCTTTACGGTGGAAGATACTTTGAACATCCCATTAATGCTAAAGAATAAGGCATAGGAAATAAATCCCATCACCACCTATCATAAGAGAAATAGTATTCAACAAACTAATGGGACAAAAGACAGATAGGTCCCCTGGCCCTGGTGGCTTGCGGCTTGGGATCCTAAAAGATATAGCCACAGAGATAGTGGATGCATTGGTTACAATTTTCCAAAACTCCTTCGATTCTGAAAAAGTACTGGAGGATTGGAAAACTGCCAATGTGACACCCCTATTCAAAAAGAGAGGGAGGCAAACAGCGGGTAACTTTAGGCCGATTAGCCTAACATCTGTTGTTGGAAAGAAGTTTGGCAGGATAAATGTGGAGATGATGTTTCCCCTCATGGGAGAGTCGAGGACCAGAGGCATAGTCTCAGAATAAAGGGGTGCCAATTTAAGACTGGGATGAGGAGGAATTTCTTCTCTCAGAGGGTTGTGACTCTTTGGAACACCTTGCCACAGAGATCTGAGGCAGCAGAGTCCTATATATTTAAGGCCGCGCTCGATAGATTCTTGGTCAGTGAGGCAATCAAGGGTTATGGGGAAAGGGCGGGAAAGTGGATGTGAGGAATAGGGAGGCGGTGGCATAGTGGTATTGTCTCTGGACTGGTTAACCAGAGACCCAGAGTCATGCTCTGGGGACTCAAGTTCAAATCCCGCCACTGCGGTGAAATCTGAATTCAATACAAATCTGGAATTAAAAGTTGACCATGAAACCACTGTCGATTGTTGTATAAACACTAATCACTAATGTCCATTAGGGAAGGAAATCTGCTGTCCTACCTGGTCTGGCCTATGTCCCAGGAACAAATAAAGAAAAAAAAAATGTTGGATCAGCCATGATCCTATTGAATGGTGGAGCAAGCTTGAGGGGTCGAACGGCCTACTGCTTTTCCTATTTCTTATCATAGAATTTACAGTGCAGAAGGAGGCCATTGGGCCATCGGCCCACTTAAGCCTACACTTCAACCTATCCCCGTCACCCCACCCAATTTTGGGCACTAAGGGCAATTTAGCATGGCCAATCCACCTAATCTGCACATCTTTGGACTGTGGGAGGAAACCGGAGCGCCCGGAGGAAACCCACGCAGACACGGGGAGAACGTGCAGACTCCGCACACAGTGACCCAAGCCTGGAATCGAACCTGGGACCCTGGAGCTGTGAAGCAACTCTACCGTTGCTACTGTGCTGCCCACTAATGCCCACTTATGGTTCTTATTCTCTTGAAGTGCTGGTTTTAACATATCAAAGCAGTGTTAGCTATGGCACAGTGGGTAGAACTCTGGCTTATACATCACAAGTTTTGGGATTTAAGTTCAACTCCAGAATTTGAACACAAAAATCAAGGCTCTACCTCAGTACTGTAGGAGTGCTGCACTTCCAGAGGTGTCCTTTGAATGAGACATTAACTGAAGCCCTGTCCGTTTCCTTAGGGGGCATAAAATAACCCTAAATGCTATTTTATTTTTAAAAAAGGGCAGTTATCCATGGTGTCCTGGCCAATATTTATCCCTCAATTAACATTATCAAAAAAACTTGTCTTGTCATTGCATCTGTTTGTTTGAGCTTGCTGTGCACAAACTGACTGCTGCGTTTCCTACATTACAACAGTGACTACATTTCAAAAGAGCTCATTGGCTGTAAAGTGCTTTGAGATGTCTGATGGTCGTGGAAGTCGCAATATAAACGTGAGTCTTTCTTTCTTTAAAGCCGAACACTTCAGATTTTCTAACACTAAATTCTAATTGCCACCACGCTGCCCATCCATTATCTGATTAACACCCCTTTCCAACTTCTTTTGATCCTCAGTTATCTGTCTCCTAGTCGAGGTAAGGTCACCCCTCGTTCCATACGTCTCAAGCCTTTGTCAATAGCTTTCAACATGGTACTTTGTCAAAGGTTTTCTGAGAGTCCATGTACTTCACGTCCATTTACCCATCTTTAATATTTGTCACTTCCTCACATAACCAACAGGATTACAATCACACACTTCCTACCTGAAATCAGTCAAAAAAACTCTTCCCAAAACAAAGTAGCGTGGCATCACATCACAAACTTTATGTAGATGACGGTTATTGATTGCCCCACATGCTAGTTGTAACTCAAATATGTTGAAACACTTTGTCGTGTTAAGCACACTGACATAACACGGGCTGCAACTGGATGCAGCTATAACTGAAATATACTCCAGACCTTGAAGTTAGTTCAATTTGATTCATTGAACCTGTCAGTTAGCTCAGTTCTCTGTGAGTTCGACTCTCTGTTAACCTAAGAGTGATCTCTCTGTCTGACTGAACCAGACTAGCTCTTAGCCACGTGCTGTATGCGTTACGTGCTATATACACCGGACTCACTCTGTAGATGTCCCTAGTGGAAAGAGGAGGAGTGTGAGTGCCTTTAAGAGTGGGAAACCACCCCCAAGTGTTCTGCCTGCTGATTGGTTATGTCCTGTTCTCAGTGCTCATTAGCTGCCTGTCTGTATCTCATTATGTGCATGTCTGCATCTCATGACACACTTCAGAGATCTGATCAATTGTAAATTAAGATTCTGTTCTCTCAGAAGGAACTTAACCTGGACAGCAAAAATTAACAGACGTTGTTGAGCACGATGGTTGTAAAATAAAACATGAAAGTAAAGCACTGGGAGTGAATCAGATGAGGAAAATAATTGCAATAGATGAGGAAAATGATTGTAATTCAACCTAAGTGCAAAAAGGGACCCTCTCCTCTCCCCTAGGACGAAGACCAGACGCCCACTGGCAGCTCAGTTCAAAACAAGCCGCTCGCAGGGCTCGTGAGCCAGGCAGCCTCCGATCACAGCAACCTGCTGCCACAGCCGCGCGCGCGCCCGTTCCTGCTCCTGGCGGATTGGCGCGAGCTTTGCCCACCCTCCAATCGACGATGGCGGCGGCGCTCCCGCCCCCGCCAGGGCGCCTGCCGATTGGGTGCTCGCCGCCGTCACTCAGGCGCGACTCTCCGGCACGAAGTTGGGTTGTCTCTCGGTTCGCCCTCCCCCGCGCAGTGGAGTGCGGTTGGTGTTCGAATCCACGGCTCGAGCTGTGGGTGGGATCCGGGCCGGGGATTTGAAACGGCGGGGAGCGTGCGCGCGGGGAAGAAACGGAGCGGGAGGAGGTGCAGTCGGTGAGGTGTCCGGAATGCTCTCTTTCAACGGCCGGACTGAGGCCGCCTCCTGAGCCCCCCCCCCCAAACAAGTGTTGGGCTATGTACAGGTGACACACGTGTTTTAGAGCCTGACCAACCGCCGAGAAGTGCTGAGATTGACGGTATGTTTTTTGTATTCTCTCCCGAGTTTTCCTTACCTGTCACTGGGGAGAGTCCCTCAGCCTAGGCCGCCAGTGGAGCCTGGTGTTGGAGTAAACAGCCACACCGCTGCCCCTCCAGCACACACCCAGCCCGGCTCCTGTCCTCTGTCTCTCGGCCCTGTTTGTTTACAGCAGCTCTCAACTGGTGGAAAGAGCGCAGGGGTTATCTCCTATTGCCGCCTGTTAGTAGCACGGCTGATGTAGGCCTGTGGTATTTTGCAGGGGTCAAAGTATTCTAGTCCCAAGTCTCTTCCCCCACCCCTCGAACTCGAGTGTTCTAATTTGTGGATGAAAAAACACCCACCCAAAGCTGGTGGATGGCATACCTGTAACGCTGGTTTATTCTCACATTTGTCACTAGACGTGGCAACCAAGAATACAATGCTAATGTGATTAGTCATTTACTGTGATCGTTTTGCACACGTTGTGAATGTGTAGGAGTAAACAAGATTGTAGCAATGGCGAGAGGTTCGGTGGACAAAACCTACTTAAATTTGAATTATTCCCGTTACCCCCTCCCCCCACACCCGTCCGAAGTTTTAACTTCAACTGATAATTATTTCACGTTATGTATGGACTCTAATGTTTTATTTATATTTGTATGATTCCAGTGATTTCCTGATGGTTGAAGCTGCAGTTCCAAGTTGTAAACAAATGGATAGAATTTTGTGGAGTTTTTTCCCCCTCATGTTAGCATTTGAGCATTTAAAAAATATATATCTTCGCTGCACGTGAGGATTGCTGGCAAGGCTCAAGGCATTTATAGCCTGCTCCTAATTGCACTTGAGAAGATAATGCTGAGCTGTCTTCCCAACCACTGACTCTGTGGGGCAGGTGCTCTCATGGTGCTGTTGGGAAAGAAGTTCCAGAATTCCAATCCAACAACCAGGAAGGAATGGTGATATATATCTAAGGCAGGACAGTATAAGACTTTGGGCAATGGTGGTGTTTCTATTCACGTGCTGCCCTTGTCTTTTAGGTGGTAGAGGTCATGGGTTTTGGCAGGTGCTGTCAAAGGGACCGTGGTAATTTGTTGCCGTTTGTCTTTGATGTGTCAGCTGTGTTCAAGAAAGAATTAGACTGTTATCTAAAAAGGAAGAATGTGCAAGGTGATGGGGAGAAGGTGTGGGAATGGCAGTAGGTGGATTGCTCATTAGGGGAATTGATTCAGACATGGGTTGAATGGCTTTCTGCACTGTAACAATTTTGAGGATCTGTGATCTTGCAGACAATCGGACCGCTGCCAGTGTGCACCAGTGGTGGAAGGCATGAATGTTTAAGGTAGTGGGTGGGGTGTCACTGAAGCAGGCTGCTTTCTCTTGGATAGTATCCAGCTTAAATATTGTTGGAACTGTTGTCCTTCAAGCAAGTGGGAGAGTCTTCCATCAACCTGTGATTTATGCTTTGTAGATGGTGAAATGACCTTTGAAGCTACTGAGATTGTGTTGTATGTTGATGAGGATGGGCAAGGTTGACAGTAATGGAGAGTCGGGTGAAGAACAGGTGTGGTATATTTAAAAATATTGCATGCACCTGATGGAGCCTGTATATATGGTTTGAGAAAATCCGTGTCATGCTTGTTGGCAGTGTGTTACGAATGCACCAAGTCTTGGAAAGTTTCAGCAGTCTTCAGTAAAATACAAAGAAGGGGTCGCTCCTTGTTCCTTTTTTTGTACTCTGGGAAAAATGCAGATATAGTGAACAATATACGTTAAGCTGCTTGTTTTGTTTGTACTTTCTGCATTTTGCTTTAGCTTATGTGCAGTGAGGAAGGACATTTCAATATTGTTCTGGGGTAACAAGAACATTGGCAATTATAAAATATGATAACTGTAATTTGCATTTATATACCACCTTTAACATTAAACCAAGTCCCATGGTGCTTCAGAGGAGGGTAATCAGATAGAAAATTGATCCTTATCCAAAGAAGATATTAGGAGGACTGACTGCAAGCTTGTTCAGAGAAGGTTTTAAGGAGTGTCTTAAAGGAGGAAAGTGAGGGGGAGAAATGTTGAGCTCAGATAGGGTCCACACTAGGGCCCCTTGAATTGCCAAGCGCACCATTTAAAAAATAAATTTAGACTACCCAATTATTTTTTCCAATTAAGAGGCAATTTAGTGTGGCCAATTCACCTACCATGCACATCTTTGGGTTGTGGGGGTTGAGACCCATGCAGACACTGGAAAAATGTGCAAACTCCACACAGACAGTGACCATTTAAATGTTTTAAAAGTAAAACTGAAACTTTTGTGCAGTTATCTTTGATCTTTCTAAATATTTAATTGCTGTCATTGTTTAAGCAACTGACTAGGAAGTCCATGCTTTGCGCTCACGAAGAATGAAATTCCTTCTTGACAACTTTTGCTTCCCAATTCCCTTCACAGAAATCAACAAATTCTTTCCTTTGAAGATCCTGATATATTTACACCAGTTAAAGCTGCCATTTAAGATTTAAAGTGGCCATTGCAGCTACTGGACAACCTCAGAAAGCAGTTTGCCACCTGCAGAGTAATCTCTATTCATTTTAATCCATTCTTGTAATGGATAGAACATACTTGGAACATTTCCTATGTTATTGATAGATGACCGTGTGATAGATGTACTAGAATTGTTTAGCTAGGGGGCAGCTACTTCTGATACTCAGATCTTCAGCACTACAGTCTAGATGTTATTTGCACCATTGTTTTTGCCATAATCAGTGTACTCGACCATTCCATATTGGGTTTTAGCATCTATAATAGTAGTAGGATTTCAAGAAAAGATTAAATTAGATCATCCACTCCGCACTTTTGGTTGAAGACGCATGCAAATACTTCAGCCTTGTCTCTTGCAATTGTATGCAGGTCTCCTCCATGCTTGAAGATGGGATGTTCATGGAGCTACCTCCTCCCATTCGTTGCCAGATTGTCCACCACCATTCTCAACTGGATGTGGTAGGGTTTATAGAGCTTTTCTCTAATCTGTGAATTGCAGCCTGCTACATTTGGTGTTTAGCATGCAAGTACCCTTGTGATGCAGCTTCAGTAGGTTAATGCCTAATTTTAAGGTTTGCCTGCTGCTGCTCTTGGCACACGCATCTATACTCTCTAAACAATCAGAGCTGATTTCCCTAGGTATGTGAAGTTGGTATTTTTAATTGGTTCTTGGAAAATAAGTATTGTTTACCTTGCCCACAGGCACATAAATAGGTGAGAAGAAATTTACACAAAGGGTGACCAGAATTTGAAAATCTCTGCTGTGGACCATCTTCTGAGCAAGATCCATAAATTCTTTCATGATGATCCTAATGGGTTTCTCTGAGTAGTAGAGGGAATCTAACACTAATTTGACCATAACTTCATAAATTTGAAGAAGACAACTTGTATTTATATAGTGAATGTAGCATAAAAATATCTTAAAGAATTGAAATGAGGTAATATAAAACAAAATATGACTCCTGGCAACATGAGGTATGAGAGCAGATGACCAAAAGCTTGGTCAAAGAGATGGGTATTAAGGCATGTCTAAAAGGAGAAAAGCAAGCTAGAGAGAGCAAGAGGTTTAGGGAGGGAATTACAACCAATGGTGGTAACTGCATGATTGGCAAGAGAAGTCATTGGTGATTCTCGGGCTATGATTAAATAATGAACTATGTTAGGAGAATGCAGTCTCATGTAAGAACATAAGAACTAAAAGCAGGAGTAGGCCATCTGGCCCCTCGAGCCTGCTCCACCATTCAATGAGATCATGGCTGATCTGTTGTGGACTCAGCTCCACTTTCCGTCCCGAACACCATAACCCTTAATCCCTTTATTCTTCAAAAAACTATCTATCTTTATCTTAAAAACATTTAATGAAGGAACCTCTACTGCTTCACTGGGCAAGGAATTCCATAGATTCACAACCCTTTGGTGAAGAAGTTCCTCCTAAACTCAGTCCTAAATCTACTTCCCCTTATTTTGAGGCTATGCCCCCTAGTTCTGCTTTCACCCGCCAGTGGAAACAACCTGCCCGCATCTGTCCTATCTATTCCCTTCATAATTTTATATGTTTCTATAAGATCCCCCCTCATCCTTCTAAATTCCAACGAGTACAGTCCCAGTCTACTCAACCTCTCTTCGTAATCCAACCCCATCAGCTCTGGGATTAACCTAGTGAATCTCCTCTGCACACCCTCCAGTGCCAGTACGTCCTTTCTCAAGTAAGGAGACCAAAACTGAACACACTACTCCAGGTGTGGCCTCGCTAACACCTTATACAGTTGCAACATCACCTCCCTAGTCTTAAACTCCATCCCTCCAGCAATGAAGGACAAAATTCCATTTGCCTTCTTAATCACCTGTTGCACCTGTAAACCAACTTTTTGCGACTCATGCACTAGCACACCCAGGTCTCTGCACAGCAGCATGTTTTAATATTTTATCATTTAAATAATAATTCCTTTTGCTGTTATTCCTACCAAAATGGATAACCTCACATTTGTCAACATTGTATTCCATCTGCCCATTCACTTATCCAAATCCCTCTGCAGACTTCCAGTATCCTCTGCACTTTTTGCTTTACCACTTATCTTAGTGTCGTCTGCAAACTTGGACACATTGCCCTTGGTCCCCAACTCCAAATCATCTATGTAAATTGTGAACAGTTGTGGGCCCAACACTGATCCCTGAGGGACACCACTAGCTACTGATTGCCAACCAGAGAAACAACCATTAATCCCCACTCTTTGCTTTCTATTCATTAACCAATCCTCTATCCATGCATCTTTATCTTATGCAGCAACCTTTTGTGTGGCACCTTGTCAAAGGCTTTCTGAAAATCCAGATATACCACATCCATTGGCTCCCCGTTATCTACCGCATTGGTAATGTCCTCAAAAAATTCCACTAAATTAGTTAGGCATGACCTGCCCTTTATGAACCCATGCTGCGTCTGCCCAATGGGACAATTTCCATCCAGATGCCTTGCTATTTCTTCCTTGATGATAGATTCCAGCATCTTCCCTACTACCGAAGTTAAGCTCATAATTACCCACTTTCTGCCTACCTCCTTTTTTAAACAGTGGTGTCACGTTTGCTAATTTCCAATCCGTCGGGACCACCCCAGAGTCTAGTGAATTTTGGTAAATTATCACTAGTGCATTTGCAATTTCCCTAGCTATCTCTTCTGGCACTCTGGAATGCATTCCATCAGGGCCAGGAGACTTGTCTACCTTTAGCCCCATTAGCTTGCCCATCACTACCTCCTTGGTGATAACAATCCTCTCAAGGTCCTCACCTGTCATAGCCTCATTTCCATCAGTCACTGGCATGTTATTTGTGTCTTCCACTGTGAAGACCGACCCAAAAAACCTGTTCAGTTCCTCAGCCATTTCCTCATCTCCCATTATTAAATCTCCCTTCTCATCCTCTAAAGGACCAATATTTACTTTAGCCACTCTTTTTTGTTTTATATATTTGTAGAAACTTTTACTATCTGTTTTTATATTCTGAGCATGTTTACTCTCATAACCTATCTTACTCTTCTTTATAGCTTTTTTAATCGCTTTCTGTTGCCCCCTAAAGATTTCCCAGTCCTCTAGCCTCCCACTAATCTTTGCTACTTTGTATGCTTTTTCCTTCAATTTGATACTCTCCCTTATGTCCTTGGATATCCACGGTCGATTTTCCCTCTTTTTACCGTCCTTCCTTTTTGTTGGTATAAACCTTTGCTGAGCACTGTGAAAAATCGCTTGGCAGGTTCTCCACTGTTAACTGTTTCACCATAAAGTCTGCTCCCAGTCTACCTTAGCTAGTTCTCTCATCCCACTGTAATCTCCTTTGTTTAAGCACAAAACACTAGTGCTTGATTTTACCTTCTCACCCTATTGTGATTGCTCCTTCCAAGAGGATCCCTAACTATGAGATCCTGAATCCTGAATGTAGCTGAGTGATAGTGGAGAAAAACAAGAACTTGCAATTATGTAGTGTCTTTAACATAGTAAAATGTCACAAGGTGCTTTACGGGAGTTTTATCACTCAACTTGACACCAAGCAACATAGCGGACATTTAGGTAGATGAGAAAGGGGATATTGTGGTCGATGAGAAAGAGCTTTTAAGGAGTGCCTTATAGGAGGATAGAGATGACTAGAAGCAGAGAGGTGGAGGGAAGGAATTTCAGAGCTCCAGGTTTTAGCAGCTGAAGACTAGATTACCAGTGGTGGAACGATTTTAAAGTCTGTATGCTCAAGCGGTCAGAACAGGAGGAGGGCAGTTGCCTCAGGCGATTACAGAGAAAGAGAAGGGCGTAACCATAGATGGATTTGGAAAGCAGGATGAGCATTTTCAAATTGAGGGGCTGCTTAACCAGCAGCCAGTGTGGGCCAACGAGCACAGATGATAAATGAATGGGTCTTGGTGTGAATTAGTTCATGGCACCAGAGTTTTGAACAACCTCAAGTTTATGGAGTGTGTAACGTGGGAGCTGTCCAAAGGTGTGTCTAGTCTAGAGGCAACAGATGTAGTGGTAATGACAGATGGGGGGGGGAATTGGGCGATGTTATGGAAATGGACAGTTTTAGTTATGGCACGGATATGTGGACAGAAGCTCATCTCTGGGTCAAAGACTTTCACCATGGTTGTGAGAAGTCTGGTTCAGAGTCGGGTGCTTGGCAGGAAGAGGGATGCAGTTGGTGGCTAAGGAACCAAGTTTGTCACAAGGACCCAGGACAATGGTTTCAGTTTTCTCCATGTTTAGTTGGTCGAAATTTCTGCTGATACAGTATTGGATGTCAGACGAGTATACCTTTTGTGTGTATGATGGGCAGCTCCACGTTGCTCTGCTCTTGCCAGTCAGTGCTGCAAGCCCACCAGATGGGTGGCCCAGTACATAGAGATTGTGCGGAAGTGGGTCCTGGTGTGTGAAATTCTCTAATCTCTCCTTTTTCACCGCCACAACCTTATCCAAACTACCGTTTCCTACAAACACCTCTCTCTCTCTCTCTCTCTCTCTCTCCCTCTCCCTCTCCCTCTCCCTCTCCCTCTCCCTCTCCCTCTCCCTCTCCCTCTCCCTCTCCCTCTCCCTCTCCTCTCTCTCTCTCTCTCTCTCTCTCTCTCTCTATCTCTAGAGCAAGAACATCCATCTTCAATTGGGCAATTGCCAATGCTGTACGAGTTTAACGTTACCTCCATGCTTGTGTTCTCTTATCTTTTAAGTGCAAAAATGAAGATTCTGACTTTTAGTATGACCTTAACTTAGGTTGCAACCTCATCTCTATCTGCACATCACTCTCTTATTTAAAACATTTGAAACAAGGGGGCAGCATGGTGGTGCAGTGGATGATCATTCATTATGATCATCCAATTCAACAGCTTGATTCCCTTCGCGCCAAGTGCGATATATCTAACTGCTTCTTGAAAACATATGTTTTGGCCTCAATTTCTTTCTGTGGTAGTGAACTCCACTGGCTGACTACTCTCTGGGTGAAGAAATTTCTCTTCATCTCTGTCTAAATGGCCTACCCTATCCTCCGACTGTGATCCCTAGTTTTGGACACCCCTACCATTTGGAACATCTTTCTTGCATTTACCCTGTCTAGTCCTGTTAGAATTTTTAGGTTTCTGTGAGATCCCCACCCCTCGTTCTTCTGAACTCCAGCGAATACAGTCCTTACTGACTCTCCTCGTACATCAGTCCTACCACCCCAGGAATCAGTCTGGTAAACCTTCTCTGCACCCACTCTAGAGCAAGAACATCCTTCCTCAAATAAGCTGCACGCAATATTTCAGGTGTGGCCTCACCAAGCCCTGGTATAATTGCAGCAAGGCATCACTGACCCTGCACTCAAATCCTCTTGCTCTGAAGGACAACATACCATTTGTTATCTTACTGCTCCATATGCATGCTTACCTTTAGCGACTGGTTTATGAGGACACCCAGGTCTTGTTGCACATTCCCTTCTCTTAATTTATGGCCATACAGATAATCTGCCACATCGTTTCTGCTGCCAAGTGGATAACCTCACATTTATCCAAATAATACTGCATCTGCCATTCATTTTCCCCACTCACTCAACCTGCCCAAATCGCACTGAAGGTTCTCTGCATCCTCATTGCAGCTCACCCTCCCACTCAGCTCTGTCATCTGGAAGTGCACCCTGCAGTTTGGCAGACTTGGGTGTGGCATTTGTCTCAGAGGTTAATGCCAATATAAAAAATACTTCTTAAGTTTTCCACTTGTCAACTCTTAACAATTGGAGTCTTACAGTTTCAGACACCAGGCAATCAAGATGAAAACAATAAAAATAACAATCTTTTCCTAACTGCACTCCTAAATACATATAGACCAAATAATATTTCCGGAGTAGAAAAGCATACTTCCAAAGGCAAACCCAAAAAATACACTTGAACAAAAGTGGCACAAATAATAAATGCAGATGAAGTATATCACACTTCAATTTAAAAAAAACTTTTATTATTGTAATGTATTTAAAGCTCACAGTGAGGCTCCCATTTAGGTATTCGACATTTGGGTGAGATACTGGAAGATGATTGTAATCAACTGGCAGGAGAAGAGGAGGATTTTCCTCAATAAATAACAAGGCTGACTTAGTTTGTGAATGTCAGACTATGTTAAAAGCCTATCAGGTCACACTTGTTGATACTTGTATCAACAAAACATTGCAAGCCAGATCTCACAAACGTTAATTACAATGTTTTAATAAGCAACTGTGAGGAGTAACTTGATTTTTGGTGAACATTTTACTACCTTCATTGGTAAGTCCCGATGTCACTGGAGAAACTGTTTAAGAAGTCAGGAAATGGTCAGTACAGGATATTGCAAGTTCTATGAAACTTTAAAAAGTATGTTTTTTTAGAAGTAAAACTTGGGCATAGTTTGAATATTGGAAATATTTCCCCTTCAAAGTTTAAAAAATATATATATTTTATTAAAGTTTTCAAACACAGGGCTGCTGCTGCTGGCTATCTATCTTCCCCCTAACGTTCCGCTAGATAGTCGAGGAACGGTTGCCACCGCCTGTTGAACCCTTGAGCCGATCCTCTCAGTGCAAACTTCATCCGCTCCAGTTTTATGAACCCCGCCATATCGTTTATCCAGGTCTCCAGGCCAGGGGGTTTCATTTCCTTCCACATAAGTAAAATCCTACACCGGGCTACTAGGGACGCAAAGGCCACAACATCGGCCTCTTTCACCTCCTGCACTCGCGGCTCATCCGCTACTCCAAATATAGCTAACCCCCAGCCTGGCTTGACCCGGACCTTCACCACCTTCGAGATCACTCCCGTCACTCCCCTCCAATACCCCTCCAGTGCCGGACACGACCAAAACATATGTGTGTGATTCGCCGGGCTTCCCCCGCATCTCCCACACTTGTCCTCCACGCCGAAGAACCTGCTCAACCTTGCTCCCGTTATGTGTGCTCTATGCAGCACCTTAAATTGAATCAGGCTAAGCCTGACACACAAGGAAGAGGAATTTACCCTGCTTAGGGCATCAGCCCACAAACCCTCCCCAATCTCCTCCCCGAGCTCTTCTTCCCATTTTCCCTTCAGTTCGTCCACCAGCTCCTCCCCCTCTTCTCTCATCTCCCGGTATATCTCGGACACTTTGCCCTCCCCGACCCACACCCCCGAAAGCACCCTGTCCTGGATCCCTTGTGTCGGGAGCAGCGGAAATTCCCTCACCAGTTGTCTCGTGAACTGCATATACCTAAAGGTATTTCCCAGGGGCAGATAATACTTTTCCTCAAGCACTCGCAAACGTCCCATCTATAAATAAGTCTCCCACTCTCCTGATTCCTGCCCAGTGCCAGCTCTGGAATCCTCCGTCCAGCCTCCCTGGGGCAAACCTATGGTTGTTCCTGATCGGGGACCACACCGAGGCTCCCAGCACATCCCTCTTGTCGCCTCCATTGCCCCCAGATACTTAATGTTGCCGCCACCACTGGGTTCGTGGTAAACTTTTTCGGGGAGAGCGGTAATGGCGCCGTCACCAGCGCCTGCAAGCTCGTCCCTTTGCAGGACTTCATCTCCAACCTTTTCCACGCTGCTCCCTCTCCCTCTATCATCCATTTACGAATCATCGCCACGTTGGCGGCCCAATAGTAGTCGCCCACATTCGGCAACGCCAGTCCCCCTCTGTCTCTGCTACGTTGTAGGAACCCCCTCCTTACCCTCGGGCCTTCCCTGCCCACACGAAGCTTGTGATGCTCCTATCTATTTTTTTAAAGAAGGCCTTAGTGATCAGTATAGGGAGACATTGGAACACAAATAGGAACCTCGGGAGGACCATCATCTTAATTGCCTGCACTCTGCCCGCCAGTGACAGCGGCTGCATGTCCCACCTTTTGAAATCCTCTTCCATTTGTTCCACCAGCCGTGTCAGATTGAGTCTGTGTAAGGTTCCCCAGCTCCTGGCTATCTGAATCCCCAGGTATCGGAAGTTTCTTTCCACTCTCCTTAGCGGTAGGCCATCTATCCCTCTACTCTGGTCCCCAGGGTGTATCACAAAAAGCTCACTCTTTCCCATGTTAAGCCTATATCCCGAGAAATCTCCAAATTCCCTCAATATCTGCATGACCTCTGTCATCCCCCCCACTGGATCTGTCACATACAGCAGTAGGTCATCCGCATAGAGTGACACTCAGTGTTCCTCTCCCCCTCTAACCACCCCTCTCCATATTCTGGAGTCTCTCAGCGCTATGGCCAGTGGTTCAATTGCCAGCACGAACAGTAATGGGGACAGCGGGCATCCATGTCTTGTACCCCTGTGTAGTCGAAAATACTCCGACCTTTGCCGATTTGTGACACACTTGCCGTTGGGGCCCCATAGAGGAGTTTAACCCAGCTGACAAACCCCTCCCCGAACCTCCTCAGCACCTCCCATAGATACTCCCACTCCACCCTACCAAATGCCTTCTCTGCATCCATTGCCGCCACTATCTTTGCCTCCCCCTCTGCTGGGGGCATCATTATCACCCCTAATAGCCGTCGCACATTGACATTCAATTGTCTCCCCTTTACGAACCCTGTCTGGTCTTCGTGCACCACCCTGGGGACACAATCCTCCATCCTCGTTGCCAGCACCTTTGCCAGCAACTTGGCATCCACATTTAGCAATGAGATAGGCCTATAGGACCCACACTGCAGCGGATCTTTATCTCGCTTCAAGATTAGTGATATCGTCGCTCCGACATTGTCGGGGGTAGGGTCCCCCCTTCTCTGGCCTCATTAAAGGTTCTTACCAGCAGCGGGGCCAACAAGTCCACATATTTTCTATAGAATTCCACCGGGAACCCATCTGGTCCTGGGGCCTTCCCTGCCTACATGTTCCCCAGCCCTTTGGTCACCTCGTCCACCCCAATTGGCGCCCCCAGGCCTACCACCTCCTGCTCCTCCACCTTCGGGAACCTTAGTTGGTCCAGAAACTGCTGCATCCCCTCTTTTCCCTCCGGGGGTTGGGACCTATATAGCCTCTCGTAAAAGGTCTCAAACACCTCGTTTATCTTCCCTGCTCTCCGCACCATGGCTCCCGTTTCATCCCTAACTCCCCCTATCTCCTTCGCCGCTGTCCTCTTTCGCAGCTGGTGGGCCAACAGGCGACTCACCTTTTCCCCATATTCATATCTCATCCCCTGTGCCTTCCTCCACTGTGCCTCTGCCCTCCCTGTGGTGAGCAGATCGAACTCCGCCTGGAGTTGTCGCCTCTCCCTGTATAGTCCTTCATCCGGGGCCTCCGCATATTTTTTATCTACCCTCAAAATCTCCCCCAGTAGTCTTTCCCTTTCTTTGGCCTCCGTTTTCCCCTTGTGAGCCCTGATGGAGATCAACTCTCCCCTGACCACCGCTTTTAGTGCTTCCCATACTACTCCTACTCGGACCTCCCCGTCGTCGTTGGCCTCCAGGTATCTTTCGATACATCCCCGCACCCTTCCGCAGACTCCCTCATCCGCCAATAATCCCACATCCAGTCGCCAGAGTGGACGCTAGTTCCAGGTCCACCCAGTGTGGGGCATGATCTGAAACAGCTATGGCTGAGTACTCAGTTCCTTCCACCCTCGAAATCAGTGACCTTCCCAAAACAAAGAAATCTATCCGGGAGTACACCTTATGGACATGGGAGAAAAAGGAGAGCTCTTTTGCCATCGGCCTAACAAATCGCCACGGATCCACTCCCCCCATTTGGTCCACAAACCCCCTAAGCACCTTGGCCGCTGCCGGCCGTCTTCCGGTCCTAGATCTAGATCTATCTAACCCTGGGTCCAGCACGGTGTTGAAGTCCCCGTCCCCCCCCCATTATCAGGTTTCCTACCTCCAGGTCCGGGATACGTCCCAGCATCCGCTTCATAAATCCCACATCATCCCAATTCGGGGCATATACATTAACCAACACGACCTCCATTCCCTGCAGTCTGCCGCTCACCATCACATATCTGCCCCTGCTGTCCACTACAATGTTCCTAGCCTCGAATGACACCCGTTTCCCCACCAATATGGCCACCCCCCTATTCTTTGCATCCAGCCCCGAGTGGAACACCTGCCCCACCCATCCTTTCCTTAACCTAACCTGGTCCGCCACCTTCAGGTGCGTCTCCTGAAGCATGGCCACGTCTGCCTTCAGTCCTTTTAAGTGCGCGAACACTCGGGCCCTCTTAATCGGCCCATTTAGGCCTCTCATGTTCCACGTGATCAGCCGGACTGGGGGGCTGCCTGCCCCCCTCTCCTGTCGACTAGCCATCACCTTCTCTGGGCCAGTCCCACGTCCAGGTTCCGCGCACCCACTCGTCCCCCAGGCGGCGCATTCCCGCCCCGACCACCTTTTCTTTTACCAGTTCCTTCTCGATCTCCGCAGCAGCAACCCAGTTATCCCCCCCCCCCCCCCCCCCTCCCCAGCTAGACTCCCATCTAGCATGGTTACTCCCCCCATATTGCTTCCGAAAGTCAGCTGACTTCAACTGACCCCGGTTTCTCCCGCTCTCTCCTTGACCCCCCCCCCCCCCCCCCCCCCGGTGAGGAACTCCCACCCACCTTGCGCCTATCTTCCCGCCATCATCTTTCTGACGCGGGAACAAGAAAAAGAAACCTTGTGTTCTTTAGAGCCGCCCCGCCCCTCGTGGCGCAGCTCCCTCTGCCGCCCCACTCCCATTCCCCATCGCCCGCCTGAGTCTCTTCTCCCCCCCCCCCCCGGCGCCCACATTTCTCAATGTCCCCCCCTCCCCAATTTACATTTCTATATACATCAGCATTGTCGTTTCCCCTCCAACATCAGTCCCTCAGTTCTGATCCAGTTTCTCGTTTTTAATGAAGGTCCATGCTTCTTCCGCCGTTTCGAAGTAGTAATGCCTCTCCTGGTGCGTGACCCACAGTCGCGCCGGCTGCAACATCCCGAACTTCACTTTCTTCTTGTGCTGCACCTCCTTGGCTCGATTGAAGCTCGTCCTCCTTCTCGCCACCTCCGCACTCCAACCCTGATACACTCGTACCACCGCATTCTCCCATCTACTACTCTGTACCTTCTTGGCCCATCTCAGAACCGCCTCTCTATCATTGAAGCGGTGAAATCGCACGATCATCGCCCTAGGTGGTTCTCCCGCCTCTGGTCTCCTCGCAGGGACCCGATGGGCCCCTTCCATTTCCAAGGGGCCCGAGGGGGCCTCAGCTCCCATTAGCGAGCGTAGCATCGTACTCACGTAAGCCCCGCCGTCAGCTCCTTCCACTCCCTCGGGGAGACCCAGTATCCGGAGGTTCTTTCTCCGTGATCTGTTTTCTAGGACTTCAATCCTTTCGATGCACTTCTTATGGAGCGCCTCGTGCGTCAGCATTTTGACCGCCAGGCCCAGGATCTCGTCCTCGTTGTCAGTCACCTTATGCTCCACCACACGGAGCTCTATCTCCTGGGTCTTTTGTGTCTCCTTAAGCCCCTCAATTGCTTGTAGCATCGGGGCCAGCACCTCCTTTTTTAGCAACTCCACACACCGTCTTAAAAATTCATCCTGGTCCGGTCCCCATGTCGCCTGGGCTCCCTCCGCCGCCATCTTGCTCCTTTCTTCCTTCTGCCACTGCCCTCGAGGATTCTTCGAGATCTGGCCGCTGCCGCCGATATTTTTCTTTTTCGCTGGGGGGGACTCCCTGTTGTCTCACCCCACACTGGGTTTTGTCCCGAAAAAATTCCCTGTTGGGGCTCTTAAAAGAGCCCGAAGGTCCGTTTGAGCTGGAGCCGCCGAAACGTGCGACTTAGCTGGTCATCGCCGCAACCGGAAGTCCCCCTTCAAAGTTAAATGTTACTTCAGTGCATTGAGATGTAACTCCAATCTGATTTGAAGATAACCAAAAATAATGTACTGCTGAACTATGGATTTTGATTTTATTAACTGATCAATGCTCCTTTAATTGTGTTAGATCTATCAAACTATCTTCTAATGGACTGGTACTGTGGGTAAACATATTGTCCTTTCAATTCTGGTATATGGACCAGATCTAGGCCAGATTGATGGATTAAACCCTTCCCTATCTTTTGACTAGATAACATGAAATTAATGTGGAGGCCTTCACCCATATCTATCATTTATGTTGTCCACAAAAGTCTCCCTGTATTTAGTTAAGCCATAAGCAGATGTGAGAAGTGGGTGACAACCACATTGGATCTATTCCAGTGTAGCTGAGATTGAACAGCTGGAGCTCTTTGGTCTAGAAAAGAGAAGACTGAGAGAGAAGTGATGACCTGATAGAGGTCTCGAAAATTCTAAAGAAAGAGTAGATACAAAGATGATGTTTCCACTTGTGGAGAGTCTAAAACTAGTGGCCATAATATCCGATGATCACTAATAAATCTATTAAGGAATCCAGGAGAAACAAGCGGTGAGAATGGAATGGCCTGTTTCTGTGTGGCAAAATTCTCTGATACTCTTGATGCGGGTATTAAAACATATTGAGGGCAAAATAAAAAGCTTTGTTGTGTAGCCAGCAGCAATTGTCTCTCTTCTGGATGCATGTTGCGGACTGAGCGTGTTTAGTATCATAGAGTTAATACCCTTTACCTTGGTAATCACTAATTAACTCAAACTTGCATAAGAAAAATACTAACATATGACAGATTAAGAACTTTCATTATGGAAGTAAAGAGCATTTCTTAAATATTGACACTAGAAGTAATTTTAATAGTGTTTTATTCCAAACCCTCACTGCTATTTTCTTAAAGTTGCTATATTGGTGTTCTAGGCCCTATCTGAATTTCTGCAGATCCATGAAGTGCAATGACATTTCTGCTAATTTTCTGTGCCAATTGGTCATTCTGCATTCCTAGACTTATAAGGGATCAAAAAAGTAATTTTATTGAATCGGTTTGCATGATGTCATGAACTGCTGATAATTCTTGAACAATTGTTGCTGACTATTTGTGATTAGGTTTAGTGAAAATACCATAAAGGTGTTTTTGTTTGTCATGGTGGTTAACAGCTGAATATTTTCAGGTCATAGATATCACAAAATATTCATTCAGCAAATGATTAAAAACTTTGTTGTCAGGAAATAATGGTCACAATTATAAAAAAAAGGAAAATAGAAGTACCGTAGGGAAGTGCTATAAGATGCACTTTTATACTTTGAACTGTAAGCTTGGCTGAGTCAGCAGGGTTTCCCATCTACTAGAAACCTCTGGGTTCAAGCCCTACTATGGGACAGAATCTTTTTTATTAACGAATAATTTTATTGAGGTATTTTTGGCATTGTAAACAGTTACAGATTACATAAATATGCAAACATCAACAAAAAACCAACACTTCAACCAAACCATAATGCACATACCCTCTCCTCTCTCATAGACACTACCCGCCTATTTATCCCTCCTACTCTACTCTAATCCCCCCCCCCTGCTGACGTTCACTCTCCCGCGAAGAAGCCGATGAATGGTTGCCACCTTCGGGCGAACCCCAATACAGATCCCCTCAAGGCGAACTTGATTTTTTTTTTCCCATACCCAGAAAACTTGACATGTCCGAAAGCCATAGTTCGATCTTCGGTGGTTTTGAGTCCCTCCATGCCAGCAGTATTCGCCGCCGGGCTATCAGGGAAGCAACTCCCCCTGAACTCCCGGGTCTTCTGAAACCCCCAAAATTGCCACCTCTGGACTCAGCACCACCCTTGTTTTCAGCACCCGGGACATGACCCCCGCAAATCCCTCCCAGTACCCCCTAAGCTTAGGGCATGCTAAAAACATGTGATGTGGTTCGCTGGTCCTCCCACACATCTAGCGCACTTGTCCTCCATCCCAAAGAATTTGCTCATCCGAGCCACCGTCATGTGGGCCCGGTGAACGACCTTAAACTGAATCAGGCTGAGCCTGGCACATGTTGCGGTTGAGTTTACCCTACTCAGGGCTTCCGCCCATATCCCATCCTCCATCTCCCCACTGAGCTCCTCCTCCCATTTGAGTTTCAGTTCCTCCGTCTGGGACTCGTCTCCCTTCATGAGCACCTTGTAAATATCCAAGACTACACTCTCCTCCTTCTCCTCCTAGAGATTATTCTTTCCTGGATCCCTGTTGGCGGGAGGCATGGGAAGGATGGGATCTGTCTGCGTACAAAGTCCCGCACCTGTTAGTACCTAAAGTTATTTCCCCTTTCCAGCTTTCTCCCCCAACTCCCTCCAACTCGCTAAGTTCCCCTCCAGGAACATATTGCCCACCGTCCTCACCCCCGCCCGCCGCCATGTTCGAAACCCTCCATCCATGTTCCTGTGGGCGAATCGATGGTTATCACAAATTGGAGCCCAGACCGACGCACCCACCTCCCCTGCATGCTTTCTCCACTGGCTCCAAATCCGCAGGGCCGCCCCCACTACCGGGCTGGTGAAGTACCTGGCCGGCTCAAGCGGTAGGGGAGCCGTGACCAGGGCTGCCAAACTGGTGCCCCTGCACGAAGCCGCCTCCACCCGCTCCCAGATAGACCCCGTACTCACCATCCACTTCCTTATCATGGCTATGTTAGCCACCCAGTAGTAATTGATCAGATTCAGCAATGCCAGTCCCCCCTCGCTGCGGCTCCTTTCAAGCATCGCCTTCCTCACCCATGGGGATTTTCCCGGCCAGACAAAGCTCGTGATGATTTTGCCGGTTCTTTTGAAGAAGGACCGTGGGATAAAGATCGGGAGGCACTGGAAGCTGAACAGGAATCTAGGGAGGATTGTCATCTTCACCGTCTGCACCCTCCCCGCAAGTGACAGCGGGAGTGCATCCCATCTCCGAAACTCCCTCTTCATTTGTTCCACCACTCTAGTCAAATTTAACTCATGTAACCTGCCCCAGTCTCGTGCCACCTGTATCCCCAAGTACTGGAAACTTTCCGCAACCAGCCTAAATGGCAGCTCCTTCAGCCTATTCCCCTGGCCCCTTGCCTGCACTACGAACATCTCACTCTTGGCCATATTTAATTTGTACCCTGAGAACCGGCCAAACTTCCTCAATGTTTCCAGTATATTTTCCATCCCGGACAGTGTCCGACACGTACAGGAGCAGGTCATCCGCATAGAGAGAGACCCTGTGCTCCACCCCCCCCCCCGCCCCACCCTTAGTCATTCCCTTCCACCCCTTTGCAGCTCTCAGCGCAATCGCCAATGGTTCTATGGCCAGTGCGAACAGCAGCGGGGAGAGTGGGCATCCCTGTCTGGTCCCGCGATGTAGTCTGAAGTAATCTGACATTATCCTGTTTGTCCTTACGCTAGCTTTTGGGGCCTGATACAATAATCTGCCCCAATGAACCAGTCCCTCCCCGAATCCAAACCGTCCGGGTACGTCCCACAAATAGTCCCACTCCACCCGGTCGAAGGCCTTCTCAATGTCCATTGCCACCACTACCTCCACCTCCTTGCCCGTCGGGGGCATCATAATCACATTAAGCAATCTTCTCAAGTTGGCTGTCAGCTGCCTGCCTTTCACAAACGCTATTTGGTCGTCCCCAGTCACCTCCGGTATGCAGTCCTCAATTCTAATCGCCAGGAGCTTGGCGTCCACATTGATCTGGGAGATTGGCCTGTATGACCCGCAGGATTCCGGGTCCTTTTCCCGCTTGAATATCAGCGAGATGGTGGCTTGCGACATCGTCGAAGGCAGGGTCCCTCTGTCCCTCGTCTCATTAAAAACCCTAGTCAGGACCGGTCCCACTATCTCCGAGAACTTTTTGTAAAACTCTACTGGGTATCCATCCGGTCCTGGGACTTTCCCCGACTGCATGGCCTTTAGGCCCCCCAGTACCTCCTCCACTCTAATCAGGGCCCCCAGTCTGTCCACTAGTCCCCCGCCTACTTTTGGGAAGGTTAGTCCGTCCAGGAACCGTTTAATCTCCTCCGGCTCCTCTGAAGTGTAAAGCTTACTATAAAAGTCCCAAAATACCTTATTCAGTCCTGACGGGTCCTCCACTCTGCTCCCCTTCCCGTCCACCACCACTACTTATTTCCCTGGCCGCCTCCCTCTTCCTGAGTTGCTGCGCTAGCAATCTGCTGGTCTTCTCCCCATGCTCATACACCACTCCCCTTGCCTTCCTAAGTTGTTCCACGGCCCTACTCGTGGATAGCACCCCCAGTTCCGCTTGCAGTCTCCGTCTTCCCCTGAATAGGTCCTCCCCAGGGGACCCCGCATGCTCCTCGTCTTATCTGATGAATCTCCTTAACCAATCTATCCATTTCTGCTCTGTCCGCCCTATCCCTGTGAGCCCGAATTGAGATCAGCTCCCCCCTCACGACTGCCTTCAGCGCCTCCCACAGGGTCGCTGCTGAAACCTCCTCTGTATCGTTCACCTGCAAATAATTTTGCATACACTTCCACAGTCTCTCGCATATCCCCTCTTCCGACAACAATCCTACGTCTAACCTCCATTGCGGACATTGGTAATTCGCCCCACCGACCTGCCGGTCCACCCAATGTGGGGCATGGTCCGAAATAGTGATTGCCGAGTATTCCGTATTCTTTACCTCCCCTACACAGTCCCTGCTCAAGATAAAGAAATCAATCCTGGAGTATACTTTATGAACATGCGAGTAGAACGAGTAGCCCGTTCCCGTTGGCTGTCTGGCTCTCCATGGGTCCACTGCCCCCATTTGCTCCATGAACCCTTTCAGCTCCCTTGCCATTGCTGGGAGCCTACTGTTCTGGGACATGACCGGTCTAGCCCCGGGTTGAGGACCGTGTTAAACTCCCCCCCCCCCCCCCCCCCCCTATCATCAACTTGCGTGAGTCTAGGTCTGGGTATTCCCCAGTACTCTTTTAATAAAGTCAGCGTCGTCTCAGTTCGGAGCATATATGCTCACCAGCACCACTCTCCTCCACTCCAGCTTACCCCTTACCATAAGGAATCTGCCCCCACCGTCTGCGATTATGCCCTCTGTCTCAAATTGAACCCGCTTATTGATCATAATTGCTACCCCCCTGGACTTGGAGTCCAAGCCCGAATGGAACACCTGGCTGATCCAGCGCTTACTTAGCCGAGACTGGTCAGACACTTTCAAATGTGTCTCCTGCAACCTAATTACGTCCGCCTTTAGAGCCTGCACGTGTGCGAACACACGTGCCCTTTTGACTGCCCCACATAGTCCTCTGACATTCCAGGTGATCAGCCTGCTTGGGGGGCACACCGCCTCCTCCCCACGCCAGTCAGCCATAACCTTTCTTGGCCCCGGCCCATGCGCCACGCCGCTCTTGGCTCGCTTCTTGGCCGTCTCCACCCCCGACCGCCTCTCCATGACCTACTTCAGACCCCTCCCATGTCAGCAGAATAACACCCCCCCCCCCCACCCCCCCCGCAACATCTCCCGATAGCCCGACCCCTGCCATCTCCTGGCTGTATTCACACCCCCCACCTGACTCCCTTGACTAGCCAATCTGCTAGCCCAGTGACTCATCGCTCCGGCGCCCACTTGTCTCACTCCCATTGTTTCCCCGACCTCATCTCCCCACTTACCAACACACCATCCCCCACTCCGACCCACTGGAGCAGTCTCACTAAAATGGGAAAGATCAAACAAAATGGAAACATCAAACAGCACCGTGAGGCTGCTCCAGGTACAATACAGTTCCAGCTGTGTACACAGATAAGTGTTAACCCACGTCCCTTTCTGAGCATTAATAAAATAGCAGCACAGTAACACAGTACCCGTATATCACCCACCCGAAACAAACATATAAAAACCATAGACATTAAAAAAAACCCAACCAACATCTTTAATCCTCATTGCTTACCGGCCACGTTTATGTTACAATGAAGGCTTCAGCACACCCAGAGAACACGACGAAAGGTACCAACAACAGCAGAAAAAAGAGAAAAGAGAAAAAAAAAGAGCATACGAGAGGGGGATCCCCCCGGCTTGCTGGATCGCCGGGTTCATAGGTCCGCCATCTTTGCTCCCGGGTCAGCTTCCCCTGCACCTTGCCTTTGTCCCTTCCTCTCCTGTTTTCGCTGCTTTCTGCTCTCCCGTGGTTTCATGCAGCTCTACCCGTTCCTCAGCACCTCCGGGACTGTCTTTCCAACGGTTCGCAGTCCCGCAAAACCGGGGAACCAGGTCCTCAAATCCTGCTGGAGTGAGAGCCACCGAATGTGCGGCTCACTCACTCATCGCCGCCACCGGAAGTCTGCCTATGGGACAGAATCTTGGCTGACGGTGCAGTTCTGAGCATGAGCAGTATTTTTTTAATACATTTGTGTGATGTTAGCATTGCTGGCAAGGTCAATATTTGTGCATCCCTAATTGCCCTCGAAAAGGTGATCCACTGTAGTCATGGTGTACTTACATTAGGGAGGTAGTTTCAGAATTTTGACCCAGTAACCGTGAAGGAACAGGAATATATGCTGCCATGTCGAGCTGGTGGTGAAGCAAGTGAATGTGGTGGATGGGGTGGTGATCAATTGGATGGTATTGAGCTTGAGTGTTGTTGGAGCTTCACTTGTCCATGTAAATGGAGAGCATTCCACTACACCCCTAACTTGTGCCTTCGAGGTTGTGAACAGGTTTTGGGGAATTAGTTGCTGCACAATTCCCACCTGCTCTTGGAGCCACACTATTTATATGACTGGTCCAGTTAAGTTTCTGTTCAATGGTAGCCCCCAGGATGTTGATGGTAGAGGTTCAGCGATGATAAAACCATTGAATGTTAAGGAAAGATGGTTAGATTTTTCTCTTGTGGCACAAATGTTACATCAGCCCAAGTCTTAATATTGTCCAGGTCTTGCTGCATATGGACATAGCCTGCTTCAGCCTCTGAGGAGTTGTGAATGGTGCTGAACATTGTGAAACCACCAGTGAACATGACCACATCTGATCTTAAGATGGAGGGAAGGTCAATGAATCAAATTGGCTGAGGACTGATATTGTTGGAGGTGCCATCTTTTGGACAAATTGTTAAACTGAAACTTTGTTTTAACTGTTGTGTGGATTTAAAAGATCATATAGTACTATTTGGAGGTGACTAGGCCATGTCCTGAGCATATGAAAGGATACATCAATTCAATCTCTTTTCCCTTTCTTTCACAAATGGAGTGACAGTAACATTTTTTTCGAGGGTCTTTCTTTTATCTCTCTGTCTTGCGTGATTGCATGAACAGAATGACTCTTCTGTATATGGATCCAAACAGCATCAGTCTCTTCTGCAGCTGGAGTATTTGCTAACCGATGCTCATCATCACAGTTTTTTTTTCAGTTGCAGAAGGTCTGTAGTCTTTTTGGCCTTGCATACTTACCTTTTCTGTTTGACTGCGCAATCTCCTGGTTTGGAATTTTCAATTCCTGAGAGGTTATCTAGTCATCTCGGCTGCAATTTGGCTTCTTGTCAATATGCTTTTTTCTCCCAACTGTCTTTAGCACTTTATCTTTCCAGCTAATCTTGAATATTTCTCAAGAGTGTTGATATCAAAGTGTCGGGTTTCTTTGTAGCTTTTGTCATTGACCAGGTTGTGGTGCCAAATATTAGGATAAATGAGATATTGCTATGATTTATAGTCTGATTGTTTTGAGAGAGAATTAACTTTTTTTCGAATGTTTGTTAAAAGCACAAATTGCCTTGCCAGATTTTGTGCACCAGTCTAATAACATTATGTTGGAAGATAGGTGAAGTGCTCTACAACTGTGTTCTTTGAGCTTGAAAATGTCTGATATCAATTCCAATGTTCCTGCACCAGAATCCACATTTCCAGTCTCACCATCTGCGCACATTATTACTCTCATATGCACTCTTGAATTTACCATTGCTAGTTTTATTTTTTTTTTAAATCAGTAGACACATTATTGCCAGATAACAGTCTTGACTTTAAACCACTTCTCTGTTCTCTAATTTCTACTCCTCATTTCATTTCATTTATGAATTTGAGGATGTGTCATGATATTGGTTACCAGAATGGAAATGTATTCGGCTTATAAAAGGCTTTTTAAAACTGGTTAATGAAGTCAGCAGTATCTTCATAGCCTTTTTTTGTTTGATCTTTTGTTTCCAGTGGAGTAATGCATTCGCCGACATAGCAGCTTCACTTTAACAGCAACTAACCATGATGCCCATTGAGACATGCTGAGGTGTGACATTAATGCCTAATATTCTCCTCTTTACATGACAAAATGCTTGTTAAGATCAGCTGTGATGGGGGCAACATTTGTAGTCAGTGTGGCAACAGTACTCCATGGCTTTGACAAAGGGTCACCTGGACTCGAAACGTTAGCTCTTTTCTCCCTACAGATGCTGCCAGACCTGCTGAGATTTTCCAGCATTTTCTCTTTGGTTTCAGATTCCAGCATCCGCAGTAATTTGCTTTTATCTCCATGGCATATTCTTCTGTTTTCTGCCGTCATAAGCCTTCATTTGATCTACAGTGGATGTTGACTTGCCTACCAGAATTGACAAAAAGCCTTGCCTGCCTCAAATCCAAGACCAAAGTCACCATGTTCTATTTAGAGATTTGCTCTGGGTGGATGGTACCAAACAAACATTCCATTCCGAGGAACACTTTTAGTGGCAAATGGACAGTTTCTCTCACACCTGGAAAAATTTGGTTGACCGTCCACATCAGGAAGACAGATGTCAAGATCCAGAATGTTGCCATATCACCATCAATCGGCATGACAATGTTACATTTAGAAGCTTCACATTGCTGGGCTTCGCAATCAGTAGCAATCTGTCACTTGATGCTGAAATCAAACCACACATCAAGGGCCTGCACGGTGGTGCAGTGATTAGCACTGCTGCCTCACGGCACCAAGCCCAGCAAAAATCCTCAAATGCCCCTTTCACTCCCACCCTTCCCGTCTCGTCCTAACTCTGCCAATCTCCCTCGCCGCTTCCTGCTTCCTCAGCTAGTGGACCAGCATCCTACTCCCCTTCACACCATACTCTTATAATGCCTCCCTGGCCCTCTGCAGTTGCCCCACCGCCTTCCCCGTGGATGCTAATCCGAACTCCATCTGGAGCCTCTGCCTCTCCCTCTCCTTCAACAACCCTGCCTCTGGGGCCTCTGAATACCTTCTGTCTCCCTCAGAATCCCCTCTACTAGCCTTGCCATCTCTGCCTGTTGCGCTATCTCCCTGTGCGCCCGCATTGAAATATCTCTGAACCACCGCCTTGAGTGCCTCCTACAGCGGCTGTGACCTCCCCAATGTCATTGAGCTCCACATACCCCCGGATGGCAGCCCTCACCTGCTCACACACCTCCACATTTGCCAACAACCCCACGTCCAGACTCCTCTGCGGGCGCTGGGCCCCACCAGGTTCACTCCCAAATCCACCCAGCGTGGCATGTAGTCGGAGGCCACGATTGCCGAACACTCCGATTCGACCACCCTCGTCAACAACGCCCTATCCACCACAAAAAAATAAATCTGGGAGTGCACCTGGTGCACATGGGAAAAATATGAAAATTCCTTCACCCATGACCCCCATACGCTCCATAAACCCCTTCAGCTCCTTTGCCACTGCTGATATCTTCCCCAACTTCAGGCTCGACCGGCCCAAGCTTGGCTCTATGACGGTATTAAAATTCCCCCACCCACCCAAATGATCAACTGGTGCGAATCCAGTTCCAGCACCCGCATCATATAGTCTACATCATCCCAATTTGGCGCATAAAGTTTTTCCAGGACTATCTGCTACCCCTCCAGCTTCCCACTCACCATCATGACCCCCACCCGCATCTGCCACAATGCTCCCTACCTCCAACGCCACCCTTTTATTCGCCAGCACTCCAATACCCTCATCTTTATGTTGCATCCTGAGTGGAACACCTGCCTCACCCATCCTTTCCTCAACCTTGTCTGGCCCCCTAGCTTCAAATGCATCCCCTGCATAATGCCTCAGGTGTACGAACACAGGTGAGCATTTCACCGGCCCATTCAGCCCCCTCACGTGACCAGTCTGGTCGGGGGGCTCCCCGTCCCCCTCCCTGCTGATCAACCATATCCCTTTATGGGCTAGCCTGTGTCACGGGACCGTCCCAGCCCACCCTTGGATGTCTACCAACATCACTCCCTTTCCAGCTGCGCCACATCAACCACACCCTTGTGAGCAGCCCTTCCCCCATCTCCCAAACAAAACAACCCCACCCCCCTCCCCTACGTCCATCTCCTACATTGCCGGGTAAATGCCAGTGTTGTAGTTGTACTGGAACAGTTTGGCTCGGAGCGCAGCAAGTTCTGGAGCATGTCTTCAGTACTATTGCCGGAATATTGTCAGGGCAATCTCCAATGCCTTCAGCTGTTCCTTGATATCATGTGGAATGAACCGAATTGGCTAAACACTGGCATCTGTGATGCTGGGGATCTCTGGAGGAGACCGAGATGGATCATCCAATCCACTCTGCATTCCTGGCTGAAGATTATTGTGAAGGCTTCAGCCTTGACTTTTGCACTAATGTGCTGGGGATGGGATATATGTGGAGCCTCCTCCAGTGAGTTTAATCGTCCACCACCATTCTCAACTGGATATGGCAGGTCTGCAGCGCTTTGATCTGATCGGTTGATTGGGGAATCACTTAGTCTGTCACTTGCTGCTTGTGCTGTTTGACACAAAGTAGGCTTGTGTTGTAGCTTTGCCAGGTTGGCACCTCATTTTTAGGAATACCTGGTGCTACTCTTGGCATTCCCCCTGCACTCTTCATTGAACCAGGGTTGCTCCCTTGGCTTGGGGGTCGTGGCAGAATGAGGGATATACCAGGCCACGGGGTTACAGTACAATTCTGCTGCTGCCAATGGCCCAGAGCGCCTCAAGGTGCCCAGTCTGTGTTGCTAGATCTGTTCAAAATCTATCTCATTTAGTATGGTGGTAGTGCCACACAACATGATTGAGGGTATCCACAGTGTGACGATGGAACGTGCCTCCATAAGGACTGTATGGTGGTCAAGGACTGGTGCATCTGCAGCTGACAGGTTGGTGATGATGAGGTCACAATATGTTTTTCCATTATGTTGGTTCCGTCACCATCTTTGCGGACCCTGTCTCGCAGCTTTGTTTTTTAGGATCCAACAAGCTCGCTCTTTAGTGGTGCTACCAAGCTACGCTTGGTGATGAACATTGAAGTCCCCCACCCAGAGTATATTCTGCGCCCATACCACCCTTGGGGCTTCCTCCAAGTGGTGCTCAGTATGGTCGAGTACCGAGACATCAGCTGAGAAGTGGGTTGTACATGATGTCATGAGAATGTCGCTTTAAGAAATGTTCGGCTGCTCATGTTACTGCAGTGAGGTCAGAGTGTGGGTGGAGCTGAGCTCTGGTTCTGCTTTTTAGTTTCACTTTGAGAAAAGCTTGGGTGTGTCTGTCTTTTTGGTTTCGTTTTTCAGTGTTGCAGCTGAAGTCAGAAAAAGCAGCTGTACTGCTGAGCTCTCTGCCATGAAGGACTATTTCTTAATCATTTGGTGAATTCAGAATTATAAATGTTTTCAGTCTTGAACGTAAACTCTGATGTGCTTCTATTTAACTGTTTGTTAAGTCTTTTGGGTGTAAAAGGACAGCATACAGGTTACTTAGTGTTGTTATCTTTGAATTAATGGTTGCTAAGATATTCACTGTTTTTAAAAAGGTTAACTTGAATTCATAAAATAAACATTGTTTTGTTTTTAAAAATACTTTTCCATTTCATAGATTATCATAGAATTTACGGTGCAGAAGGAGGCCATTCGGCCCATCGAGTCTGCGCCGGCTCTTGGAAAGAGCACCCTACCCAAGGTCAACACCGCCACCCTATCCCCATAATCCAGTAACCACACCCAACACTAAGGGCAATTTTGGACACTAAGAGCAATTTATCACGGCCAATCCACCTAACCTGCACATCTTTGGACTGTGGGAGGAAACCGGAGCACCCGGAGGAAACCCACGCACACACGGGGAGGATTTTGCAGACTCCGCACAGACAGTGACCCAAGCCGGAATCGAACCTGGGCCCTGGAGCTGTGAAGCAATTGTGCTATCCACAAGGCTACCGTGCTGCCCCATTTCTGAAGTACCACACTTGTAGAGTAGGCCGTGTGCTTCCCATACCACAATCTATTAAAAGTTGTGGGTCAAGTGAACTCCATGATACACTTTGGGGTTCTCTGAACCCTGACCCATAACAATGATAACCTACAGGAGATTTTCTTGCCAATGTTTGACCTGATGCCATGAGATTTTGTGGAAAGCGGAGTTGCCGTTCAGGACTCTCAGGACAACTCATTTCTGACTCTATACCACTGTGCTGCCAACTCTGGTAGGTCTGCGGTGCGACAGGACATACCGGGGTGGTGTGTCAGACATTATTTGTGAGTATGACTGTGTCAGGTTGTTGCTTGACTAGTCTGTGAGACGTCTCTCCCTATTTTGGCACAAGCCCTTAGATGTTAGTAAGGAGGACTTTGCAGGGTCTACAGGACTGAGTTTGCTGTTGTCTTTTATGGTGACCAGCTGATGACGGGTGGTCCAACCAGTTTAATTCCTTTAAAGCCTTTTAGTAATTTGACACAGCTGGATGTCTTGGTAGGCCATGGTAGAGGACATTAAAGAGTTAACCACATGGCGTGGTTCTGGTGTAACATGTAGGCCAGACCAGGTAAAGACGACAGATTTCCCTCTAAATGTTATAGCCAGAAAAAGACCCAAGATCACACCATGATGTTTTAAATGCATAAGACTTCTTTAATAATAGATTCCAGCATTTTCCTGATGACTGATGACTCGGTGGCCTTCAGTTCCCTGTTTCTCTCTCTCTTTCTTTTCTTGAATAGTGGCATTACATTTGCTAACCTTGATCTTCTGGGACCATTCTAGAACCTAGGGAATTTTGGAAAATCAATTGTGAACAATTTGATTGTGCCCTACAATTTGTAATTGAATGGAATTCTGGGCTTTTCTTGTCCACCTCTTTTGAAAGCAATTTATATAGTTTGATGTCACTTGTTGTGCAGTTCAAGTCTATCTGTTAGTCTTTTACAGGAAATGAATCTTTCTTCCACATGGAAGTTTTATTTAATTGTCAGATGCATAGTCCTGGAATTTCCCCCCAACCTCCAACTCTATTCATTGACGCTACTTTAAGCTCCTCCTTTGAAACTGACCTCCAAGCTTTTGGCTATCTGTCCGGAGATGGGCATTTCTGAAGCTTTGATGCTACTTATTAACCTCCTCCTTTATCATGGGCCTAATTAACCAGATGATGACTTCCCTCTCTGGCAATTTCTATAGCAGCACAGAAAAGGATGGGATTGCTTCTTTTGAGTGTTCCTTTTCTGGGTCTGCCAATGTGTCTAGTTTCTTCATTCATGGAGTTGGCCATAATTTAAACTTTCAATACTTAGAAGTATAAAAGTTAATGTGGTTGCAGAAAGATTCAAAGATATCTTCAGATCAAAATATAGCAATCGAAAACAAAATGCTGGACAATCTCAGCAGGTCTGACAGCAGGGCAGCACGGTAGCATTGTGGATAGCACAATTGCTCCACAGCTCCAGGGTCCCAGGTTCGATTCCGGCTTGGGTCACTGTCTGTGCGGAGTCTGCACATCCTCCCCGTGTGTGCGTGGGTTTCCTCCGGGTGCACTGGTTTCCTCCCACAGTCCAAAGATGTGCAGGTTAGGTGGATTGGCCATGATAAATTGCCCTTGGGGTCCAAAATTGCCCTTAGTGTTGGGTGGGGTTATGGGGATAGGGTGGAGGTGTTGACCTTGGGTAGGGTGCTCTTTCCAAGAGCCGGTGCAGACTCGATGGGCCGGATGGCCTCCTTCTGCACTGTAAATTCTATGATAAATTCTATGATCTGTGGAGAGAGAACAGAATTAACGTTTTGAGTCTGGATGACTCTTTATCAAAACCTCTGCTTTGACAAAGAGTCAGATTCCAGCATCCGTAGTAATTTGCTTTTTATCAATGTATAGCAATAGTACTGGGAATGGCACACCTTTATCAGCTAAAACCTGAGTTTGAAGCCCTCTGCCACACTAACTGCTGCCCCCCCCCCCCCCCCCCCCGGGCCCCAGTCACCAAGAGTAAAAAGTAAAGTGTGTGTAGATGTGTTGAAGTTTATGCTTGGAGCATGCTAATCATAATATTAAAGTGACGAGAGGAAAATGGGAAGATAATTTATGAGGCGGGTGCTTTTTAAAATTTAAGATACGGCACAAACTTGGGCATGTTGAGGAAATTTCACCATCGTTTGTTTCTACTCCATGCAATTTAGACTACCGTTTTCCTTGAATTCAAAACATTTTCCATATATTAGCATGTCCAACTTTATAAAATTCAGAATTGAGCTATTTTGGGACTTTCATATCCCAGTTTTTATGATGTTTTGAATTTTTTTAACTTACAGAAGAGTTGTGTAGATTCCTCGGTTTGATTCCCAGTCTGTGCTGAGTTAGTGGATCTCTGGTGGATCTTTAGGAGAGTGTGTTGAAAATCTATAGATTTGGACAGAATCAATTTCTGAGGCTGCGGATGCCTGGACTAGAATGATATGAGTTATGCTCGAAGGCTAAGTGAGGTGGGCACAAATGTTCACTGCTGATAGTGAAAGCTGGACATTAAAACACGCATCACCATTGTCCTTCTATAGATTTTCTGCTCGACTTCCGGTTGCGGCGATGCGGAGCTAAGCCGTGCGTTTCGGCAGCTCCCGCGAAAACGGACTTTCGGGCTCTCCAGAGGAGCCCCAATGGAGCTTTTTTTTTTTTTTACTTATCCCGTGTGGGAAGGAGCAGTGAGATTCTCTCTTCCCCCCCCCCCCCCCCCCCCCCCCCCCCCCCCCCCACCACACAATATTTGGCAGGGAGCAGCGATGGAGCAACGAGGAAAGAGGCCGTGGAGCAGAGAACAAAACTAGGAGAAGAAGGCAAGATGACGGAGGGCGGAGTGCAAGCAGCGTGGGGGCCAGACCAGCAGGAGTTCTTCATGAGATGTGTGGAGGTGCTGAAAAAGGAGGTGCTGGCGCCGATGCTGTTGGTGATCGAGGGGCTGAAGGAGACCCAGACGACCCAGGCGGTGGAGCTTCTTGAGGTGAACGATAAGGTGAACACCAACGAGGACGATATCCAGGGTCTGGCGGTAAAAATGGAGGTGCACAGGAGGTGGGCCGAGAGAATTGAGGTCCTGGAGAACAGATCGAGGAGGAAGAACCTCCGGATTCTGGGTCTTCCAGAAGGAGTGGAGGGAGCTGATGCTGGGGCGTACGTGAGCATGATGCTTCATTCGCTGATGGGTGCGGAGGCCTCTCCGACCCCCCTGGAGCTGGAAGGGGCTCACCGGGTCCTGGCGAGGAGACCCAAGGCAGATGAGCCGCCAAGGGCGATAGTGGCAAGGTTCCATGGCTTCGTGGATATAGATTTTCTGCTCAAACTCTGATCCCAGTGGTTAAGCAATTCTTGGGGATGTGCGTGCAATTGTACCACATTAGAGGGTATCAATTCTCTTGATTTGTTCAGCAAAAATAGGCACATTATGGCATAAGACCATAAGACATAGGAGCAGAATTAGGCCATTCGACTCATCACCATTCAATTATACCTTATATGTTTCTCATCTCCATTCTCCCATCTTCTCCCCAAACCTCTGATCTCCTTATTAATCAAGAACCTATCTATCTCTGTCTTAAAAAGACACTCCGGGTGACTTGGCTCTACAGCCTCCTGCGGCAGAGTTCCACAAATTCACCACCTGAAGATATTCCTCCTCATCTCTGCTTTAAAGGATCGTCCCTTCAGTCTGAGGCTGTGCCCTCGAGTTCTAGTTTCTCCTACTAGTGGAAACATCCTCTCCAGGTTCACTCTATCTGGGCCTCTCGGTATTCTGTAAGTTTCAATGAGATCCCCTCAAATCCTTGAAAATTCCATCGAGTACAGACCCAGAGTCCTCAACCGTTCCTTATATGACAAGTCCTTTAGAATCATGGAATCCCTAAAGTGCTGAAGGAGCCTATCGAGTCTGCACTGGCCCTTGGAAAGAGCACCCTACTTAAGCCGACTTCCCCCACCCTATCCCCTTAACCCAGTAATCCTACCTAACCGTTTGGACACTAAGGAGCATTTTAGCATGGCCAATCCACCTAACCTGCACTTCTTTGGACTGTGGGAGGAAACCCACGCAGACACGGAGAAAGTACAAACTCCACACAGCCAGTCACCCGAGGCAGAACGGGGATCAATTCCTGTGAACCACCTCTGGACCCTCCCCAAGGGCAGCACATCTATCCTTAGATACGGGGCCCAAAACTGCTCACAATATTCTAAATGGTGTCTGACCAGAGCCTTATACTGCCTCGACAGTACATCCCTGGTCTTGTATTCTAGTCCTCGCGACATGAATGCTAACATTGCATTTGCTTTCCTAACTGCCAACTGAACCTGCGTGTTAACCGTAAGAGAATCCTGAACTAGGACTCCTTAGTCCCTTTGTGCATCTGATTTCCGAAGCCTTTTCCCATTTAGAAAATAGTCTACGCCTCTATTCTTCCTACCCAAGTGCACAACCTCAGACTTTTCCACATTATTTTCCATCTGCCACTTTGCCCACTCTCCTACCCTTCCAGGTCCTTCTGCAGCACAACCTATCCCTCTATATACTTAGCAGCAATGCCCTCAGTTCCTTCTTCCAGATCATTTATATATATATATATATATATATATATCGTGAATAGCTGTGGTTCCAACACTGACCCCTGCAGAACACCACTAGTCACCTGCTGCCACCCTGAAAAAGACCCCTTTATCCCCACTCTCTGCCTTCTGCCGGTCAGCCAATCCTCTATTCATGCCATTACTGTACCTCTAACACCATGGGCTCTTATCTTATCTTCCCCTCCCCCCCCCCGGTTGCTGCTGATACTGACCGAACTTCATCTAACACTCCGCGAGATAGTCTAGGAACGGTTGCCACCGCCTGTAGAACCCCTGCGCAGACCCTCTCGAGGCAAACTTTATCCTCTCCAACTTGATAAACCCTGCCATATCATTTATCCAGGCTTCCACACTGGTTGCAATCGTCTTTTATATTACTAGCTAGCTTACAGTTCTATTTCATCCTCTCACCCTGAATTGCTTTTTTAGTTGTCCTCTGTTTGCTTTGAAAGGCTTCCCAATCCTCTGGCTTGGGCGGCATGGTGGCACAGTAGTTAGCACTACTGCCTCACAGTGCTGGGGACTTTGGTTTGATTCTGATTTCGGGCAACTGTCCAAGTGGAGTTTGCACTTCCCGTGCCTGCGTGGATTTTCGCCGGGTGCTCCGGTTACCTTCCACTGTCCAAAGATGTGCAAGTTTGGTGGTTTGGATATCCCTCGGTGGGGTTACAGGGCTAGGATGGGGGGCTGGGCCGAGGTTAGGATGTTCTTTCAGGGGATCGGTGCAGACTCGATGGGCTGAATGGCCTCCTGCACTGTAGGGTTTCTATTACCTATGATAATCCTCACCACATTGTATGCTTTTTCCTTTGCTTTTATGCTGTCCTTGACTTCCCTCGTGAGCCATGGTTGTCTTGACGTCTCCTTAGCATAGGGTGGCACAACAGCACAGTGGTTAGCATTGTTGCTTCACAGGACCAGGGACCCAGGTTCGATTCCCAGCTTGGGACACTGTCTATGCGGAGTCTGCATGTTCTCCCGTGTCTGGATGGGTTTCCTTCAGGTGCTCCAGTTACGATAGACGTGCTTGTTAGGTGAATTGGACATTCTGAATTCTCCCTCAGTGTACCTGAACAGCCGCTGGAGTTTGTCAACTCGGGGATTTTCATAGTAACTTTATTGCAGTCTTAATGTAAGCCTAGTTGTGACGCTAATAAAAGGCTATATATTATACCTTTCTTCCTCCTCGGGATGAATTTCTGTTGTGCCTCTGAATAACCCTCAAAAACCCCTACCATTGCTGTTCAACTGCCTTCCCTGCTCGGCTTCCCTTCCAATGAACTCTGGCCAGCTTTTCCCTCATATCTTTGTAGTTCAATTGTAAAACATCTGTTTCCAGCTTCTCCCCCTCAAACTGCAGGGTGAATTCTATCATATTGTGGTCACTGCCCCCTAAGGGTTCCTTCACCTTGGTTCCCTAATCAAGTTGCCTCATTACACATCACCAAACCCAGAATTGCTTGCTCCCTAGTGGGCTCTACCAGAAGCTGCTCCAAAAAATACCATCTCGTAGACATTCCACAAGTTCCTTTTCTTGGGATCTGCTACCAATCTGATTTTCCCAGTCCACCTGTATATTGAGGTCCCCCATGATTATTATATTGCCTTTCTTGTATGTCTTTTCTATCTCCTTATTTATTTTCTGTCCCATATCCTGACTACTGCTGGAGGGCCTGAACGTAACTCCCATCAGAGTCTTCTTTCCTTTGTGATTCCTCAATTCTTCGCCTTCCAACCTTATATTGCTTCTTGTTATCGATTTAAATTAATTTCTTACTAACAATGCACCCCCTGCCCATCTGTCTGTCCTTTCGATAGGACACATATCCTTGGATATTTAGATCCCAACCCTGATCCCCTTGCAGCCACATCTGTGTTGCCCACAACATCGTACCCACCAATTTCAATGTGCGTAACAAGCTAATTTACCTTGTTTTTGTATACTGCGTGCATTTAGGTACAACACCCTCAGTCCTGCGTTGACCATCCAGGTGAAGCCGCCCCAGTGGAATGGCTCTCTCCTTCCCCATGCCAATGTCCCATGAATTCAAACCCATTTCTCCCACACCAAACTTTGAGTCGCGCATTTACTTCTTTAATTTAAAAAATAAATAAATTTAGTCTACCCAATTATTTTTTCGCCAATTAAGGGGCAATTTAGCGTGGCCAATCTACCTAACCTGCACATCTTTGGGTTGTTGGGGTGAAACCCACGCAGACATGGGGAGAATGTGCAAACTCCATACGGACAGTGACCCAGGGACGTGATTCGCAGTCCCAGTGCTAACCACTGCGCCACATGCCGCCACTACCTCTTTAATCTTATTGACCCTGTGCCAATTAGCCTGTGGCTCAGATATTAATCCAGAGCTTATTACCTTTTTGGTTCTGCTTTTTAATTTAGCCCCTAGCTGCTCATATTTCTTCAGCGTAACTCCTATTCTTCTTCTACCTATGTCAATGATACCTATGTGGACCACGACAACTGGATCTTTACCTTTCCACTCCAGGTTTCTCTGCAGCCCAGATGAGATTCCCGAACCCACGCACCAGGCAGGCAGCGCAACCTTTGAGACTCTCAATCCTGGTCACAGAAAACAGTGCCTATGCCCTAACTATACTATCTGCAATTACGACTACATTTCCTTTCTTTCCCCCCCACTTGAATGGCTCCCTGTACCACGGTGCTGTGGTCAGTTTGCTCATCCTCCCTGCAGTCCTCGTTCCTGTCAACACAGGGAGCAAAAATCTCAAACCTGTTGGACAAGGTCAAGGGCTGAGTCTCCTCCAACCCAACCTCCTGGATCCTGTTACCTGCCTCACTAGCAGCCACACCCTCCTGTCCCTGATCACTGGCCGAATTCAAGTTCGTCTAAGGGGTGTGCATGTCTCCTGAAACAGTGCAGACCTATCTCCTTCCCTGATGTGTCGCTGCATCCAAAGCTCAGAATCCAACTCATCAGCAGAGTTCCTCAAGCAACCAACACTTGCAACAGATGTGGTCATTGGGAAGACATTGGTGCCCACCTGCTCCCACATCATGCAGGAACAATCTCCACCTGGCCCTGTATCTCTATTTTATTTAATTAGTTTGAATTTGTTTTAAAACAAATTTCCAGCTAGTTTTAACCTTTCTAATCTGTAAAATATTTCTCATTTTACCTTTAATCTGAAAGCAATTTAAATAGGGCATGCAAATTAGCAGTTCTTGCCAGCCAATGAACTTACCGTTTTCCTAGGACATCACCCCTGGGTTGTTTTTCAAACTGAGCCTGCTGCTCAGAGGGTCTCAGCTCCGCTCTTTTTAAATCTCCGCTCTGACTCTCCGCTCACGCTCTTTTTAAATCTCAGCTCTAATTCTCAGCTCCTGCTCTTTTTAAATCTCCGCTCTGACTCTGTTACCGTTCTTTTTAAATCTTTGCATGGTGAAAAGCTTGATCATTCAAGGGGCTAATGAGGAAAACTGTTGTTCTAATGCATATTATCTGGTATATCATTTAATTTGTAAAACCTAGGTTTGCACTTCAATCTGTAGGGCTATTTTGCAAGACCAGGTGTTTCTCGACAATGATTGTGAAGAATTGACTGATGAGTCCTCATATACATTTTCCTAATGGCTAGTTGCAAAGACATTGTGTGGAATAAGTTGCTGCTGCCTTCCTCAACTGAAGTGTAGGATATTCCTTGTACTCCACCGAGAGAAATTTTATATGAATGCCTGGGTTTTCCTGTGGGTGGTGAAGCAATGATTTTTGTCATCTACCTCATATACAGTTGATCAAAGACCTTTTCAATACTTTGTCAGGAGTGATTTCTAGGACTTGGATTGGATGTCTGATCCAGTGTGAAGCATTTCACTAAGGATTTGTGTCATCTGTGAGCAGATTCTTATTAAAAAATAAGAAATATAAATTATGTTTAAATCATTGTGCAGAGAGCAAAGAAGGGATTAGGACATTCACATAGGATTGAGACAGAGACCCAAGAGAAAAACATAAGTGTTTTACTTTAAATGTTAAAAAAATTGGCAACATTAATTTTCTTAGGAAATGAGACTCTGCACTTCTAAAATTATTTTTTCAGCGCTGGAGAGGCTGTTCACAAGTAGTTCTTGGTTCTTGGGCCTTAAAAGTTCCTCACTTCTGACTATACAAACTCTAACATTTTCTTTGATGTGGGTAATTATCCGGGGAAAAAAATTACCTTTTATTGTCACAAGTATGAAGTTACTGCAAAAAGCCCCACAGTCCGGCGCCTGTTCGGGTAGGTTGGTATGGGAATTGAACCCTCGCTGCTGGCCTTGTTCTGCATCACAAACCAGCTGTCTAACCCACTGAGCTAAACCAGCCCCTGGTTGACAGCATTCAGTCACATGCAGATTCTTAAGGTGGCATAAGCACAGCCTGTAAAGGAGCAATGTATCACCGGCAAGAACTTCCAGATTTTCCCACATTTAACTGCATGTGTGCAGACGCCAGAATTTGCTATCCGTTTTATCCTGCGATGATGGCAGGAATGATAGAATTTGCTTTGCGTGCCATAAAAGTTGACCACGTTGTGTACTGTCCGATAAGGGTTAGTGTTGGAATACTGTAGTTTCTTTACAGCCAGAGTCATATTATTTATTTGAGATGCCCAAGGCATCTCCTGTCCTTTTGTTTTGCCACAAGAGACATCGCTTTAAAGTGATTAACAGTCAAACTGCTGAGATTGTCATTTGGTAGTTTGGTGAAAAGGATCCTCATTTTAGTGCTGCTCAATGTGATCTCTTTCAATGACAACATGGGTAAGGTCAGCTATTACGCAGCAGCGTCAGAATCCTTTGTAGCCCACAGTGGGGTCAAACAGGATTGTAATCTGCACCCACACACTTGGGCATCTTCCCATTGTTGTGTTCTCATACCTTCAGATCATCTACAGTGGGTGCCCAATTACACACTAGAATTGACAAACCTGTTCAGCCTTGCTAGCCTGAGGCCTAAGACAAAGATGTACCAAGTTCTCATGAGACAGCTGTTTTATGTTGTTGATACAGCACAAACAATGCAATCTGAGGGGACACCTTCAGCAGCATGTGACAGTTTCTCACACACTTGGAAAGAGGTTGATTTGACTATCAGCATCAGGAAGGTCAATGTCATGGGACCAGTATGTTGATATACCATCATCTATTAGCATTGTCCATGTGACTCTGGAGGTTATAGGTAGCTTCACATACCTAGGCTTCGCAGTCACCATCAATCTGTCACTTGATGCTGAAATCAATAGATGCATTGAAAAAGGAGAAACTGTTAGTCCAAGCTGAGTAAGAAAATGTGGAACAATAACAAACTGTAAGTTTACCTAGCCTGCATCCTCAATGCAGTCTTCTACCATGGTGGGACCTGGATGACAAATGTGAGGCAGAAGAAAGACTCAAGGCTTACCACCTTCGCCATCTCGGACATATCCTTGGCATCCCAAGCTCACTTACTCACGAGGTCCTGGAGTGTGATAATTCCATCAGCACATACTCACTGCTAAGGGCCAATATTGTCTGCGTTGACTCAGTCGTTGTCTGCGTTGACTCAGTCACATTCATTAGATGTATACTGGGCCATTACCTCCTGGGCATCAATACCTCAATTCAAGGACACGTGCAAGCAAGAAATGAAGATGGCTGATATTCACATGGACAACTGGGACAGTCGCTGACTTCCACAGGCCGTGACCTCTGAAGACTGACTGTTTGGAAGGGCATTGGGAAAGGTGGACAGAAATGAAAAGCTGAGCCGGCTGAGGAGAGGGCCCAGAGTAAACAGTGGCCAGTGAATCCTGCACCTTCTGCACCCGCTGACTTAATCTGCGACAACTGCTGCAGAGACTGCCATGCTAGAGTAGGGCTCCTAAGCCACAACAGGTGATGCTCAACACACTGTTTTTAAAAAAAATAAAATATATTTATTGAAGTTTTATAACACAATTTTTCTCCCTTACAAACAATAACCCCCCCCCCCCCCGGTAACAAAATAACAAGAAATCGCACTGAGCAAGATATATACACGGCAATATGGTATATTTACATAGCTTTGTACACTGGCTCTCTCCCGCACGTGCCAGTTACCCTTCATGTTAACTCTTGCTCATCCAGCCCCCCCGGTTGCTGCTGCTGCACACCGACCTTCCTCTAATGCTCCGTGAGATAATCTAGGAACGGTTGCCACACCGCCTGTAGAACCCCTGCGCAGACCCTCTCAAGGCAAACTTAATCCTCTCCAGCTTTATGAACCCAGCCATGTCGTTTATCCAGGCCTCCACGCTACGGGGCTTCGCCTCCTTCCACATTAGCAAGATCCTTCGCCGGGCTACTAGGGACGCAAAGGCCAGAATGCCGGCCTCTTTCGCCTCCTGCACTCCCGACTCGTCCGCTACTCCAAATATTTCTAGCCCCCAGCTTGGCTTGACCCGGACTTTCACCACCTGAGATATTGCTCCCGCCACTCTTCTCCAGAACCCCTCCAGTGCCGGGTATGACCAAAACATATGGACATGGTTCGCCGGGCTCCCTGAGCACCTTCCACATCTGTCCTCTACCCCAAAGAACCTACTCAACCTCGCCCCCGTCAAGTGCGCTCTGTGGACCACCTTAAATTGTATCAGGCTGAGCCTGGCACACGAGGAGGAGGAGGAATTCACCCTACCTAGGGCATCAGCCCACAGACCTTCCTCAATCTCCTCCCCCAGCTCCTCCTCCCATTTACCCTTCAACTCTTCTACCAGCGCTTCCCCCTCTTCTTTCATCTCCTGGTATATTGCCGACACCTTGCCCTCCCCGACCCATACACCCGAAATCACCCTATCTTGAATTACTTGCACCGGGAGCAACGGGAATTCCCTCATCTGTCGCCTCACAAACGCCCTCACCTGCATATATCTAAAAGCATTTCCTGGGGGTATCTCAAACTTCTCCTCCAGTCCCCCTAGGCTCGCAAATGTCCAGTCAATGAACAGGTCCCCCATTCTTCAAATCCCCACCCGATGCCAGCTCTGGAACCCCCCGTCCATCCTCCCAGGGACAAACCGGTGGTTACCCCTGATCGGGGACCACACCGAGGCTCCCACTGCACCCCTGTGCCGTCTCCACTGACCCCAGATCCTTAGCGTTGCCGCCACCACCGGACTCGTGGTGTACCTTGTCGGCGAGAGCGGCAGCGGTGCCGTTACCAACGCCCCCAGGCTCGTTCCTTTACAGGACGCCATCTCCATCCTCTTCCATGCCGCCCCCTCTCCCTCCATCACCCACTTGCGGATCATCGCCACATTTGCTGCCCAGTAGTAGCTCCCTAGGTTTGGCAGCGCCAACCCTCCTCGGTTCCTACTTCGTTCCAGGAACCCTCTCCTTACCCTCGGGGTCCTATTCGCCCACACAAACTCCATTATACTCCTACCTACTTTCTTGAAAAAGGTCTTGGTGATCACGATGGGAAGGCACTGAAACACAAACAGAAACCTCGGGAGGACCACCATTTTGACCGACTGCACTCTACCCGCCAGCGAGAGTGGTAACATGTCCCATCTTTTGAAGTCCTCCTCCATTTGCTCCACCAACTTCGTCAGATTCATTTTATGTAGGGCCCCCCAACTCCTGGCTATCTGGATCCCCAGATACCGAAAGCTCCCCTCTGCCCTCCTCAGCGGTAGGTCCCCTATCACTCTTTCTTGGTCCCTGCCTGTAATACAAAGAGCTCACTCTTCCCTACATTGAACTTAGAGCCCGAAAACTCCCCAAACTCCCTTGGAGTCTGCATGACCTCCACCATCCCCTCCATTGGATCCGCCACGTACAACAACAGGTCATCCGCATATAGCGACACCCGATGCTGTTCTCCCCCTCGGACCACCCCCCTCCATTTATTAGACTCCCTCAATGACATGGCCAAGGGTTCGATCGCCAATGCAAACAACAGGGGGGGACAGGGGGCAAATCTGCCTCGTTCCTCGGTACAGCCGAAAGTACCCCGACCTCCGCCGGTTCGTCACTACACTCGCCACCGGGGCTCTGTAAAGGAGCTTAACCCAACTGATAAACCCTCCCCCGAACCCAAACCTACGCAGCACCTCCCAGAGGTACTCCCACTCTACTCGGTCAAAGGCCTTCTCCGCGTCCATAACTGCCACTATCTCCACCTCTCCCTCCTCCGATGGCATCATTATCACTTTTAAGAGCCGCCGCACATTAGTGTTTAATTGCCTGCCCTTTACGAATCCCAGCACTGTATTGAAGTCCCCTCCCATTATCAGTCCTCCTACCTCCAGGTCTGGAATGCGCCCAACATGCGCTTCATGAATCCAGTATCATCCCAGTTCGGGGCGTATACATTTACCAACACCACCCACGTCCCTTGCAACCTGCCACTCACCATCACATATCTCCCTCCATTATCCACTACGATAGTCTTGGCCGCAAATGACACACGCTTTCCCACCAATATTGCCACCTCTCTATTCTTTGCGTCCAATCCCGAGTGGAATACCTGTCCTACCCATCCCTTTCTTAACCTAACCTGGTCCGCCACCTTCAGGTGTGTCTTGGAGCATGACCATGTCTGCCTTCAGTCCCTTTAAGTGCGCGAACACTCGAGCCCTCTTCACCGGCCCATTCAGGCCCCTCACGTTCCACGTTATCAGCTGGATTGGAGGGGCTCTCACCCCCCCCCACCGCCGACTAGCCATCTCCTTTTCTGGGCCAGTTCCGTGTCCGCGTCTCCCTCACCCTCCAGTCCCCCAGCCAGGGGACCCCCGTCCCGACCACCTCTTCTGTGTCCCATTCCCTTGCGGTCAGTGAAGCAGCATCCCCCCCCCCCCCTCCCCTCCCCCCCCGCTAGACCCCTGTCTAGCTTTTTTTTGCTCCCCCATATCACTCCTGTAAGTCAGCTGACACCTGCTGACCCCGGCTTCCCCCGCCGTCCCTTTGACCTCCCCGTATGGGAGTCGCCCCATCAATATGCGTTCCTTCATTCTCCTTCCCGCCTTTCTTCCCGCACGCGGGAAAAAAAACGTGCTTTCCAAAGCCTGCCCCACCCCCTCTGGCGCAGCTCCTGTCGCGGCCTTGACTCTCCCCTCGCCCGTGTAACATTTCCTGCGCATGATTGCCCCCTATATACAACAACCATCACACATCAAACCTCAAACATCCCCCCCCACCCTCCCAAACCCTCAGTTAGAGTCCAACTTTTCAGTTTGTATGAAGGTCCACGCCTCTTCAGGCGTTTCAAAGTAATAGTGTTGGTCCTTGTATGTGACCCACAGTCGCGCTGGCTGCAACATTCCGAATTCCACTCCTTTCCGGTGCAACACCGCTTTGGCCCGGTTGAAACCCGCTTTGCAACCTCCGTGCTCCAGTCCGGGTATATTCGGATCTCTGCATTGTCCCACTTACTGCTCCGCTCCTTCTTAGCCCATTTCAGGACCCTCTCTCTGTCCGTGAACCGGTGAAATCTCACCACCATCGCCCTTGGCGGCTCATTTGCCTTGGGCTTCCTCGCCAGCACCCGGTGTGCCCCATCCAGCTCCAGCGACCTCGAAGGGGCCTCCGCGCCCATCATCGCCCCGATCATCGTGCCCGCGTATGCCATGGCATCGGCCCCCTCCACTCCTTCTGGGAGACCCAGGATCCGCAGATTCTTTCTCCTCGACCTGTTCTCCAGGTCTTCGAGTCTTCCCGCCCACCTCTTGTGTAGCGCCTCATGCTGCTCCACTCTCACCGCCAGGCCCAAGAGCTCGTCCTCATTCTCACTGACTCTTTTCTGTACCTCCTGGATCTTTACCTCGTGGGCCTTCTGGGTTATCCCGAGTCCTTCAATTGCCGCCAGCATAGGCGCCAGCATCTCCTTGCGCAGCTCCTCGAAGCAGTGCTTGATGAACTTCTGCAGCTCCGGCCCGCACTCCGCTTTGTCCCCGGCCGCCGCCATTTCGAGTTTTTTCCCCTCGCTTCTCCCGCTGCTCCAATGCCGCTTTTTTGGCCGTTGCACTTCTGGTCCGGTCCATAAAAGTTGGAGGGGGACCTCTCTCTTCCCTTCCCCGCGGGTTGTCTTCGAAAAAATTCCGTTGGGGCTCCTCCAATGAGCCCGAAAGTCCGTAATAGCGGGAGCTGCCGAATCGTGCGGCTTAGCTCCGCATAGCTGCAACCGGAAGTCCTCAACACACTGTTGACCACCATGGTGCAAACCATCATCTTACGAGACCAAAAGAACCTCACTTCAATGCACATTCAGGGCATCATGTGTGAGGACTTGCATTAAGGAGATGATATGAGAATGAGTAGCATACCTTTTGGATTAAGCTGGAGGACTGTCGGAGGCCGAGCCTACAGAAGCCTGATCACCTTGGGTTTGCAGGAAACCCAGTAGTGTGAGCTTGTGTAACTGTAATAATTACTGTAATTTGCACCGGAGTAATAAGCTTAAACGGACAACATACCTGAGTCTAAACTGCAATCAATGAGTCATTTAATTATAGAGAACTGACAGACTCACAGTTATTTGGGAAGCATAATTTGTGCCTACATGAGAATGTTGGGACAGTGCGTTACTGCACAGGCACCTGGCATGATGGAGTAGTGAAATTCAAGTTTAGATTTCTTACTCAGCTCAGTTCCTGACCACCTTATGAACAAGGAAGGTGTGGAGCAGATCTGCGCTGTTCCCCTATTTGAGAGAAGGGAAATTTTGAATGCTGAAATAGGCCATACAGTGCAATATTTGAAATGCACCATTTCTGTGTTTGCTTTATTTGATTTGCTGGAGTGTACTTTATCTTAGAATGGAGTTTAGAGCTGACTAGGCTATATCTATTTCAGCATAAATATTATGAAATTAACCCTTTTATTCATTATGCTATGTTGAATTGGTTGTGAGCACCTGGCAGCAGTACAAAAGCATTCAAAAACCTCCAGAATATAGAATGTTTCCATTATAAATATAAAGTTCCATTTTTTTTTTCCCCGACCCCAGTTTGACAGTTTTTTGAATAATTTGCTTTGTTTTCTCTTAGTCCTCAGTTTCTTATGTTCTTTTGCTCTAACTGCCCTATTTAGAAATATAAATCTGCTTCTTGGTTGAGGTATTAAACTAAGGTTCCATTTGCCCACTTGGATGATGTAAAAGATTGTTTGCCAGTATTCAAAGAAATGCAGGGGAGTTCTGAATTCTGGCCAACATTTATCCCCTAATCAACATTATTGAAAGAGATTATCAGGCCATTTATCTCATAGCTATGGGACTGAGTGTAAATTGGCTGCTGTGTTTCTCTATACTATGATAGTGACTGTACATTAGAGTATTCTGAGGTGATAAAAGGTGTAGCATGAATACAATTTTTATCCTTCTGTATTAGTATCCCTGACATTCAAGAGTATTAAAAGTAGTTTAGTTAAAATGTTTAGATTTTCTTCCCATGCTCTGCATTTGAATTTGGAACGGCACAGTGGTTAGCACTGCTGCCTCAGCTCCAGGGACCCAGAGTCAATTTCAGCCTCTGATGACTGTGGAGTTTGCACTTTCTCCCCTGTCAGCGTGGGCTTTCTCCAGGTGCTCCGGTTTCCTCCCACAGTCCAAAAATGTGCAGGCTAGGTGGATTGGCCATGCTAAATTGTCCCTTCATGTCCAAAAAGGTTGGGTTGGGTTACTGGGTCACGGGGAAGGGGCGGAGGCGTGCTCTTGAGTGGGCTGCTCTTTCCAAGGCTGGTGCAGACTCGATGGGCCGAATGGCCTCCTTCCGCACTGCTGGAATTTTATGAATGCACAATTAATGTACAATTAATCTTGACTTTGTAAGAAACTAATTAGGGTACTTGTGGAGGAAGAGACTTCTGAAAGATTATAACTCAAGGGTGTTTGTTTGTAGAATATATATTTTATGTAGAGTTTTAAATGAAATTAAACCAATTGTGGTATTCAGTTGACAAATTGAGAAAGCACCATAAGTCATTTCTGGTTCCTCTGCATTGACGTGAAAATACAATAACTGCTATATAAATAGGTGACCGTGGTACAATGTTGTAATTTTTCATTTAGGCATCCCCTGCAAAGCCATAATTACCTAATTAAGCTGCTAATTATAAGATTAGTATTGTGAGTGCACTGACAGAATGCCCTTACTTTCAGTGGAGTTAGAAAGAACACCCCCATATTTAGATGCATCAGTGCAAAAAATAAACTTTGAAATGTGACTTTAATTTGTAATCAATTAATATTGGTACTACAGTAACCCTATTAACTGCTTTAATGGAAGCTATAGTTTTTCATATACTATTGTGTTTTGCACTTGAGCAAAGCCAGTGGTGTTGTATGGATCTTGTGTTGCAGTGATTTTGGTTTTGTTTTGTTCCTACCTCCTCCCCCTCCCCCTCCATGTACCTTTCTCTTCACCCTGATTCATTGTGTCCTTGCTGCTGGGAAGATGGCTGCATGACTTTCCCAAGAATTCACCATAATGAGCCAACAGAAGACATTTGCTACTGGCCAAGGTATCCTGCCAGCTTTTCTTCCCTGGAGTGCGATTCGACATTACTGCAAAGCATCTTATATAGCACCCCAGCAAAGAGCTGCCAGAACTCATCATTAGCATAGCTAGTAGATCCAAATGATAGTAAGTCATGGTAAGTTTAGTCTGCAATACACAACATTTTTATCTGTGCTCTAGAATTGACAAGATCTTGATCTTATTTTGTAGACTTGCTTAATTAGCAACAACGTTAAAAAAATTAACACTTTTTAAATTTCTAAAACTGTTCAGCCCAATCTGAACATAATAGAGCCACATGTATGACTTAAAACTGAATATAATGCTGAAGGATAACATTCATGCATATGTTGCATACTCCCCTGGCAGTCATTAAATCATTTGAAGTATAATAACAGTGTAGGAGGTAAATTAACAAACCATTAACAATGTTATAAAGGCACAATTAAGGTGCCAACATTTATTTGATGCATTGATGAGCTAGTAGTAATTTTTGAGTCTGAAATGCAACCTTTTAGAGCCCTTTAAGCTGTTGCATTCAGGAGTGCTTGTCATGGATTATGGTGTTCATTTATTTAAAAATAATGATTAACCATTCCATTAAACGAATACCCTAACATCTCTAAATTGACATGTTTTGAAATTGTTTCGAGGCCATTGATGTGTTCTCACTAATTCTTATGTCAATGTTTGTAAAAATGGATAGTTTGTTATTTGACTTCCTGAAAATGATAGGATTTCGTAGATGACAGATGTAAAAAGTTACAAGTTTGTGATTCTTCATCTATAGGATGGCTTTTGGCCCAAATTTTTTCAATTTTAAATCATTAAATTTTCATCGCATTGATATTTTCAAAGTGACCATTGTGCATGTCAAGCGCTTTTATCCTGCAGATGAAAAATCTTCGGGGTTTTATCATAAATAAAACGAGAAGAATCAAACTACTAGACAGTTTGAAGGATGCTATTTAAGCCACAAAGTTTATGTTATGTATGTATGTAACTGCTATCTTAATGCTGAAGTAGATAAAATATAAGGATAATAAAATTCAAGCAAATTGCTCATTTTCATAGTATCTGTTTTATTAGCAGTCTTATCTTCAATTGGTTGTAACTTTTATGAAATTAAATACTGTAGTAAAAATTATGCTTAAAGCTTTTTGATATTTTAAATTTATTGAAGTGCAAGAATGAGGCACATGTTCTGGTAAGTATATGGAGAATGCATAGTAATCATGGTGTCATCACCATTAGTGGTCTGGTCAAAACCGATTCTCCCTCAATTTTCCTTTTTGCAAAGGACTGCCTTCTACTTCTATCTTGTATTCGCCCATTCTTCAGGTGACCCCAGCGGCATCCTTTTCCCCCCTCTCTTTCTCTCTCTCTCTCTCTCTCTCTCTCTCTCTCTCTCTTGATCATCTTCTTTCCAGCTGACCTGACACACCTTTCAAAGTCGCATTCTTTGCCAGTACATGTCTTTTATCTGATGTCATCAACCAGCCTTTAATTTTCTTGTGCCATCTTATATTACCACCTCCATTTACTTATCTATCCACTCTGTAGAAACCTGATTTTCCTATTGTAATCCCAGCTTTTGCCATATTAGCATATCTGCCCCTATACTCATTTATACTTGTCAGATATCTAAATTGTCGCACTAGATCCAACAGTTCCTTGCTTATTAAAATGCTCACTATTTCACTTGCATTTCAACAAATCTTCGGACTTCATTCTTGCCCACGCTGATCTTTATTCCATATTAAATTGCTGCAGCATTCAAGCTAACCACCAATAATTATATTCTAATCATGGCACTTACTACCAAGGCTTTGTCATAAGAAAATCTGACTGCTTTAAAAAGTTGACTTTCAACTTCAATCCTTCCTCTATCTGAATAAACATTTCTCTTACAATTGCTTCTACCTAAACATTGGACAACGCAGGAGACGAGCACTACCCTCTTCCAATCACTACTGACTGTGCCTGCTAAATGAATGCAATGTTTGTCCCACTTACAAAACCTGTATCTGGAATCTATTTCCCCCTATCCTAATTAGTATTCTTTAGTAGCTCCATTCGATTGAACCGGTTAATGCGATTGAAAGCTTTTTCAGAATCTACAAGGGGAGTATAGATCTATTAATTGTATACTCCTCTCTATCAAGCTTTTTATCATCCACATTGTTTACAAAAATCAAATTGATCTTTGCCAAAGTATCTCGGTCTTGAAAGCTCCAATGTGACAATCTTTTTGGGGAGAGAGTTCCAAATTTCTACTTTGTGTGTGGAAAACGTACTTCATGATTTTACGTTTAGCTACTTCTACCCAAAGGTAGATGATTATTTTGATGAAGTTATCCAGCCATTTCCCTTCCAAGTACTTGATCTACATAAATAAACAAGTTTGTTGTCTCCTTTCTCAAGCTTTAAATTACATTCTCTGGATAGCTCTATAATGCCTGCAGCCGTTTCATTTTTGAGCTCACTTATTGAACCCTTACTTCGCATTCAAAATATGTATGTTTTTGCATTTGTATGTTATTGGTGAGGAAAACCTCACAGCATCAATGATATTCAACGTACAGAAATTGTGCAGGTTATCCTCACCAATTCATCTGAATGATATGGATACATCTATTCCATTCATTCTGTTTACATTTGTTAAAGAGGAATTAATTTTTGTGAAAGTGCTTGTCTAGTTTATAAGCCACCAGTTAAACAATATTCAAAACTAATCAGCTTTAAATCCTGCAAGGACATTTTGATTTATTAACGCTTGATTATAATTCAGAAATATAAGACCAGCTTTCGCTTTAAGATGGAGAACATCCAGCTTTGCTTTTTCGGCTTCTCTGTCAAACATGTCTGTTGCGGAAGTCCTTGCCCTGCCACGTTAAATCCTGAATGAGCCAGAATTTTTATAAGCTTTGTTTCTAAAGCCAAACCCGTTGTCTTGCATGTGTCTAACTTGAGTCCTGAAACCCCTCTAGTTGCCACCCCAACCTTCTAGAGTTGCAGAATGTTGCTATCAGTTTTTCAGTTTGAATCAAATTTCCCGTTCCTTTCAAATTTTATTTGATCACTCTCTTCCACCCTTATAATCTCATTCATTCAGGCCCTTTCTCTACCCGTCTCAACTTTTCTCTGTTGCTGAAACAGCAATCTATTCCTTTTGTCACCTCAAGACTTGACTTCACTTTCACTCTACTAGCCTGGCCCCATCCTCCGCCAGCACATTCAGAATGCCATTGTACGCGTTTTTGCCTGCATAAAGTCCAAAACAGTGAGATGTATCAGAATTCTCACATTCATGCTGGCTGCCTTCTACAAGTATGTATGTTTTTGCTTATTTTTTTCTCATTGGTAACAATGAGTTTATACTAGATATTGCTCTACTCTTTCAGTACTGATATTGAAATTGAAGGGCAGCACGGTGGTGCACTGGTTAGCATTGCTGCCTCATGGCGCCGAGGTCTCAGGTTTGATCCCGGCCCTGGGTCACTGTCCGTGTGGAGTTGGCACATTCTCCCCGTGTTTGCTTGGGTTTCGCCCCCACAACCCAAAGATGTGCAGGGTAGGTGGATTGGCCATGCTAAATTTCCCCTTAATTGGAAAAAATGAATTGGGTACTCTAAATTTGAAAAAAATATTGAAATTGAAACTCTACCTCCTGACACCTGTTTTTAAAAAAAAAAAAAAAAACATGTTGCATTTTGCGGTAGTGTTGACAATGAAACGGACCCCATTTTGTAGGATTCTCTAACCCAGAGAGCAATGGAGGCTGGGTCGTTGAATATAGTCAAGGCTGAGTTAGACAGATTTTAGATCGACAGAAGAGTCGTGGGTTATGAGAGGAAGACAGGAAAGGAGTTGAGGAAACAATCTGATCAGTCATGATCTTATTCAATGGCGGAACAGGCTGGAGGAGCCTATTCCTGCTCCTAGTTCTTTTGTTTTGTCTGAAACTGGCAGCAACTTCTAGAGTCTGCAGAGAATGTTGTTGAAGTCCTGCTGACTGCAGGCAATTAGAAATTACTGAACTGATGAAAATGTGTCCTTTTTCTATTGGTTTTATTGTACAAACCCTTGAAAATATTGTGGAACTAGGTATTTAGTGGCACACTAAGTTCAGAATTACAACTGAAAAAGCTTTCTGGCCCCAAAAAACTAATTTTATTTGTGTAATGTCATTTATTTCCTTTATGATAATCCACATTGGTAAAATTTTAAAACTCTGTTTTTGATATTTCAGTTTCTGTCTCAGTCCCAAATGTGTCCTAATCATTTATTTTGTTCTGTAAAATTTCATTAAAATTGAAGGTTAATAAGTGCATCTAGACTCTGGGGTGGTCCCAGAGGATTGGAAAGTAGCAAACGTGACACCACTGTTTAAAAAAGGAGGTCGGCAGAAAGCGGGCAATTATAGGCTGGTAAGCTTAACTTCGGTTGTAGGGAAAATGCTGGAATCTATCATTAAGGAGGAAATAGCGGGGCACCTGGAGGGAAATTGTCCCATTGGGCAGACGCAGCATGGGTTCACAAAGGGTAGGTCGTGTCTGACTAATTTGGTAGAATTTTTTGAGGCCGTTACCAGTGCAGTAGATAACGGGGAGCCAATGGATGTGGTATATCTGGATTTCCAGAAAGCTTTTGCCAAGGTGCCACACAAAAGGTTGCTGCATAAACTAAAGATGCATGGCATTGAGGATAAAGTGGTAGCATGGGTAGAGGATTGGTTAACTAACAGAAAGCAGAGAGTGGGGATAAATGGGTGTTTCTCTGGTTGGCAACCTGTAACTAGTGGGGTCCCTCAAGGATCAGTGTTGGGCCCGCAGTTGTTCACCATTTACATAGACGATTTGGAGTTGGTGACCAAGTGCAATGTGTCAAAGTTTGCAGACGACACTAAGATGAGTGGTAAAGCAAAAAGTACAGAGGATACCGGAAGTCTGCAGAAGGATTTGGATAGGTTAGGTGAATGGGCTAGGGTCTGGCAGATAGAATTCAATGTTGCCAAGTGCGAGGCTATCCATTTTGGGAGGAATAACAGCAGAATGGATTATTATTTAAACGGTAAGATGTTAAAACATGCTGCTGTGCAGAGGGACCTGGGTGTGCTGGTGCACGAGTCGCAAAAAGTTGGTGTGCAGGTGCACCAGGTGATTAAGAAGGCTAATCGAGTTTTGTCTTTCATTGCTAGAGGGATGGAGTTCAAGACTAGTGAGGTTATGCTGCAATTGTATAGGGTGTTGGTGAGGCCGCATCTGGAGTATTGTGTTCAGTTTTGGTCTCCTTACCTGAGAAAGGACATATTGGCACTGGAGGGAGTGCAGAGGAGATTCACTAGGTTGATCCCAGAGTTGAGGGGATTAGATTATGACGAGAGGTTGAGTAGACTGGGACTGTACTCATTGGAGTTTAGAAGGATGCGGGGGATCTTATTGAGACATATAAAATTATGAAGGGAATAGATAGGATAGATGCGGGCAGGTTGTTTCCACTGGTCGGGGAAAGCAGAACTAGGGGGCATAGCCTCAAAATAAGGGGAGGTAGATTTAGGACGGAGTGTAGGAGGAACCTCTTCACCCAAAGAGTTGTGAATCTCTGGAATTCCTTGCCCAGTGAAGCAGTTGAGGCTCCTTCTTTAAACGTTTTTAAGAAAAAGATAGATGCCTTTCTAAAGAATAAAGGGATTCGGGGATATGGTATACGGGCCGGAGAGTGGAGCTGAGCCCACAAAGATCAGCCATGATCTCATTAAATGGCGGAGCAGGCTCGAGGGGCCAGATGGCCTACTCCTGTTCCTAATTCTTATGTTCTTATTTTACTTTCTGGTTTGCTGTCGGTGAGAATATGTCAATGTGATTGGTTACCTCACCTGTTTGATGGCATCACTTGCAGGCCACCTGGGGATTCCCTTGAATTGGACTCAAACGTATGTTGAAAAAGGGAAAATCAATGCCATTGAGATTGCTAGATCTTTATGGGCTGCTTTCTTCAAGGTCATCGGCAAGCACCATCATTTCACTGACCACAAAACCAGAGCCAATAAATAGTTTGTAACTGCTGTGGTAATCTATGATGCAGGTCAACTGTGGCTCTTTTCCTTTTCTCACTGTCAACCTGAAATTATCTTAACTTGACAACCTCCCTTCAAAGGCTCCAAAGGCACATGCTGGTTTTAGAAAATGCTCACAATTCACTGTTTAAAAAAGTGACTAATGCCTAGTCAAATTAGAAACTAATTATTTCAGAAAGTGCTGCCAATCAAAAATATATTTGAAAAAATAAGATGCCTGTGTTTGAATTAAGTTGATGGCCTGGTTCCTCCCTCAGGCACCTGTTCTGTGATGACCACCGTTTAAGCAAAACTCAGTATGGAATGAGCTGGGATATCCTTTGTGCGCAAAGCTGATTTTCTTGTCTTATATATCAGGGAAACGTAATTTGAAAAGCCAAAACCATGAAAAATCTTAGACAGAATTTAGTCATAATGTCTTCTCTACTAAATTAATGTGGATTTTTACACAGCCAGGTAGGCATAACTCTTGCTATCTGTAGGGTTGCCATACTAGTACTGTAGTTCAGCCCTATTATTTTTAGTCAGCTTTGAAATTATAAAGTTTAATAGTGATGATTGTCAACATAATAAGCAGTAAGGAAATTACATGTGCAGCATTTAAGTAACATTGTAATCTGTCAAAGCCCTTCAAAGAAAACAAATATGAATATATAATTTACTTGTACTATATTACAGCATCTTCCATACAGTAATGTTTTCACAGATATTAAAATACAATTCTATTTTGTAGAATTATTGGTTTGCATAGTTAATTAGTAGATTGCCACTTCATATACACCAGGTATGTAATTTGAATTTGTGCTAAACATCTACTTGTGTGTTGGCAAAGCTGCTCTGGTCCCTCTCTTTACGTCTAGTTCAAGGCATTTGATTGACTCTTAGCCATCATCGGAACAAGTCTCCATATATCTTTGCCATTTGTAATGTCAGAAAAAACTCATTTATTATGGTTGTCTATATTTAAGCTTTCAATATGGACTTTTAACTTAACAGTGTTAAAATCAAGGTACATTTTCTTAAAGTCTCTTTCTCATGAGCACCCTTTCTTGTGTTCACTTCCTTCACTCTCCCCGTTCTCCATTCTGAACCACAAACTGCTTTCTTCTTGATTCTCTTCCTGCAGCCAGAGATGGATGAAGCCTATGTGCACATCTGTTTCTGTAGCTGTTTTTTCCTGGAATGGGTCATTTGCTTGTTGCTAGAAGCTGTAGCTTGAAGGGCGACACTCAAGCATGGTGGACCAGGAGACTCCTGCTCTTACTGCCTACGATAGGCATGTTGGAAGGATTTGCAGGTTGATAATCAACATGTTTTTCATGTTATGAATGCATCTTTTGTGGGCATCAAATCCTGGATTGGGAATTGGAACCCAGAACTCCTAGCACTACCCACTGTGCCACAAGACCTCCCTCAGAACTGTTTTTAATACATCAACAAAAAGGCCAACCCGTTCCCCCAGCTTGCCAATGTATTATTAAAAAAAAATATATATATTGCTTTCTGGCAGGGATCGAACATTAGGTGGATAAGAATAGACAAACTGTAATATCAAAGACTCGTTTAGTCTAATGTATTGATGGGATTATACAATGCAGGTGGTCCAAGTAAATAATGTGGGCTTTAGGGTTTGATTAATATCCTGGAGTTTGGCATGATTCATTTCAGGGGGTCGGGGGGTGACGTTTCTTGGAGATCGAGATCTTGGATCTTTTAACTGCAGTTTCACTTGTCCTTCAGTTAATTTGACAGTTGAGGTCCTTAAGTTAATTTGACTGTTGAGTTAAGAGCATAGTATGGAAAATGTTAATTATCCTGAGAGGTCATTTTAAAGTTGACCAGTTGATCTTCCATGGCATTGTATGTAGCAATATGTGAACCAACATGAGGTTAGGGTGTAATTTTACCAGAGCAAGCAAGTATATGTCACTGTCATTTTGAAGTCATATATTCTGCCACTATTTTTATTGTAGGTGCCTATTTCCATATTTTTAATGGAAATTGCCTATATAAATTTCTCATGCTGCAATTGCACCCTCCTTCCACTGGTAGCACTGCAGTGCCTCCACTGGGGAGAATGTAATTACAAAATGGCAGCTTTATATGTGCTCTCGCCATTATAAATGTTGACGTGGGAATTACTCATCCTGTAAATTCACGGAACGCAATGAAGAATTTACAAAATAGGAAATTTAATTCCCACTGCTTATTACAGTGCTGTAATCATGAAAGCTGGGAAATAATCAAAAATGTTTGAAAATTTGATAGCAGTGAATGTGCGCATTTTAAGCACAACTTTAAAAATTTTCAGTTCACTATTATTGAAGCAAACAATTGGGTATTTGGGGTGGCAGGGTGGACTGCAGCCTCATGGCGCTAGACACCCGGGTTCAATTCCGGTCTTGGGTGAATGTCTGTGTGGAGCTTGCACATTCTCCCCATGCTTGCCTGGGTTTCCTCCGGGTGCTCCCGATTTCCTCCCACAGTCGAAAGATTGGGTGGCACGGTAGCACCGTGATTAGCATTGTTGCTTCACAGCTCCAGGGTCCCAGGTTTGATTCCTGGCTTGGGTCACTGTCTGTGCGGAGTCTGCACATTCTCCCTGTGTCTGCGTGGGTTTTTTCCGGGTGCTCCGGTTTCCTCCTACAGTCCAAAGATGTGCAGGTTAGGTGAATTGGCCATGCTAAATTGCCCTTAGTGTCTAAAAAGGTTAGGTGGGGTTGCTGGGTTATGCGGATGGGGTGGAGGTGTGGGCTTAGGTAGGGTGCTCTTTCCAAGGGTCGGTGCAGACTCAATGAGCCGAATGGCCTCCTTATCCACTAAATTTTATGATTCTATGTACAGGTTAGGTGGATTGGCCATGCTAAATTGCCCCTTAGTGTCCAAATATGTGCAGGTTAGATGGGGTTATGGGGAGTGGGCCTAGGTAAGGTGCTCTTTCAGGGTCGATGCAGACTCGATGGCTTCCTTCTGCACTGTAGGAATTCTGTTTTATTTGTTTACTCTGGTCTGCAATATTCACGGCAACAGCCGTGTTTTTGCAGATCTCTTTTTTTTGGCTATGAGCATAACGGAATATATTTCAATGTTTATATTCCAACAGCTGTGTTCTTTTCAGACAGCTGCTATTGAAAATGATGCATCACTAGACAGATTTGTATCCCGCAAACACCGTGGACAGGGATGGTAGTTTAACCAATTAAAATATTCTCTGCACATGCATTGTGTTGACCACAGAATCTACTTTTTCTGCCTCATCATGTAACACTGTTGAACCAATTTGTCTAAAGATCAACTAACCGTCATACTTTTGCTGTCAGTTATAAAATTTAAAACATCTTCATTAGGCAAATGCATAACTGAGTTTATCATTTTTATTAATGTAGTAACTGGATTTTTAAAAAATGCATAAACCTGTTTTTGCAATATTCTTTTCAACCTCTGCCTTGGATTTCTTCCACATGAGATTGATTTAATATTTTGGATCCAGTCAATCATGGATATCTCCCATGATGTCAACATTTCTATGACATCACTCTTTCCTCTAAAGTGTGCCAATGGACACATGCTGCCGCTCCCCCTCTCCAGCATCATTAACTCTATCTATGTTGTAGCTGTTCTGTTATCCTTATGTGGTTTTAACATAACTTTTTTTCTTTCAAATTGCTATTACAATGCCTTGATGTCCATTGAACACTCTCCCACCAATTCACTTTTGTGACTCCAAGTTTGTTCTCAGCAGGGATATTAGCTTAATCATTCTTCATACCAAGCTCAGTGACTCTTGATATGATGAAAGCAAATTACTGCGGATGCTGGAAAATCTCAGCAGGTCTGGCAGCATCTTAGGGAGAGAAAAGAGCGAACGTTTCAAGTCCAGATGACCCTTTGTCAAAGCTAAAGGCATAGAAAGTGGGAGGTATTTATACTGTGGGGTGAGGGAATGAAATATATAGCCACAGAAACCAAGGGAAAAGAGTGCTATTAGCCATAGAAACCTAGGGAAAAGAGTAATGGCAGTCCCCAGAGAGAATAAAAAGCGTGAAAGGCCAAACAGCAGAGAAACTAAAATCAACGGGTAACCTGCCTCTGAGCTCCTCTGTTTCTTCAGATTCCTCTCCCCCGCATCTTGCCCTTTTTCAATCCTTTCATTGATAACTGCTGAAGGTGCCATCTACCTGTTTTCACTTGGGAGTATTGGTCTTCAAAATCTTATTTGGATATTCTACCTACTACTTCACCATTATTTTGATTTGTTCCATTGTAAAGGGCTCCAACTTCCAAGTTCTTTAGAAATGTCTATACCCAAAGCATTAAACATTCTTTGTTCTTGATGTGTTTGACAAACTGTAATTCCAGTATTTTCAGTTGTTTTTCAAGGTCTTGATAAGGAAGCTTTGTATTCTTATAGAAGGCAAATATCTATCATGAAGAAGGAACTTTAAGTCGATGGAAAATCTTTGAAGATTTTCAAATGCACTTTCTTAATTTTCTTCTGCTCAGTTCTGATAAGTCAAGATGTACACCCTTACAACCCTTGTCCAAATGATCACACTTCGTAGCCTATCCATACATGTGCCCATTCTAATATGGATCACCTGTTGTTGGTAAACACAACAACCATCATTTTTCTCCTTCTGTTTCCTTGCTAACCCAGGAATGCAGAGGCCAATCAAATTATTCTCTGTGCTACTTGACTGAAATTAAGGAGCTTTCCTGGTATGTATAGCTCGGTCCATATGGCATATTTAAAATTCCTGAGCTCTAGATCAGCAGCTCCTACAGTTAAGCATATTAAGATAGAAATTTGCATACTTATAGCACAATATAATCTTTTCCCACTGGCCCCAAATTTCTTTCTTCTTTTATCCCCCATGTATGCATCAAACCTTCCCTTCAATTTGTCTATTATTTTTCTTCACCTACACCATGTAGCATTTGAGTTTTAAATTCCCACAATACTGTGAAATAATGTTTTCTAAATTCTTTTTGATCTTTTATTTATCTCTTGGATTTATGTCCCCTTTTGGACCAGAAACTGAACTAGCCATATAAATACTGTGGCTACAAGAGCAGGTCAGAGACTATAAATCTTGTGGCAAGTGACTCCCTTCCTGACTCCCCAAAGCCTGTCCACCACCTACAAGGCCCAAATCAGGGGTGTGATGGAATACTGCCCACTTGCCTGGATGAGTGCAGCTCCAGCAACACGCCATCCAGCACAAAACAGTCCACTTGATTAGCACCTCTTCCACAAACGTTCACTCCCCCCATCATCGCGCAGTAGCAGCAGTGTGCACCATCTACAAGATGCAGTGCAGGAACTCACCAAGGTTCCTTAGGCAGCACCTTCCAAACCCATGACCACTACCATTGAGAAGAACAAGGGTGGTAGGTACATGGGAACAGCATCACTTGGCAGTTCCCCTCCAAGTCATTCACCATCCTGACTTGGAAATATACCGCCGTTCCTTCAGTGTTACTGGGTCAAAATCCTGGAACTCCCTCCGTAAAGCATAGTTGGTGCATCTACATCACATGGACTGCCGCGGTTCAAGAAAGCAGATCACCACCACCTTCTCAAGGGCAATTAGGGATGGGCAATAAATGCTGGCCTAGCCAGTGAAGTCCACATCCTGTAAAATGAATTTAAAAAACCTTGAGTGGAAACAGTTACTTTGCATCATCCTTGTTGAACCCATTTATAATTTTAAAAATCTGGCAGAATCTCTGAAGTCGCAATTTTGCCACCAGCATTGTCACTAAAAATGGCACTTTTAAAATTTGTACTTTTTCCTAGTTTTCTAACTGAATAGCGTTTTGCTGTAACTGAATGGACAAACAATGTGGTCTGAGAATGCAAACATCCATCCACTTGTCAGCATCCATGGGCCCATTTTCATGGGCAGATAGGACTGCAAACCCTCCAAGATTGACCTGGCATTTCCAGGAATTGAAGATCAATCTCCAGGACACTGCTATGTTGACCCCTGAAGAAAAATCATTGAGACATTAAAAAATATTTTTTATTTGTCATTTTCTTTGAGCCTTATCTGATCAAATATTGAAAATGGGGAGGGGTGGGAAGGCCGTTTGGCAGACAGTTACACATCATCCAATGGGAAATGTGTTTTTGCTTTACAATTGATGTAGGAAGGCAGTGCATCACAGGGAAAGCTGGCCTAGTAATGGCTGGAGTTTGGGGACAAGTCATGTGATGAAATCTATAAGAGGACATGTCATCGCAATTGACAACCCTATGAGCAGATATTGTTTATTTGTAGATCCGGTAGATCAGACAAGGTTTTGTACATTAACTCCTATTCATCCCTCCCTTTGCCTTAACATTGACAGCTGCCCTTCAGCTATCAAGTCCCTATTCTCTGGACAGTTGGACCTAAACCATTCCAACTCTCCACAAATGTCTTCTCCTTTAAGACCATTCTTTAAAAACCACCAATTTGACTGAGCTTTTTTGTCATTATTCCTAATGTTACTTTCACTGGTTTAATGTTCATTCAGTCTAATTACTCTGCTGTGTCTTGCAATCCTTTTTACATTAAAGGAACTATATGAATGCAAATGTTGATTACAGTTTTTTCAGGAAACGTTGTTTTTTCCAGAGTGGCACATATATGATATAGTCGCAATTATTTTGCATTTGTATGTCTCTTATTTTTTTTAAGACTGACATTATAAAACAAAGTTTATTATTGTATTTCTCATATAATAACATAAATCTATGAAAACTGGATTGTCTCAGGTAGGCTGAGATTTCCTGTTGGTTTCAATGCAGCTGGGCTTGAGAAGTGTAAATCAACTATTGTTACTCCTCCTGATACCATATAGTGAAACCTGCTAGACAGTATATGTGTAGTCATCTGATGAAAAGAGGATTGTATTTGCCTGGTTGACACCGAAGAATCGAAAAGCCTGCTAACACTCAAATTCCACTTGAATTATGACGGAGGCAAGGTACTGAAGAGTTAATGTAACTTTTGATTGTACCTCAAATTAAATCTTCTGGAGAGAAAGGAGGGTGAACATTTTCAAGAAGAGAATTATATTTGTCCCTGATTTCTGAGGCTAGATTTGTAAAATTGAGTCACTGCAAAGAACTTTGTTGTCTAACCCAGTTTGAAGTTTTCATGAAAAGTTTTATTGGACATGAATTAAAACTGACTGAATTGTAACGGCGCGTTTCCCAAATCCAGCTGGATCAGATACAATGATTTAACAGTATTTTGTGAATACAGGAGCAAAATATTATTATTGTGTCATAACACCTGTATTTCAAAACTAAATCTGTTCATTTTCTCACTGAACTTGCCTATATGAGGAGGTTCTGAGATTTTAAAACTCTTCTGTCAAAGGCTACATTGTCACAAATCAGGCTATATTTTAAATTTTTGCAGTGGATGTATTATGCATTTGACATCTTGTCCATTTACTGTAATGAGTATTTTTAAGTATTGCACAGTAGAAAAAAAGTTTTGTTCTTAGTACCATAATGAATGGTCTTATTGGCTTTCTAGTCGGGAAATTTTAAGTGTGTAGTGCTATATATAGAACCCCATCATTTTGCTCTCTCTGGTTTTTGCATTGAATTTTCTTTCAAAAGCTCTAACTTCCTCCTGATATCCAGAAGAGGAAATGAGCTGGAGTAAAAATACATTGTCAGAATGAATGCTTGATCAAAAATGCGTAGTGTAAGGATTCTGAAGTATGAAGAGAAATTTTTATCTATTTGCTCTTGTGTTAAACATACAGGGAGTGTTTTCACCGAGGTTTACTCTGTTTATTATAATCAAAATACTGCGCTTTTACAGATTTTCACGTGTTGGGGGTTAACATAAAATATTAACTTTTTTTTCCAATTAAGAGGCAGGTGTCCAATCCGCCGATCCTGCACATGTTTGGGTTGTGGGGGTGGGACCCACGCAGACACGATTGTGGGAGGCATTGAATCCCTCCTTATTTAACATCCTACCATAACGAGCTTAAGTCAGCTTGGGTTCCTAATATGGATGGTATTCTGCAATACCTTTTGCTTTGCTCATACTAGGGTGATACTAAAATAGAAATCTCTTTTCCCAATGGGCTGATGTATTCTTCTTCATTGCGGTAGCATGTAATCTTCAGTGTTATCCCATGTGGTTTAGCTAACCGCTTTCTTGCTGTCCCATAGGAAGATGGCTACTGAACATTTTCTTCTTGAATTGAATCAAGAAGTCTTCAAGTTTTAAACATGAACAACCTTCCTTTCATTTTGGTATCTGATACTTCATCTCAAAATATGAGGTTGCATTGTATGCCATCTGTTGGAGCTTATCTTGCACCACATGGGACCACCTTTAACACAACAAGGTCATGCTGCAAGAAAGGATCTGCTTGAGCTGCAGTCGAGGGAACCAAGTGACTTATTGTGAATGTGGGAAACTAATTTGATTAGCATTTTCACCTCTATACGCTGCTGTTCTGATTCGACATTCTCGGATGGATTGACATTGCCGAAGTCCATTTCATGTGGTTCATGAGCATCTTTTGCAGACCTTCTGTATGGAATGAATTGAAGTGGCGAGTGAGATGAGCATCAGCAGGAGCACAAAGCGGGCAGAAACTAATTGGCTGCAAGTTGTACACCATCTGAATTTCCTTTCTTCTAACTTCAATGGAAAGGAAGATTGGGTGGTGTGTAAGCGGACAACTGACCCTCTACTGTCAGTTTTGCATCCCTATCAAAATTGAATATTACTCCCTACTCTGGTTTTCCAGAGATACTGGAAGAGAAGCATTCATTGCACCACTTAGTTCCTCAAAATATATTTGTGTATGATGAAGATAAACTGACCTCCTCTGATTTTCTATCTTTAAGATCTATAATAATGAAGTATATAGAATAGTCGAATATTTTAATAAAGTATTGAGAACCTTAAACTCACGCCACAAGGTGTTGAAGCAGGCGGAATTGATATAATGAAGGGGAGGCTTGATGCATATATGAGGGAGAGAGAATAGAGGAATATTGGTGTAAGGAGAAGAAAGGTAACTAGAGTGGTTGGAGGCTTGTGTGGAGTATAAGCATTGCAGTTGGGTGAATGGCGTGTTTTAGATTCTATATATGCAATTATATGTTTCTTCAGATTAGAAGTTGTTACATTAGTTATGTTTTCAGATTATGAATTGACTACTTCCTATCAGAAAAATCATATGTACTACCATTAGGGCATGGAGAGTTAAAAAAAATATAAAATTCACTGCATTAAATCTAGCTACGACCTCTGCAAAGCCATCCGAGATGCCAAGAGAGAATATCAGACCAAGCTAGAGTCACAGACTAGCGTTACAGACTCTCAGCGGTTGTGGCAAGGACTAAACAACATAACGGGCTACAAAGCGAAGCCGAGCAGTATCTCCAGCAGCAGCGCACCCCTCCCTGATGACCTCGATGCATTCTATGCTCAGTTCGAGCAGGAAACCAACGATCCGCTGTTGAGTGCCCCAGCAGCCCATAACACACCCATACTCGCCAGCACAGCTTCCGAAGTCAGATCGGCCTTCCTGAAAGTGAACCCTCGGAAGGAGACGAGTCTGGACGGGATTCCTGGTTGTGTACTTAAGAGCCTGCGCGAACCAGCTGGCAGATGTGTGCGTGGACATCTTTAACCTGTCCCTACTCCACTCCGAGGTCCCCACCTGCTTCAAGAAGGCCGTGATCATACCGGTGCCAAAGAAGAACCAGGCAACGTGCCTCACTATCGCCGGTGGCCCTGACTTCAGTCGTAATAAAGTGCTTCGCGAGGTTGGTCATGAAACACATCACCTCCATACTCCCAGAATGCCTTGATCCTCTGTAATTTGCATACCGCCGCAACCAGTCCACAGCAGATACCATCTCTCTGGCCCTACATTCATGCCTAGAGCATCTCGACAACAAGGACGCCTTCATCAGACTCCTATTTACTGACTACAGCTCTGCCTTCAACACCATAATCCCAGCCAAGCTCAAAAGCTCCAAAACCTAGGACTTGGCTCCTCACTCTGCAACTTTCCGACCGAAAGACCACAATCAGTAAGAATAAACAACAACACCTCTTTCACAATAGTCCTAAATACCGGGGCCCCGCAAGGCTGCGTACCTAACCCCCTACTATACTCTCTGTACACGCGAGACTGCGTGGCAAAATTTGGTTCCAACTTCATCTGCAAGTTTACTGACGATACGACCATATTGGGCTGGATCTCAAACAACGACGAGTCTGAATACAGGAGGGGGATAGAGAACCTAGTGGAGTGGTGCAGCGACAAAAATCTATCCCTCGATGCCAGCAAAACTAAAGAGCTGGTCATTGACTTCAGGAAGCAAGTATTGTACACACCCCTGTCAGCATCAACAGGGCTGAAGTGGAGATGGTTCGCAGCTTCAAATTCCTAGGGGTACACATCTCCAAAAATCTGTCCTGGTCCACCCATGTCGACGCTATCACCAAGAAAGCACAATAGCGCCTATACTTCCTCAGGAAACTAAGGAAATTTGGCATGTCCACATTAACTCTTAACTTTTACAGATGCACCATGGAAAGCATTCTATCTGGCTGCATCACAGCCTGGTATGGTAACTGCTCGGCCCAAGACCGCAAGAAACTTCAGAGAGCCGTGAACACAGCCCAGTCTATCATACAAACCTGCCTCCCATCCATTGACTCCATCTGCTTCCTGCAGCCTGGGGAAAGCGGGCAGCATAATCAAAGACCCCTCCCACCCGGCTTATTCACTCTTCTAACTTCTTCCATCGGGTTGGAGATTCAAAAGCCTGAGAACACGCACGAACAGACTCAAAACCAGCTTCTTCCCCGCTATTACCAGACTCCTGAACGACCCTCTCATGGACTTGACCTGATTAACACTACACCCCTGTATGCTTCACCCGATGCTAGTGTTCATGTAGTTACATTGTGTACCTTGTGTTGCCCTATTATGTATTTCTTTTATTTTATTTTCATATACTTAATGATTTGTTGAGCTGCTCGCAGAAAAGTACTTTTCACTGTACCTCAGTACATGTGACAATAAACAAAATCTAACCCAATGCAGTGGATATATTGCTGCAAAGATCCATTCATGTGTGCAAAATGTCACAGTTTCAGTTAAGTATCAACCTCAAGTACAATCTTTTTTTCAAATTTGATTTGATTGGGGTTATTGCAATGATTTGTGAATTTATCCTATTGATTTGGAATATTTTATTTTCAGCTTGACATTCAGGATGTGACATGGAAGAGAGAAGATAATTTTCAAAGAAGCTGCTTCATCAAAAGAATGGCCTTTCTGGACAACCCTGCTATTATCCTGGCCCACATTCGTCAATCACATGTCACAAGTGATGACACAGGGATGTGTGAGATGGTTCTTATTGACAATGATGTTGACCTGGAGAAATTGTATGCTCCTATATCCAGCAGCATTAGGACAAGTGTGCAGGGGGAAGGGAATGCCGAGTCTCAGGGTTATGACTACTCTCAATCAGTTGATATTACCTCAAGCTGGGATTTTGGTATTCGGAGACGATCAAACACAGGTAAAACCTAAATACATCTTTGGTGAATAAGAAGTGTTTCTAGTTTATGGTGTACTCTAATTACTCCATAACCAGAATAGTAATAGTTTGAATTATTTTATCGGAGGCATAATTCATTGTTTTAATTTAGTAAATTGGTTGGACTTCAAAAAATCTCTAAATTGCTAAATTGGCAAGATTTATTTCAGTTTTGAAATAAATTGTGCTTTTTGGTTATTACGTGATCAATCTATTGGAGAATATATTCAGAATAAGGTTTTAGAACAAAAGATGCTGACATTTTTAGGAGAACCGTGAATTGTAAGTCATTGGCATTTGAATGAAGGGAGTTTTGCATATGAGCATAGGTTCTGTGGCATCTTGCATCTCCAGACCAAGAGGAAAGAGTAAAAGAACTACTTTGATATAATTTAAAGTAAGCAGGGGCGTACTGGTTATCACTGCTTCCTCGCGACATTGGGGACCCGGGTTTGATCCCGGCCCCAGGTCATTGTGTGGTGTTTGCACATTCTCCCCGTGTCTGCGTGGGTCTCACCCCCACAACCCAAAAATGCGCAGGCTAAGTGGATTGGCCATGCTAAATTGCCCCTTAATTGGGAAAATAAATAATTGGGTCTTCCAAATTAAAAATAATAATAATTAAAGTAAGCATTTTTACTGTTTTCTTGCTGGATTCTGACACTGTTGAGTGGCAAAAAATTTCTCATGGGCTCGGCCATCCTCTGTTTAAACTCACTCAATCATATTTTGTTTGAAAAGTTGTGCACTTGTTCAGCTTTTATACACACACTCCAGGATATTCTTAATTTAAACTTTGAGAGCGAGCAATTTAGTCAAGACATCTAGTCCCACCCAGTCTAATTCGTGGAATTTATAGTTGAAGACCCAGCTAGATCCCAGCTGGATCAAACTTGCTGAAATGGTATCTTTCAAAAAATAAAGTCATGGCAAACTTCATGCATGTATTTTTCTTGATGTATTAATTGTGCTGGTTAACCACCTAACTTGATATTTGATCCTCATTGTTTCCAATTAAACAGTGCTGTTCAGTGTGCTCCTGAATGAATCAAATTTATTGAATACTTTTCCTCCAAAAATCTATCGAAAAGAATGTTAATTAGTGATTCACTAAATAATTGAAATGTTCACTATGAGAAATGAACATGGAACCTGGTGTCTCCTTTATAAATTTGAAAGGCACTATTGATATTGTAGTAAACATAAACAAAATTAGTTATTTGTACTGCATCAGGTCCCAGAATTTCAAATAGATTTGCAATTCATTTTCACTTGTTCAGACTGTTCAAGACACCCAGTTCCTTGGTATTTTAGTTTGATGGTAAATAAGAATTTCCTAACAGGAAATTTAGTTGACTTCTGAATTTAAGAAATCCTAGGTAATTGTATTTGCTGTAATCCAATAGTCAATCGACATTTACCAACCATTAACATTTCTGGAAGAACCATTATAAATGATTTATGGTTGTGAACTGGCTTATTAATCTCACATGTTTTTACATTTTAATATTCTCTGCACTGTTGAAATTCTTTATGAGCTCTATTAATGTTTTATGTCTTTTAAATTCAATTATTAATCATGAAAATTTTCAGAATTTTGTTGGTATTTGTATAGCTGTGGTGTCATCTTTGAAAATTTATGAACGTTTGACATAGTTATAATACAATATAAAATACCCATTTAAAATGTGTAAATATATTTCATTATGACACTTTTATTGCTGACTTCCCCAGACAATGATTTTTTTTTATTTTTATTTTTTCTTTCTTTCCCTTCTCTTGCAGCTCAAAGGCTTGAGCGGTTAAGAAAAGAACGACAGAATCAAATTAAATGCAAAAATGTTCAGTGGAAAGAAAGGAATGCTATACATTCAGGTAAAGCATGCTTTGTATAATTAAAAACAAATTTAATTATTTCCTCTGTGGAGTTGAGTGTTGTAATTTTTTTTCATTTTAAGAAAGCCTTTAGTCTAAATGATTCTCAATATTTATGAAACTATCGATAGAGATGAAACTTTGTACGTCAGAAACTATATCCAATTGTGCTTTCCTACAGCAAAATTTAATAACACAGTATTTGAATGTGAAGAGTTAATGGGTGGATTTATTTTAAGTCCCTTTTAAAATTAATATCAGTAGAAATGGTTAACGCTGACGTTTCTTGAAATTACTGCAATACATTTGCGAGAAGTGTAAATAATTTAAAACCTGTTAAGTTCGGAAGAACCCTGAGCATAGTCTTCAATACAAATATGTAATGTAGAGGTTGAGTGCATTAATGCAAGAATATTGTACTGTTTAATGTTTCAATGAGACAGTAAGATTTCAATGTCTCTTATCTCCTAATCATAGGTGTTCCAGTGAATGTAATTCCAAAGCAAGCTTTATTAAGAGACATGCAATTTAGAATTGATGAATTTGGAAAGGTTGTAGATTTCAAATTTTTAGCAGAGGGCTGAGGCAAATATTGTTCCAGTCTTAACTTAAACCATTTAAGTTGTTTATTTTTCCCAGATCTTTCACAGCACCAAAAAGGCAGTCACCAATCCTATCTCTCACTTAATAAAAATCCCATTATTTTTATTTTAAAAAATATATATATTTTATTCGAGTTTTTTGGCCAAACATAACTATACGTAGTGTTTCTTTTACACAACAATAAAGCAATATAAATAGCCGTGGCCAGTTTTAAACAAATAAATAAATAATATATATAAACAAAAACAAAAGAAAAACAAAACTAAATGGCAACTGCCTTGTCCAAAATAAATACTCTCCAAAATTACAATCCAACAGTCCAATATACAATTACATATACCAAATACCTATACATGTACAATAACATCCCTGAGAGCCCGTCCGATTCCTCCTCTCTCTCTCTCTCTCTCTCTCTCCCCCTCCCCCCTGGGTTGCTGCTGTTATCATCTACTTTTCCATTCCCTCTATCTTTCTGTGAGGTAGTCAACGAACGGTTGCCACCGCCTGGTGAACCCCCGAGCCGAACCCCTTAACACGAACTTAATCCGTTCTAACTTTATGAACCCTGCCATATCGTTTATCCAGGTCTCCACCCCCGGGGGCTTAGCTTCCTTCCACATTAACAATATCCTGCGCCGGGCTACAAGGGACGCAAAGGCCAACACGTCAGCCTCTCTCGCCTCCTGCACTCCCGGCTCTTCTGTAACCCCAAATATAGCCAACCCCCAGCTTGGTTTGACCCGGACCCCCACCACCTTCGAAAGCACCTTTGCCACCCCCACCCAGAACCCCTGTAGTACCGGGCATGACCAGAACATGTGGGTGTGATTCGCTGGGCCTCTCGAGCATCTCGCACACCTATCCTCTACCCCAAAAGATTTACTAAGCCGTGCTCCAGTCATATGCGCCCTGTGTAGCACCTTAAATTGTATCAGGCTTAGCCTGGCACACGAGGACGATGAGTTTACCCTACGTAGGGCATCCGCCCACAGCCCCTCCTCAATCTCCTCCCCCAGTTCTTCTTCCCATTTCACTTTCAGCTCATCTACCATGATCTCCCCCTCGTCCCTCATCTCCCTGTATATGTCCGCTACCTTACCGTCCCCCACCCATGTCTCTGAGATCACTCTATCCTGCACTTCCTGCGTCGGGAGCTGCGGGAATTCCCTCACCTGTTGCCTCACAAAAGCCCTCAATTGCATATACCGAAATGCATTCCCTTGGGGCAACCCATATTTCTCCGTCAGCGCTCCCAAACTCGCAAACGTCCCATCTACAAATAGATCTCTTAATTGTACTACCCCAGCTCTTTGCCATGCTCCAAATCCCCCATCCATTCTCCCCGGAACGAACCTATGATTGTTTCTTATCGGGGACCGCACCGAAGCTCCCGTCCCTCCCCTATGCCGTCTCCACTGCCCCCAAATTCTCAATGTAGCCACCACCACCGGGCTTGTGGTGTATTTCTTTGGTGAGAACGGCAAAGGCGCCATCACCATTGCTTGCAGGCTAGTCCCCTTGCAGGACGCCCTCTCCATTCTCTTCCACGCCGCTCCCTCCCCTTCTCCCATCCACTTACACACCATTGAAACATTGGTGGCCCAGTAGTACTCACTTAGGCTCGGTAGTGCCAGCCCCCCCCTGTCCCTACTACGCTGCAAGAATCCCCGCCTCACTCTCGGGGTCTTCCCAGCCCACACAAAACTCATAATGCTCTTCTCAATTCTTTTGAAAAAAGCCTTCGTGATCACCACCGGGGGGCACTGGAACACAAAAAGGAATCTCGGGAGGACCACCATTTTAACCGCCTGCACCCTACCTGCCAATGACAAGGACACCATGTCCCATCTCTTGAAATCCTCCTCCATCTGTTCCACCAACCGTGTTAAATTAAGCCTATGTAATGTACCCCAATTCTTGGCTATCTGGATCCCCAGGTACCGGAAGTCCCTTGTTACCTTCCTCAACGGTAAATCCTCTATTTCTCTGCTCTGCTCCCCCGGGTGCACCACAAATAACTCACTTTTCCCCATGTTCAGTTTATACCCTGAAAAATTCCCAAACATCCCCTCCGCCGGGTCCGCCACATATAGCAACAAATCGTCCGCATATAGAGATACCCGGTGTTCTTCTCCCCCCCCCTAAGTACTCCCCTCCACTTCCTGGAACCCCTCAGTGCCATGGCCAGGGGTTCAATCGCCAGTGCAAACAATAACGGGGACAGAGGACATCCCTGCCTCGTCCCTCTATGGAGCCGAAAATAGTCAGACCCCCGTCCATTCGTGACCACGCTCGCCATCGGGACCCTATACAGCAACTGTACCCACCTGATATACCCGTCCCCAAAGCCAAATCTCCTCAACACCTCCCACAAATAATCCCACTCCACTCTATCAAATGCTTTCTCGGCATCCATCGCCACCACTATCTCCGCTTCCCCCTCTGGTGGGGGCATCATCATTACCCCTAGCAGCCTCCGTATATTTGTATTTAGCTGTCTCCCCTTCACAAACCCAGTTTGGTCCTCATGGACCACCCCCGGGACACAACCCTCTATCCTCATTGCCATTACCTTGGCCAGGATCTTAGCATCCACATTCAGGAGGGAAATGGGCCTGTACGACCTGCATTGCAGCGGGTCTTTTTCCTTCTTTAGGAGGAGCGATATCGTTGCCTCTGACATAGTCGGTGGCAGCTGCCCCCTTTCCCTCGCCTCATTAAAGGTTCTCATCAGTAGCGGGGCCAGCAAGTCCAAATATTTCTTATAGAATTCAACTGGGAATCCGTCTGGTCCCGGGGCTTTCCCCGCCTGCATGCTTCCAATCCCTTTCACTACTTCCTCCGTCTCAATCTGTGCTCCCAGCCCCACTCTCTCCTGTTCCTCCACCTTAGGAAATTCCAGCTGATCCAGAAAGCACATCATTCTCTCCTTCCCGTCCGGGGGCTGCGCTTCATATAATCTTTCATAAAATGCCTTGAACACTCCATTCACTCTCTCCGCTCCCCGCTCCATCTCCCCCTCCTCATCTCTCACCCCCCCTATCTCCCTTGCTGCTCCCCTTTTCCTCAGTTGGTGGGCCAACAACCTACTCGCCTTCTCCCCATATTCGTACTGTACACCCTGTGCCTTCCTCCATTGTGCCTCTGCCTTACCCGTAGTCAACAAGTCAAACTCTATATGTAGCCTTTGCCTTTCCCTGGATAGTCCCTCCTCCGGTGCCTCCGCATATTGTCTGTCCACCCTCAGCAGTTCTTTCAACAACCGCTCCCTTTCCCTACCCTCCTGCTTTCCTTTATGTGCCCTAATAGATATCAGCTCCCCTCTAACTACTGCCTTCAGTGCCTCCCAGACCACTCCCAACTGTACCTCCCCATTATCATTAATTTCCAAGTACCTTTCAATACATCCCCTCACCCTTAAACACACCCCCTCATCTGCCAATAATCCCATGTCCATTCTCCAGGGTGGAAGCTGTTGTTTTTCTTCCCCTATCTCCAGGTCCACCCAGTGTGGAGCATGATCCGAGATGGCTATAGCCGTGTACTCCGTCCCCGTCACCTTTGGGATCAGTGCCCTTCCCAAAATAAAAAAATCTATTCGTGAAAATACTTTATGTACATAGGAGAAAAACGAAAACTCCTTACTCCTAGGTCTACTAAATCTCCAGGGATCTACTCCTCCCATCTGTACCATAAAATCCATAAGCACCCTCGCTGCAGCCGGCCTCCTTCCGGCCCTGGACCTCGATCTGTCCAGCCCTGGGTCCAGCACCGTATTAAAGTCTCCACCCATTACCAACTTTCCCGCCTCTAGGTCCGGGATGCGTCCTAACATACGCCTCATAAAATTGGCATCATCCCAGTTCGGGGCATACACGTTCACCAATACCACCGCCTCCCCTTGCAGTTTGCCACTCACCATCACGTATCTGCCCCCACTATCTGCCACTATAGTCTTTGCCTCAAACATTACCCGCTTCCCCACTAGTATGGCCACCCCCTTGTTTTTTGCATCCAGCCCCCGAATGAAACACCTGCCCCACCCATCCTTTGCGAAGTCTAACCTGGTCTGTCAGCTTCAGATGTGTCTCCTGAAGCATAACCACATCTGCCTTAAGTTTCTTTAGGTGTGCGAGTACCCGTGCCCTCTTAATCGGCCCGTTCAGCCCTCTCACATTCCGCGTGAGCAACCGGGTTGGGGGGCTCTTTACCCCCCCCCCCTGACGACTAGCCATTTCCTTTTTCAATCCAGCTCCTCACCCGGTTCCCACGTAGCTGTATCCACCCCCCCCCCCCCCCCCCGCCCCGACCCCCCCTCCCATACCAGCTCCCCCTTCTCCCCAGCAGCAGCAACCCAGTTAACCCCCCCCCGCTAGATCCCAAGCTAGCGTAATTGCACCCCCCATGTTGCTCCCAGAAGTCAGCAAACTCTGGCCGACCTCGGCTTCCCCCCGTGACCTCGGCTCACACTGTGCGAGGCCCCCTCCTTCCTGCTTCCCTGTTCCCACCATGATTACCATAGCGCGGGAACAAAGCCCGCGCTTCCCCTTTTGGGCCCGCCCCCAATGGCCAGCGCCCACAGCTCCTCATCCTCCCTCACCCCCTCCCCCACGACATGGGGAAGAGAGAGAAGTTACAGGGTCGCAGGTTTAACAATCTGGAAAGTCTTCTCTTCCCCCTTTTCCCCCCTTCCATCCCACAAATTCACCCCCCCCCCTTTTGTCCCAAACGTTCTTTTTCTTCTAGCCCGCTCACTCCAGCTTCTCCTCGACAATAAATGTCCACGCTTCGTCTGCCGTTTCGAAATAGTGGTGTTTCCCTAGATATGTGACCCACAGTCTCGCCGGCTGCAACATTCCGAATTTGACCTTCCTTTTATGCAACACCGCCTTGGCCCGATTAAAGCTTGCCCTTCTTCTCGCCACCTCCGCACTCCAATCTTGATACACGCGGATCACCGCATTCTCCCACCTACTCTTCCGAGTTTTCTTGGCCCATCTGAGGACCATCTCTCTGTCCTTGTATCGGAGAAATCTCACAACTATTGCTCGAGGAGTTTCTCCAGCCCTCGGTCTTCGCGCCATAACTCGATAGGCTCCTTCCACCTCCAGCGGACCCGTCGGGGCCTCCGATCCATTAACGAATGCAGCATCGTGCTCACATATGCCCCGACGTCCGCCCCCTCTGCACCTTCGGGAAGACCAAGAATCCTTAAGTTCTTCCACCTCACATTATTCTCCAGCACCTCCAGCCTTTCCACACATCTTTTGTGTTGTGCCTCGTGGATCTCCGTTTTCACCACCAGGCCCTGTATGTCGTCCTCATTCTCAGCAGCCTTTGCCTTCACGACCCGAAGCTCCTGTTCCTGGGTCTTTTGTTCCTCCTTTAGCCCCTCAATCGCTTGTAATATCGGGGCCAACAGCTCCTTCTTCATCTCCTTTTTTAGTTCATCTACGCAACGCCGCAGGAACTTAGACATATAGACATAGAACAATACAGCACAGAACAGGCCCTTCGGCCCTCGATGTTGTGCCGAGCATTGTCCGAAACCAAGATCAAGTTATCCCACTCCCTGTCATTCTGGTGTGCTCCATGTGCCTATCCAATAACCACTTGAAAGTTCCTAAAGTGTCCAACTCCACTATCACAGCACGCAGTCCATTCCACACCCTAACCACTCTGAGTAAAGAAACTACCTCCTATATCTCCCACCCTGAACCTTATAGTTATGCCCCCTGTAACAGCTACATCCACCCGAGGAAATAGTCTCTGAACGTCCACTCTATCTATCCCCCTCATCATCTTATAAACCTCTATTAAGTCGCCTCTCATCCTCCTCTGCGCCAAAGAGAAAAGTCCTAGCTCCCTCAACCTTTCCTCATAAGACCTATCCTGAAAACCAGTCTGCATCCTGGAAAATCTCCTTTGCACCATTTCCAATGCTTCCACATCCTTCCTATAGTGAGGTGACCAGAACTGCACACAATACTCTGAATGTGGTCTCACCAGGGTCAAGTGCAGTTGCAGCATAACCCCGCGGCTCTTAAACTCAAGCCCCCTGTTAAATCATTCATCTTAAAAGCCATTAGTTCAAAATATTTAATAACCTTAATCTATAAAATTAAATTGAATTTCAATTTACACTTAGCCACATGCTGCCCAGTTATTTCGAATTATTTTTGCCATCCTTGTCACAGCACACCAAGTACTGTAGCTTCACAGAATCAAACTAAAACCAACATGATTCATCTCTCCACAAGCTCTTGTTGGTCAGGGCCCCATATTAAACTGCCTTCTTCCGACGCCATCTTGCTTTGTGCCTGCCTTCCTGGCCGCTGCTCTTGAGGATCCACCGCAATCCGGCTACTTTCCTCTCTTTTTTTCCATCCGTGTCCGGGGGCGATTCCCTTCTGGATTACCGCACAGTGTTATTTGCCATTAAAATTGCCGATGGGGCTCCTATTAAGAGCCCAAAAGTCCGTTCCACCGGGAGCTGCCAAAACGTGCGACTTAGCTGGCCATCGCTGCACCCGGAAGTCTAAAAATCCCATTATTAAACAACAACATGACCTGTGCAGTCCAATAGTTTATTTTCTGAAACATTGTCCTTTCTTCACAAATTCACCATGTTATAAATGATAAGTATAATCTTTATTAAAATGTATGCCTGGATGTTCTCCCTCGAGAAGATAAAGATTTCACTGAATACTTCTGAAAATGTAAGATTAGAAATTGGAACACTCCTGTGACCATTATTGCACTTCCTGTACCTGTAACCCCCCCCTCAAGTAGAGAATGGAATAGATTTCCATCAAAATTAATTCAATTCTATATTAAGCCTTTTTGGTCAGGTATCTCTGGTTATGAAAAGGCTTGAAGGTTATATGGACAAATGTAGATTTTTTTAGTACTATGACTGCAGTCACAATGGACCAATGGAGGTATCACCATTTCAAATGAAACTGCTGATGATTGATGGAATGTTTGACCTATAGATTAGAGTTCATGCGTGATTTGGAACAGGAGAAATTTGTGTTTTTCTACTCTGGAAATTTTACTTGTGGTTATTTGCCTCTTTAGTGGAATAAGGAGAAAAGAATCTGATTAAACAATTTGTGACTGCCTCTCTTTAAATATATATTCATTGAATAATTTGCAAGTGAACCATGACTGAATTTATTTCGCTTTTGAACTAAATAATTTTTAGGTACTGCTTAAATAGAACTTCTAACAATATACAAAAATTAGATTTACTATAACCATTTTATCTTAACCTGTATTATTACTTCTTGTTTGATTAATCCTCAAGGCTTTTATGGCTTTAGATTTGAAACAAACTTAAATTTTTTTATCATTCTCTAAAACCTGAACAGATTCCAAATGGATGGGAAAATTTCAATGCAGCTCCTTGATCTAGCAGAAATTTAAGGAAATGTCCCGAAATGAGAGGTCAAAGTTGTACTGGTTTATTTGCTGCGTAAAAGCAATAAAACGTTAGTTATGGAGGACACCTCCTTGAATACAAAGCGTTTCTAGTCTTGTGCATAAGTTAATTTTTAAATTCCATATGTAATTAACTATTGAACCATAAATAGTATAACTGATATATCCAAACGTACTTCCTCTCCAACTTCAGCTGCAGAATTAGGTTCCTTGTTTGAAAAGAAGGACTTCCGCTCAAAACCACTGAATACTGGAAAACCGTCTACACTTTCCATACGACTTGAACAGTGTCCACAGCAGCTGAACAACCCATTTAATGAGTATTCCAAATTTGATGGCAAGGTTGGTGCAGAAAAAGATTTCACATTTTACACTGCATCCCAGTTATTAGAAATATCACTAGAACTTAAGCAAAGCCACACTATAACACCTAAAAATCTAAATAGTTTATTGTTAACTGCATTAATGAAAATTGCAAGTCCATTCTATTGTTTTTATTCTCTTAAGCACTTAGCAAACAGTCTCAATTGCGCTTGACACCTCCTCACTGTAGTACAGTTAATTCGATAAATTCTCTGGGGAATATTTCCTCTGTGCTTTCCTTAGTAAAATCATAATTGTATTTACAACTTTGCTTTGATAGCTCTTAGAGGAAATATTCCCCTATTTGTTGAAATAAAACAAATAAAACACACCAACCCTTTTCAACTGCTTTGTTATTGTGCAGTACTATTTTTGACACACTTATCAATGAATGAAAACTGTTAGTTGTGTTGATTAATGTCAACAGAATGTCTACAATACTAATAATACAGAAGTACTACTGTTAAAAGGATTTTTATTCTAGTTGAACTGATGAAACAAGATTTAGAAGACAAAACATCAGATTAATTTGTTTTATAATTTGCCCTTCAATTTTTTTTTGCTTTTGAGCTGTTTTTTTACATTTTACTCTTTCAATTATTTTTGACCGCAGATTTGACACTTTTTCCCTCGGTGTGATAGTTATTTTTCATAAGAGCAGGTTTTGGCAAAAATATATGTTTTTTAGGAAAATAAATGACGTGTTCATACTTTATATCTTAATTTATATCTTAACAAAGTCTTTTATTTTACTCCTGTGCTTTGCCCCATACTACATTGGATTATGTGCTTTACTGTAGTTCTTGACCATTTCCTGTTCCACACAGTTTTTCAATGTTTCTATGATGGGTCATGTTCTAGATTTAGAGGAATGAAACGTGAAACAGTGTACATTAATAGTAATAATTTGCAAAACTATTTGAAATACTTCGCAGGTCAGGCAGCATCTGTAGAGAGAGAGACACAGTTAATGTTTTGAGTCGAGTATGACTTTCTTCAGAAGAGTCAAGACTAATAGAAAGCTTTAATAGTGAACGATAGTTCAGAAAGCTACATTTTCCTGTTATTGGCAAACATAGCTGCACTTTATTAGTTTCCTCATGGATGTTGCCATTAAATCATGTTGTGATTTATTTAACATCTTTCTTGAGAACAAATATCATGATGCCGGTATATAAGGACAGTTTTAACGCCTTTCATGAACATTTTACCATGGTGCATGTTATACAAAGTTCAGTGATTAAAATCTATGATTTCATCCCCTACTACACTACCTCATCCAATGGAATTGATCACAGATAGACTGAAAAGAACTAAACAACTAAGATCTTGCCAAAACAATTCCATATTTTGATCTGGTAAATTTTAATAATTTATAACTAACTTCTCATATGTTTTACTTAATGTTGTTGAAGTCTAGAAGAGCTGATGCATGGGCTTGTTATTAGCAGGTGTAGGGTGGCATAGTGGTTAACACTGCTGCCTCACAGCACCAGGGACCGGATTCAATTCCAGCCTTGAGTGACTGTCCGTCTGGAGTTTGCACATTCTCCCCGTGTCTGTGTGGGTTTCCTCCAGGCATTCTGGTTTTCTCCCACAGCCCAAAGATGTGCAGGTTAGATGGATTGGACATGCTAAATTGGCCCTTGTGTCCAAAAAGGTTAGGTGGGGTTACTAGGTTACAGGGATAGGGTGAGGGCATGGGTGCTCCTTCAGAGGGTCGGTGCTGACTCAATGGGTTGAATGGTCTCCTGCACTGAAGTGATTCTGATTCTAGTGCTTGATTGGAATAAAAGTACACGAGCAAATTAAATTGCATTATAAATAAATTACCTGGAATGAATTGTTTAAAATCCTTACCTAATCTTGCCCTTTGGGTGATAAATTATGATGGTAGGAATTAACTCTTGTAATGTTTTTTGCATTTATCAATTACACTACAATGTTCTAAATTAATTCTGATTTGTGTGCATCTTTCTATTTATCTGGTTATGAATGGAAAGTAGATTCTCCAAGAATTGAAAATTAATGTCTGCGCTTTCTTACTACATGGGAAGAATGTGGGAAAATACTGGGATGCTGGAAATCTGAAATAAAAACAGAAACTGCTGGATAAACTCGGCAGGTTTCAAGTCCAAATTACCCGTTTACTGTTCTGAGTTTATCCAGCATTTTCTATTTTTATTTTCCCCATATATCTCCTGTTTTGAATATACTTTTAAAATATATTCACATGATTGAAAGAATTGTAATATGTAGTGAGCAATTCGTATTTGTGAGGTGGCACGTTAAATCTGATGGTAGTTGGAAAGAATCCAGTGCACTGTTTTTCTCATTGGCTTAACTAATAACTTGAATTTAATTTCTGGAATATGCTACTTTAAAGGCAATATATAGGCGATCTAATCTGAAGAAAAAGAATGACAGTCAAAGGTGATCTAAAGAAAGAGAATGCCGGTCAAAGAAAGAGAATGACGACGGTCAAAGAAAGAGAATGGCGGTCAAAGAGAGGGTATCAGATGAGATTTGGTGCCTTGGCCAACATAAAAGGGAACCATAAGCATTTTATAAATGCACAAATCGTAAAAAGGTCATCAAGTGAAGGGTGAGGCCCATTAGGGTCCAAAAAGGGAGTAAGAGAGGATAGCAGAAATACTAAGTGGGTTCTTTGCACCTGTCTTCGATAGAAGAAAGGGAGTTGTCACAATAAATGAGGAAGCAGTTGTGACATTGGATAAGACAAAGATAGAACGAGAGGCTGCACTTAAAAGGTAATAGTTCTCAAAGTAGAAAACTCAATTGGTTTAGATGGGATACATCATAGGTTACTGTTGGAAGTAACTGAAACTTCAGAAGCTCCAGCCATGTTCCCTAAGATCTCTTAGACTCCCCTAACATGACAAATTCGCTGGGTAGATTTCTTCGGTGTTTTCCTTAACAGTGGACGGAAGGATTGCTTTAAAAAGGGGAGACGGATAATTTCAATATCTACAGATAGTTCCGTCTAATGGTGGGGAAGCATTCAAAGACGATATTCTGGGACAAAGTTAATATTTGGAAAAGTGTGAATTATTGAATGAAGGTCAATATGAATTTGTTAAAAGAAAATAGTGTTTGACTGACTTGATCAAGCCCTTTCAAGTAAGGAGAGGGTTAGTAAGGGATATCCAGTTGATGCTGTGTGAATGGACTTCCAAAAGGTATTTGACAAAGTACAACATAATAGCTAGCAAAAGTAAAGCCACTGGAATTAAAGGGACAGTGGTACCATGGACGCAGTGGTGTGTGGTTGTTTTCAGATGGGGGTGTGGGGGGAGGGGTTAACATTGGTATTTGCAGAAGATGGGTATTAGCACTGCAGCTTTTGATGTATATTAAACCCGTATTTGAGTACATAGGACAAATTTCAATGTTTGCATATGATCTGGAATTCAAATGTAGAAAACAGGAGAATATTAACAAATTTCAGGAGGGCATAGATAGACCGACATATCGCAGAATTAATAATATACTGAACAGCATGATTAATTTTGTGTCTTTGAGATGGCAGATGAAATTTAAAGCAAAGACGTGTGAAGTGATACATTTTGGAGGGGGCTTTGGCTTAGAATAGACTAAACAAGGGAGCTTACTGCGACCTTGAGAATTGCCCACAAAGTTCTAATGATTTCTGTAGTGCAGTTTCATTCCTTTCCTGACAACAGCCCAAATCTTGTGCCAAGTCAAGGGAATGTTATGGCATGCAGCAGCACGTTGTAAGCAGCTAATCACATTGAAGTATTGAAACACATCAAGCCAGGAAGTAAGTTATGAATGCCGTGACTTTTTAAAATATAATTATAATAATTTTTTAAAACACTGTTAATGTAGAAGCTAAAATAAAGAACAAAACAAGCTTCAAAGAAAATACTTTTTTGGGGTATTTTTTAGGAATTTTGTTAAAATGGAGAAACTTAAAATTGCACAAGCATAAAATTAGGGACGGCATGGTGGCACAATGGTTAGCACTGCTGCCTCACAGCGCCAAGGACCCAGGTTCAATTCTGGTGTTGGGCGACTGTCTGTGTGGAGTTTGCACTTTCGCCCCGTGTCTCCGTGAGTTTCCTCCCACAGTTCAATGATCTGCAGGTTAGGTGGATTGGCCATGCTAAATTGCCCCTTAGTGTGATGTGCATGTTAGGTGGGGTTACAGGGATAGGGTGGGGGAAGTGGGCCTCGTACGACAGTATGAGGAACAGTTGAGGACTCTGGGTTTGTACTCGTTGGAGTTCAGAAAGATGAAGTGGGATCTTATTGAACCTTACAGGATACTGCGAGGCTTGGATAGAGTGAACGTGGAGAGGATGTTTCCACTTGTCAGAAAAACTAGAACCAGAGGACACCATCTCAGACTAAAGGGATGATCCTTATAAATGGAGTTGAGGAGGAATCTCTTCAGCCAGAGGGTGGTGAATCTGTGGAACTCTGGTGCAGAAGGCTGTGGAGGCCAAATCACTGAGTATCTTTAAGTCAGAGATAGATAGGTTCTTGATTAATAAGGGGATCGGAGTTATGGGGAGAATGCAGGAGAATGGAATGATAAAAATATCAGCCATGATTGAATGGCGGAGCAGACTTGATAGGCCGAGTGGCCTAATTCTGCTCCCTAGCTTATAGGCCGAGGTAGGGCGCTCTTTCAGAGGATAGGTGTAGACTTGATGGGCCGAAAGGCCTATTCTGTACTAGAAATTCTATTAGCTATTAAGGGCCAGTTAGGGGTTGTCAAAGTATTTATGGAGTTAATATGTTGTTTACATAATCACAGAATTGTTAAATAAAGAACAAAACAAGCCACCGCAGACAGTGGCCGTTCAACCCATCGTGTCAGCACTGGCTCTCCAAATGAATATTATGACTGAATGCCATTCTCCTGCCTTTCCCCATATCGTTGCGCAGTATTTCTATTCAAATAATCATCTAATGCTCATTTGAATGCCTCTATTGAACCCGCCTCCACCACACTTCCAGACAGTGCATTCAAGACCCTAAACTGCTCAATGTGTGAAAAAAGGTTTTCTCATCACATTTGCCTGTTTTGAAAATCTGTGCCCTCTGGCTCTCTCTATCCTTTTGCGAGCAGGAACGGTTTCTTCCTATCTGCACTGTTCAGCCCCCACATGATTTTGAACACAGTTTTAAAAAATCTAATTGCACTGCATTCAACAAGATGTAAATTTTTCAGGGATTTTTGTAGCGAGGCTTGTTGCTCTTTTTAGCCTTAGTTTATTAGCTCTGATTACGTCACCTTTGCTCACGAGTCGCCAGGTATCTTTCTGATACAGCCACATGGTTCAAGTTATGATTAATAAGTCAGCACACCGCTTAGTAAGATTGAAATCAACGGTCATTTATTATATACAACAAGTAATGTTTACACAATAATCCTACTATCTATATAATAAACCTATCACTACTGGCCAATACTTAACTTGGGAAGAGCCCACCAGGTCAGGGAAACGAATGGCTTATCCAATCGGATCTGGCCCGCGGGATTCAAAAGGCTGCTACAGGTCGATGGCTAGGAGTCTTTACCGGATAGCGATCGCTGGATTCAAACTTACAGTTGCCGGTTGCTGTTCTTGCGAAGGTCTCGAGCAGGCGAAGAAGGGAGAGAGAGAGAGCGATCTGAACTTGGCCCCTCACTTTATAGGGCCCAGGGGCTTCCCGCCTCCCAGGGCGGCCCATGACCCTGAGTCCCAAGTGATTGGACCTGTTCCCAATCACTGGGGTCGATACGTCCAATTGCGAGGCGATTCCCCAATCCGGGGGGGGGGGGGGGGTCGTTCACCTGCCTTTGTTTCGGCCACTGCAGGCGCCGACAGGTCTGGCCCGGTATTCAATTGCTAATATGTTGCAATTGTTCCCGGGGATAGCTGATTACACTGCAGATGTCTGGGTGGATGGGCTGTTAATAGCCTTGAGTATCGATCTGGGCCAACTTCCCCAGAGCCGAATATGCTATTCTGTCTGCAGCTGTCCGTTTCTGTCTTGTTACCTGCTTTTCCCAGCAGCCTTTCCGGTTAGCCATTTTAAATCGGGTTTTGGCCAATTTAATCGGGATGCAGCCATTTTACGTGGCTACAGGCTTTGCAGCTAAGAGTGGAAGTTCTTATTAATTCAACTGATTTCATTACAGTGTGGGGGAATCTCAACAGCGTTCCTATTTCAAAAGTGTAAAACCACAGACAAATTTTTGCATTATTTTGTGCCTTGCGGTCTATTTCACTGGAGTAATGACCGTGAACACTGACATTAATAACCACTGTAGAATCTCCGCCAATACATGCTAAATGGTGCAATGTTCAATTAGTGCAGAAATGAAGATAGCTGGATATATGTACACACATCTTTAAGTAACTGATCATAAAATTCTATAAATCTTTCATATGTTCCTATTTTCTTTCAAGAAAATTAATTTCCATGCATCTGACTTTGGTATTTCATTTCTCAAGGACAATTAGGGATGAGCAACAAATACTGGATGCTCGCATCCCATGAAAGGATTAAACATTTTTTTTCATATGTTTTTATTAAGAATTTTTCAACAATATTTTCCACCTTACAAACAACCCCCCCCCCCCCCCCCCCCCCCGTAACAAAGAGGAAAAAAAAAGAGAACTCTCGTGGCAAGACATGAACATGGCAAGTCAATAAGATACAGAACTTTGTACATTGGATTCTTCCCGTACATGTCAATTTCGGGATCGGTCATGTGTTTTCTTGCTCAAATGCCCCCCAGAGAACCCCCCCCCCCCCCCCCACCATGAGCGATGTCGTCCCTCCCCCCCCCTGGGTTGCTGTTGCTGCTGTCCGACCTTCATCTAACGCTCCGCGAGATGGTCTAGGAACGGTTGCCACCGCCTGTAGAACCCCTGCGCAGACCCTCTCAAGGCAAACTTTATCCTTTCCAACTTGATAAACCCTGCCATATCATTTATCCAGGCCTCCACGCTGGGGGGCTTCGCCTCCTTCCACATTAGCAAGAGATCCTTCGCCAGGCTACTAGGGACGCAAAGGCCAGAATGCCGGCCTCTTTCGCCTCTTGCACTCCCGGCTCGTCCACAACTCCAAATAGTGCTAGCCCCCAGCTAGGCTTGACCCGGACTTTCACCACCTTAGATACTGTTCCTGCAACTCCCCTCCAGAACCCCTCCAGTGCCGGGCATGACCAAAACATATGGACATGGTTCGCCGGACTTCCTGAGCACCTCCCACATCTGTCCTCCACCCCAAAGAACCTACTCAGCCTCGCCCCCGTCATATGCGCTCTATGAACCACTTTGAATTGTATCAGGCTAAGCCTGGCACACGAGGAAGAGGAATTAACCCTACTTAGGGCATCAGCCCACAGCCCCTCCTCAATCTCCTCCCCTAGCTCCTCTTCCCATTTACCTTTCAGCTCCTCTACCAAAGCCTCCCCCTCTTTCATCTCCTGGTATATCGCTGACACCTTGCCCTCCCCGACCCATACGCCCGAAATCACCCTGTCAAGCGTTTCCAGGGGGTAGCCCAAACTTCTTCAGCGCCCCTAAGCTCGCAAACGTCCCGTCAATGAACAGGTCCCCAATTCTTCTAATCCCTGCCCTATGCCAGCTCTGAAACCCCCCGTCCATCCTTCCTGGGACAAACCGATGGTGGTCTCTGATCGGGGACCACACTGAGGCTCCTGTCGCACCCCTGTGCCGTCTCCACTGCCCCCAGATCTTTAGCGTTGCCGCCATCACCGGGCTCGTGGTGTACCTTGTCGGCGAGAGCGGCACCAGCCCCCATGCTCTTTCCCTTGCAGGACGCCATCTCCAACCTCTTCCACGCCGCCCCCTCTCCCTCCATCACCCACTTACGGATCATTGCCACGTTGGCTGCCCAATAGTAACCACCCAAATTCGGCAACGCCAACCCTCCTCTAGCTCTGCTACGCTCCAAGAACCCCCTCCTTACCCGCGGGGTCTTGCTCACCCACACAAATCCCATAATACTCCTGCTTACCCTCTTAAAGAAGGCCTTAGTAATCACGATTGGGAGGCATTGGAATACAAAAAGAAATCTCGGGAGGACCACCATTTTAACCGCCTGTACCCAACCCGCCAGCGAGAGTGGCAACATGTCCCACCTTTTAAAATCCTCCTCCATCTGTTCAACCAACCGCGTCAAATTAAGTTTGTGCAGTGCCCCCCAGCTCCTAGCTACCTGAATCCCGCTCCATTTGGGTTGCTATTTTCTCAATAGCCCTTTATAAAAAAAAAAAAAAGATTTCTACCTCCTCTTCAAATTTTGGGAGGGCCTGTATAAAGTTAAACATCTCGCCACTGGGTTTTGTTCTGGGATTAAGTTAATTGGCCACCAGCCAACCAATCAAACTGAGTCCAACCCCATCTCTCGGGTGCCGAAAAGTCTGAGTTATGTAGTCCACAGCTAGCAGAGTTTCCGCTGCTGCGTGACTTAAAGATACATGCCCATTAAGTATCCATGCATCAAAAATGATAATAGCAAAAATAAAGTATGGGGCAATAAGGGAATCAATAGGAAGGATCCTTAAATCCTGACCTCCATACAGCCTTATTCAAACGTGCACAGAAGTGCTGCACTCCAGAGGTGCAGTAAAATTGACTGCCCTTGACATCAAGGCAGCATTTGATCGAATATGGCATCAAGGAGCCTTAGTAAAACTGAAGTCAATGGGAATCAGGGGGAAACTCTTCACTGGTTGGAGTCATACCTAGCACAAAGGAAGATGGTCATGGTTGTTCGTCAGCCATCTCAGTCCCGGATCATCACAGCAGGAGTTCCTCAAGGTAGTGTCCTAGGTCCAACCATCTTCAGCTGCTTCATCAATGACCTTCTTTCCAACATAAGGTCAGATATGGGATGTTTGCTGATGATTGCATGATGTTCAGCACCATTCGCGACTTCTTCCAGACACCGAAACAGTCCACGTGAAAATGCAGCAAGACCAGGACCGTATCCAGGCTTGGGCTGACAAGTGGCAAGTAACATTTGTGCTATACGAGTGCCAGGCAATGACCCACTCCAATAAGAGATAATCAAACCATCGCCCTTCGACATCCAAACATTACCATCACTGAATCCCCCATTATCAACATCCTGGATGTCACCATTGACCACAAACTGAACTGGACTAGCCATATAAATACTGTGACTACGAGGGCAGTCGAAGCCCGTCCACCATCTAGAAAGCACAAGTTAGTAGTGTGATGGAATACTCCCCATTTGCCTGCATGAGTGCAGCTCTTAAAAACACGCGAACCTCAACACCACCCAGGACGAAGAGTCCGCCTGATGTCACCCTTTCCACAAACAGTCACTGCCTCCACCACCGACGCACAGTACCAGCAGTGTGTACCCTCTACAGGATTCCCTGCAAGAACTCACCAAGGCTCCTTAGGCAGAACCTTCCAAACCCACGACCACCACCATCTACAAGGGCAACAGATACATGGAAACACCATTGCCTGGAGGTTCCCTGCTAAGTCACTCACCATCCTGACTTGGAAATATATCGCCATTCCTTCACTGTCACTGGGTCAAAATCCTGGAACTCCCTCCCTAATAGCACGGTGGGTACACATGGACTGCAACCGTTCAACATAGTGGCAGCTCACCACCACCTTCTGAAGGGCAATTCGGGATGGGCAATAAATGCTGACCTAGCCAGCAAAGCCCACATCTGTTAAAAATGAATTTAAATAAGCAAACTTGTGGAGTATCTTCACCATATGGACTGCAACAGCTCATAAAGTTAGCTCTTCACGGCCAACTTGGATTGGGCAATAAATGCTAGACTTGAAATTGATGCTTATATTGAAGAATTAATAAACTGATTAGCTGATTAATCCTGTTGTTGCTAACTTTTGGTTGGTTCTTTATTTGCTCTATTTAATCATGTTTGCTCAAGAGTCGGCAGGTATCTTTCGACACCGCCACAAAGTTCAGAACTGAATACTGATCAATAACTCGATACACCAGTTAGTAAGTTCAAAAGCAATGCTCATTTATTTACACACAGTCAAATCTACTAATGCATAAACTCTACGAACTAAACTACCACTATTACTAAAGCCTATACTTAGCTTTGGGCGCCCACTCAGTCAGAGGAACGATGGCCGTTGCTCGGTTCTGAGGCTGCTGGGTTGAGCTGTTTACAGGGTAGCAACTAGGAGCGTCTATCTCGTAGCGTGCATTGACTTGGGACTTACTTGGTCAGATGCAGCTGCTTGGCAGGTCTCTCTCTTCGGTGAGAGCCAAAGCCAAAGGAGGAAGATTCTCCCTTGGGTGATGCCTCTTATACTGCAAAGGGCTTCGCTCTCTTTTGGGCGGGCCTTGAACTTGGCCTCAACTAATTGGGTCTTTCCCAATCATCTGTATCGGTTTTCCTCCAGTAGAGGGGTGGTTCCCTGATCGCTGGGCGTGTCCTGGTGACTGTCAGTCTGCTTTGTCTTAGCTTCTTCTGGTGCCGGGGAGTCTGTCCTAACATTGTGTATCTAAATGTTTCCCTTTTGTCCCCGGAAATGGCTCATTAGTATGTAAATTGTTTTGTAGTTTCTGTCCTGTCTTAGTGTTTAAGGTTCTAATCAACAGACAGAACTTGCACCTGCTTGTTTCTTAGCATTATCTAATTTTCCCTGCATTCTTTGCAGGTGTCCATTTTGTAATCTGGATGTGGCCATCCCAGATGGCTACACTTGTGTCTGATAATTTTCCTCTCACTAACGTGCTCAAATGCTAAATACTGTAGTAATTTTGATAAATTAAACATAGCCCTAATACCTGCAGTGCTTATAAGAATAAGAAAATCTCTATTGTGGAAACACAAGAAAATTGTTGTTCAGCAATATAGGGTTTCTTCAGATGCCTCTTTTAAATACTTTGTAGGTTATTTTGGGCAAAAATTGAAAATCAGTGCTGAATGTGTGCTCTACTCATAAGAAACCCATGTTAGAAAGTGTGGGTTTTTAATGGAATTTTCAAGGTAATTGATGATCATCATGATTTAAACATACCTGTGGATAAAGAAACTGCCAAATGCAGGCTTAGCACTCGAGGGCTAATTGGATTTTTCTGGGACAGTATCTTCAGCCTGCACTCCCAAACCTCCACTCCAGGTACAGAATGTGCTGACTGGAACAGAAGTCAACATGGAAGGATTTCTCAGGGGTTTTGAGAGGTTGCTTGGCTCCATTCTGGCTTTTGAGGTCCTGCTGGAAAAGGTAGAGGTCCTGATGGAAGAGGTATAGAGGAGGAGGGATGTGTTCCACATGTAGGGAGGGAAGGTGCCTACTTCTCCCTATTGTCCATTCTCTCTTCAAGCAGCTAGTGGTAAATGGACCCCAAGCCAGATGGTGAAGTATGAAACTAGACCCACATTTCCTGGTTTATTTGCAGAATGGAACATGTGATCTGTCTGCTTCCTATCTACTAACTAACCCAGTGTCCCAGCAGTCTGCTTTTATATTCCTTTGAGATCTAATAAACAAATTGATAGCTCTGTAAAGGGTAAGAAGTTCATTTTTATAATCTTTGAGTGTGCCAATAAAACAAATGAGCAAAATGAATGACCATAAGACATAGGAGCAGAATTAGGCCACTCGGCCCATTGATTCTGCTCGCCATTCAATCATGGCTGATATTTTTCTCATCCCCATTCTCCTGCATTCTCCCCATAACCCCTGATCCCCTTATTAATCAAGAACCTATCTGTCTCTGTCTTAAAGATACTCAGTGATTTGGCCTCCACAGCCTTCTCCGGCAAAGAGTTCCACAGATTCACCACCCTCTGGCTGAAGAAATTCCTCCTCATTTCAGTTTTAAAGGATCGTCCCTTTAGTCTGAGATTGTGTCCTCTGCTTCTAGTTTTTCCTACAAGTGGAAACATCCTCTCCACGTCCACTCTATCCAGGCTTCTCAGTATCCTGTAAGTTTCATTAAGGGTTCCCCCCCCCCCTTCCTTCTAAATTCCAAAGTGTACAGACCCAGAGTCCTCAACCGTTCCTCATACAACAAGCTGTTCATTTCAGGGATTCTTCTTGTGAACGTCCTCTGGACTGTCTCCAAGGCCAACACATCCTTCCGTAGATACGGGGCCCAAAACTACTCACAATACTCCAAATGGGATCTGACTAGAGCCTTATACAACCTCAGAAGTACATCCCTGGTCTTGTATTCTAGTCCTCTTGACATGATTGCTAACATTGCATTTTCCCCCTTAACTGCCGACTGAACCTGCACGTTAACCTTAAGAAAATCGTGAACAAGGACTCCCAAGTCCCTTTGTGCTTCTGATGTCCTAAGCATTTCCCCATTTAGAAAATAGTCTATGCCTAAATTCCTCCTTCTAAAGTGCATAACTTCACACTTTTCCACATATATTTCATTCGCCACTTCATTGCCCACTCTCCTAGCCTGTCCAAATCCTCCTGTAACCCCCTTGCTTCCTCATTATTACCTGTCCCTCTACAGATCTTTGTACCATCTGCAAACTTAGCAACAGTGCCTTTAGTTCCTTCTTCCAGATCATTAATGTATATTGTGAAAAGTTGTGGTCCCAGCATAGACCCCTGAGGTACACCACTAGTCACCAGCTACCATCCTGAAAAAGATCCCTTTATCCCCACTCTCTGATTTCTGCCAGTCAGCCAATCCTCTATCCATGCCAGGTTCTTACCCTTAACGCCATGGGCTCTTAACTTATTTAACAGTCTCCTATGCAGCATCTTGTCAAAGGCCTTCTGGAAATCTAAATAAGTCACGCCCACTGGTTCTCCTTTGTCTATAACTTCCTTGTTACCTCCACAAAATCTCTTAACAGATTTGTCAGACATGACCTCCCTTCGACAAAGCCGTGGTGACTTTACCATGCACTTCCAAGTACTCCACGATCTCATCCTTAATAACAAACTCTAAAATCTTACCAATGACCGAAGTCAAGCTAACTGGCCTTTAATTTCCCGTCTTCTGCCTCCCTCCCTTCTTAAACAATGGTATTACATTAGCCATTTTCCAGTCCTCTGGGATCTTTTCTGCCTCCAGTGATTCCTGAAAGATCACCACCAATGCCTCCACAATCTCCTCAGCTATCTCTTTTAGGACCCCGGGGGGGAGGTAGGCCATCTGGTCCAGGTGACTTATCCACCTTCAGACCTTTCAGTTTCCCCAGAACCTTCTCCTTGGTGATGGCCACTGCACTCACCTCTGCCCCCTGATTCTCCTGGAGCTTGGCATCCGACTGGTGTCTTCCAGTGTGAGGACTGATGCAAAGTAACTATTCAGTTCATCTGCCATTTCTTTGTTTCCTATTAATACTTCTCCAGCCACATTTTCCAGTGGTCCAATGTCTTATTTTTTGCCTCTCTTACCTTTAAAATATTGAAAAAACTCTTCCTATCTTCCTTTATATTACTAGCTAGCTTGCACATACTTCATCGTTCCCCCCCTCCCCCCCGCCCCCCCCATTGCTTTTTTAGTTGTCCTTTGCTCCTTTTAAAGGATTCCCAATCCTCTGGCTTTCCACTAATTCTTGCCACTTTGTATGCTTTTTCTTTTTCTTTTATGCTGTACTTGACTTCCCTCGTCAACCATGGATGCCTTGTCCTGCCCTTAGCATGTTTCCTCCTCCTTGGGATGAATTTCTGCTGAGCTTCCCGAATAACCCCCCAAAACTCCTGCCAATGCTGTTCCACTGTCTTCCCTGCTAGGCTCCTTTTCCAATCAACTCTGCCCAGCCCCTTAAAGGGGCACTGTAACAAAACAAATCAACAACAACGGAAATATATTAAATTAAAATACAGTCAAGATATTTGATCAATACCCTCCACCTGATTATCCTTAACCGTAACAATACAATTGGCATTAACAGCCAGTGCTGCTCTTATGCAATCCAAGAGATGCTGATGATCAAGTGATGCCGATGATCAAGCATTTCCCTTTCCTGCTGGCTGCTGTAAATCAGTACAGCATTCCCTGTATTTAGCTGAAGTTCTCGGAACATTTCAAGAATAAATGTTGATATAGTGTTGATGAACTCTTTACAAAATGTCCCAGACAGTCTTTTGATTATGTTTCAGAAGTTCTCTTTAAAACCAGCTGCAACTGAACATTTAAATAGTGCTTAAAATGCTCAGCAAAGACTGGTTTACTCTCAATCAGCTGGTCGCTGTTGGAGTGTGTTAGGGCAAACATGAGGCACCAAAATGACCTACTGCCCCTTTAATGAGTGCTAGCAGGCAATTTAATCGTCAATTCGCCCTGTAATGATCCTCTGGGCAGCTGTTCCCAGCGTGCAATGGACTCCTACACCAAGGTGGTGCTTTCTGCTGAACAGGCACTGCAGCTTAAATCTCCATCTTGGGCACTTCAGAGGCTTATAATGCATAAAATATCCAGGGAAAGGTGCCCCCAAAATTTCAGAGGATCTCACTTCGCCGGCATGTAGTATGTACGTGTAATTTAAAAAACATCTCTGTATTTCTGACATAATTTGCTTGTGACATTTGGAGTTATTAGATTTTCAGCACAGCTTAATGCACTTATGATGTTTTTCTTTGTTGTGCACACATTCAGGGATGCTGTTCCAAATTTTGGCCTTCAAAGTTTGGGTTGTCTCAAGAGAATTTGAGTTGTCACATGATTGCGAATGGCTGGTGGGTACAGGTCTGGCACAGATGATGAAAGCAATTAAAGTAACAAAATAAGGGTGTTGCATGAAAAGTGTATTGCTCAAGATTAAAATATATTGTTTTAAGTGCTATTTTTCCTATTGTGTGATGTCCAATAGTTCAATTATTTCGGCCACTATACCATTGAAATCTAAGATTGTAAGTGAGAGGTGTACACGTATGCCAAAATTCTTAGTTGTTTGCCAAGTTGTGCTGTTATTCTGGAGTTATACATCTGTATCTGCCTCGGCTTCCAGCTGCTTTTTGATGAAATACTTTGGTGATACACACGGTTTAGCTACGTTGAAAAGTGTAATGAGGCAATTATCGTTCTGTTCATAAGAAAGTCAAATTATTTCAGTGAGTAGTTCCTTTTTTTGCAGAAGGTCTCATTTGTGGGCCTCGGTGTATTCCTAAATAACCCAGAGTGGATGTGTGAGAAAATCATTTGAAAGATGGTCACAACCAAATATGTTTGACAAACAGGAGTTATAGACGGTTGCTATTTTCCATTAAGTAGCAGAATAGGGATTTGACAGCTTGCTTTTTGACAGGCATCTGTGGAAGAGGAATTATGTTAGTCCATGCAGGTTAACTTGTGACTTTATGATGAAACAGTGAAAAGAAAATGGGGGAATGGGAATACTTCCATAAGTGCTAATTGCTTTAGTTTTAATTTTTGCAAGTGTTGATAGAATTAGCTCTTTTAGATATAGTTTAGAACATATGGGAACTATTTCACACTACAGAGCCCATAGTGAAAATTAAGATAAATGTAGTAGCAATTAACATTTGCTAGTTGATAGTTTTTGTAGCTTTTTGGAATAATGGTATGCTAACAAAATCCTGTTTGCATTCAACTTTTGTTAGGCTAGGATTTTCAGTTGTGTATGTTTTTTATGGTATGTTTTGTTTGGTAACCTGAGCTTAGATTTAGGCCCGATTAAAATTGGGTATTTTAAATCAAAGAATTGGGCATATTAAATCAAGCCACAGATACACCAGCGCACAGCACCATGGGAATTAGAACTGGCCAAGTTTAAATACACAACCAACAGACAAGCTGCTGGAACATGTCTGGCCCTGCCCCGGCAATTAGTGATCAGGAGATCATCACACCCGATTGATATGCACAATCCCACTGTCAAAACCGTGGTCGGGCTAGACTTTGGTCACTTCTGAGACCCCGTTGCCAGGAGGTCAGAGGAAGGGAGGAGAGATAAAAACAGGCACACCAGCAGCAGCGACTCTGGAGACCAACCACCATGAAGGAAGAACAGACCAGACCCAGAAGAAGAGGTTCAGATCATAACCTCAGAGACTGCAGAGACCAACACGTGGATGCAGACCAATATCTGCTTGGATACATGTCAGTCACTCAAAGTTAAGTCAAAGTCCAGCATTAAGTGTGAATCTTGATTGTTCTGTAAAAGTAACTACCATAACTAATATTAATTGTATGAACGAATATACGCTATTGTATTAATAAGAAGTCGACCCGCAGTTCTTTGTCCACCGTATAAGGATTAAAAACACATTGTATGGCAAGACACAACATGCTTTATAACATAAGAGAAGACTAAAATGCATTATTGGAATGAATACCAAAAAGACTGATCATTGGTTTAAGAAAAATTATATAACATTGGAATCATTAAACTGAGCAGACCATGAAATGTTCCAGTATATAACACCTACGGAGCTACCTAAGATAACCCAACACAGTTAGTCCTCATTTAACATTACCGTGTGTTATGTTTTTTCGGTTTGTCTGTCAGTTAATGGGGTCTATATTTTCATTTAAAATAGAAAGTTCTATGTTAGTCATTTTGCGTCGGCCTGATGCAAGGCCACGTGACTATCACCATTTTGGAATGGCCTTTCCATCTCCCTCACCCGTTCTCTTGTTGCCGACTGTTGTTCCCCATGCCTCTCCTCTCCAGAACCTTTGCTCACAGCGAGGGTTCAGAACAGGGAAGTGGCAAACAGGAGGTTCAACGCAAGGAAGGATTAGTGAGAGGGTGAGTTGGAGCAGCAGAAGCTGCAAACTGGAGGGTTGGCAGCGAGAAAGTGGGTTAGGGAGAGGGAGAAGCCCCAAGTCAGAGGGTTGGTGAGAGGAAGGGTCCGCAGCGATCAGGAAGGTCAGAGAACAGGTTGTGTGGCGAGTGGATGGTTTGGGATGGAAATAGGATTGGCAGCAAGTAAGAGGTAAGCTAAACATTACCATATTTAGTTCATATATTAAAATTTATCTTAAAAAGTTATTTAGCAATATAGGAACTTGGCTTTAAATAATTTCTTATTGTTGATAGACGTGTGATACAAAAGCAAAATACTGCAGATGCTGGAATGACAGAAAATGCTTTGAATACCCATCTGAGTATAATGAACATTTTCTGTTTCTATTTTATATTATAACATGACAAAGGTAAATGCATTTGTGTGGTAGTGTATAACTTGGTTGTATTTTCAGCATCTATTTGATTGTAAGTCTGTGAGTATGCTAAATGATCCTATTTGGTGAGATACAATGCACAATATTCTATACTTTTGTAACAAGCAATCTGTACCTTTAAACGGCCTATTAAAATCAGACTCCAATAAATTGACTGCTTTCTTGAAATCCATTCTTCTGTGCATGCAATTGAAATCTCTTTCATGCAATTGAAAATGAAATGAATGAAAATGAAAATCGCTTATTGTCACAAGTAGGCTTCAATGAAATTACTGTGAAACGCCCCTAGTCGCCACAATCCGGCGCCTGTTCGGGGAGGCTGGTACGGGAATTGAACCGTGCTGCTGGCCTGCCTTGGTCTGCTTTAAAATTGAAATCTTTCATACAATGTTTCTAACACAAGTGTGGAAATCTTCTGAAAGGGATTGAAAAACGTGAAAAAAAAAATTTTCACTGGTTGATGAATCAATATCAAAAGAGGCATATGTTTAGGATTCATAAAAGGTGCCAGCAGTTGGTTGTAAGATTTTTTAATGCAAATGTTTTACTTGAAATTTAATCCATATGGTTATTGATGCACATCAGTCATGGCATTCAAGATGGAATTAGATGAACATTTGGAAAAGAAATTGAAGGAAACCCAAAAAAAAGCTATAAAATGTGATTAGGTATCACTTAAGGTGAAGTTAGTTATTTGAACAGTCATAATGGGAAAATTACAAACATGTACTGTGCGTGTACCATCATGATGTAACTTCTCATTGTGGTAAAAGTGATCTGGAAATAGCGCTGAATCAGTTCTGTGGAATTGTGTGCCTACAAGTAAGTTCAGAATTGGTTTAGCACATTTAGCAGTTCAGTGTAGGTGGCTATTCTGATTAGACTATAAATTCTGGTGGAAAACTGACCCCCAGTGCCCAGGGGTCAAGCCACTTGTATTTAGGAGAGTTGTTAACATTGCAAAAACCACACATCAGCAGTCAACAGTACTCCCAACATAATAGCATCTTTTGTTAAACACATCTCTGGAAGGGGCTGCTGCAAAGGAGCAAATTAAGTCAATTTGAAACCCCTTGATGCTACAAATAGCATAATTGGTTAACCTTCCACCTGTTCTAAGTTGTGTTTTTAAAACTAAGGACTTTGCTATTGGAAGGTTCACTGGGCTGATCCTGAGATGAGGGTTTTCCTATATTGAGAGGCTGAGTAAATTGGGCCTGTACTCTGGAGTTTAGAAAAATGAAGGGTAATTTCATTGAAGCATCCAACATTCTGAAGGGACTTGACAGAATAAGCGCAGAAGTTTCCCCTGGCTAGGGTATTTCGAACCTGAGGGTACAACCTCAGGATCATAGATTATCATAGAATTTACAGTGCAGAAGGAGGCCATTCGGCCCATCGAGTCTGCACCGGCTCTTGGAAAAAGCACCCTACCCAAGTTCAACACCGCCACCCTATCCCCATAACCCAGGAACCCCACCCAACACTAAGGGCAATTTTGGACACTAAAGGCAATTTATCATGGCCAATCCACCTAACCTGCACATCTTTGGACTGTGGGAGGAAACCGGAGCACCCGGAGGAAACCCATGCACACACTGGGAGGATGTGCAGACTCCGCACAGACAGTGACCCAAGCCGGAATCGAACCTGGGACCCTGGAGCTGTGAAGCAATTGTGCTATCCACAAGGCTACCGTGCTGCCCAGGGGATAGGGGGTTGATATTTAGGACTGAGATGAGGAGTAATGTCTTCAGTCAGGATTGTGAATTTTAAGCATTTGGAGCCTAGATCATTGTGGATGCTCCATTATTGAGTATATTCGAGGCTGGGATAGACTCTCAAATCTAGGGAACAGATGAGGAAGTGGAGTTACAAAAGATTAGTCTTGACCGTGTTGAATTGGCAGAGCAAGCTCAAGAGGTGAAATAGTCTACTCCTTCTATTTCTTAAGTATTTAAGATACTCCAGCATCTTTCTGGCCATCCACACAAGTTGACTGGCTTCCATTGCCTTTAAATTTACTGAACCAAAATGACAGTCTCCAAGCATATAATTACTAAATGTAAACTTTATAAAAGTCAAGTGCTAGTGGTGGCCAATGGGGCCAGGCATTGTGGATAACACTTGCTCTTCAATCAGTCTCCCTGTTGGGTTCAGGGCCCGGGAGAAGGGTTTGCAAACGGTGCTAATCACTGGGGTCTGTGCCTCTTGAGCAGATTATTACTAAGTAAGTACACGGTAGCACAGTGGTTAGCACTTTTTTGCTCCACAGCACCAGGGACACAGGTTCGATTCACGGCTTGGGTCACTGTGCGGAGTCTGCATGTTCTCTGTGTCTGCGTGGGTTTCCTCCGGGTGCTCCGGTTTCCTCCCAAACGACCTGAAAGATATGCTTGTTCAGTGAATTGGGCATTCTGAATTCTCCCTCTGTGTACCCGAACAGGCGCCGGAGTGTGGTGACTAGGGGATTTTCGCAGTAACTTTATTGCAGTCTTAATGTAAGCCTACTTGTCAGAACAATAAAGATTATTATTACAGTACTGTTAATGACTCCTTCCCATCACTTTACTGTTGATGACCCCTTCCCATCACTTTACTGTTGATGAGCTTAGACTGACAGGACGGTAATTGGGTGGGTTGGATTTATCCTACCTTTTTGTGTACAGGACACACCTGGGCAAATTTCCACATTGTCGGGTAAATGCCAGTGTTGTAGCTGTACTGAGAGAGCTTGGCTCGGGGTACGGCAAGATCCCAAGCACAAGACTTCAGTACTATTACCGGAATATTGTCAGGGCCAATAGCCATCCAATGCTTTCAGCTGTTTTTTGATATTACATGGGGTGAATTGAATTGGCTGAAGATTGGCATCTGTGATGCTGGGGACCTCTGGAGGAGACTGCGATGGATCATCCCCTCGGCATTCTGGCTGAAGATTATTGCCAATGCTTCAGCCCTGCCTTTTGAACAGATGTGCCTGGCTCCTCCTCAACTGAGGATGGGGATATATATGGAGCCTCCTCTTCCAGTGAGTTGTTTAATTGTCCTCCACGATTAATTTTTAAAACATTATTCAACATTTTTGATAAATACATAAAACAATTAAACAAATAAAAGCAACAGTACACTCCCCCTCCCTAACAGCTGATGGTGAATAGTTCTTTATAGTACAAAATAAATGGCTGCCATCTTTTGTAGAACCCCTCAATAGCCCCCTCATGGTGTAATTGACTATCTCAAGGTGCAAAAACTCGATGAGATCCCCTAGCCATATGTAGTCAGCTGGTCTCCACTCCAACAGAATCCGCATACGAGCAATCAGCGAGGCGAAGGCTAGAAAATCAGCCCCCACTCCTGTCTGCAGCTCCGGCATGTCTGACACCCCAAATGTGGCCCCTAAGGGATAGAGCTCCAATTCAATTTGCAGAATCGCCATTGCTAAAGAAGGAGATCCAGAATCTCATGAGCTCAGGACATGACCAGAACATGTGCACATAGTTGACCAGGCCCTTCGCTCAACGCTCACACTTATTTTCCATTCTTATGAACAGCTTACTGACCCTAGACCTAGTTAGGTGCGCCCTATGCACCACCTTCAACTGTATTAGCCCACATCTTGCACACAAAGATATAGCTTTCAGCCTCTGCAGCGTCTCACACCACATCCCATCATCCAATTCCGCCCCCAACTCTTCCTCCCACTTGGTCTTAACCCCCTCCAGTGGTACTATATCCCCTGCCAGGATCCTCCCATAAATCCCCGAAGTACTCCCCTCCTCCATCCCTGCAAGTGACAACACGCTCTCTCTCTCTCTCTCTCTCTCTCTCTCTCTCTCTCTCTCTCTCTCTCTCTCTCTCTCTCTCTCTCTCTCTCTCTCTCTCTCTCTCTCTCTCTCTCTCCCCAACAACTTCGATGGTGGAACAACAATGATGGCAGCACCACTGGGAATGCCGGGAAATTCCTTCTGAAATTACGAACCTGAAATTACCTGACTCCTCCAAGCTTGCAAATCGCAGCTCCAAAAACAAATTCCTTCCACCCCATTATCCTCCCACCCTCTAAATTTGGTATCTAACTTCACCGGCTTAAACATGGTTTACACAAATCGGCACAACTTTGATACTGCCCCTAATTTAAAGTGCTGCCGAAATTATCTCCATATCCTCAATGTGGAGCCCACCACCGAGTTACCCAAATACTCCTCTGGAGAAAATGAAAGTGAGGCCGTCACCAATGCCTGCAGCCCCGACTACGACACAATCCTGACTCCATGTGCACCCAAACTGCCTCCCTCCATCTGCATCCAAACTGCCGCCTGATCCCCACACCAGCCCAACACTTTCTCTGCATTTGCCGCCCAATAATATATCAAAATCGGCAACACCAAACCCCCTGACTCCCGGTCCTTCTGAAGAACCGTTTTCTGTAACCGTGCCACCTTGCCCGCCCAGATGAAGGATGTCGGCAAACACTGGAATAGCAACAGAAATCTCGGTAGAATATTTATCTTCACCGATTGGACTCGGCATGCCAAAGGCAGAATGTCCCACCTCTGTACATTGGCCTTAAGCCTACTCACCAGGCTCATAAAGTTCAACTTACGACACAGGGCCCAATCCCGAGCTACCTGCCCCCTGAATACCCAAAATGAGTGCCCGTTAAGTGGAACGGCAACACCTCCAGATTGGCTCCCTTCCCAGGCGGAGTAACCGAAAAACACTCCCCTTTTCTCCATATTCCATTTATATCCTGAAAAGCCCCAAACCACTTTGACAGCACCATTGTGACCCCATTGTGGGGGCGAGGTCTGTGACCTACAAAAGAGCATCTGTGTACATGCTCTACTCTTCTCTCTGCGGCCAACCCCCACCCCACCTCATCTCCATCCACTTACCAGGATTCTTCAGAGTAACGGCCAAAGACTGAATCATCAACATGAAAAAGAGAGGAGACAGACTGTCTCGTTCCCAGTGCAGTTGAAAAATCTCAAAATTGCGCTGTTCATGCGGACACTAGCCTTTTAGGTGCCTTTTATAGTAACCGGAGCCACGCCACAAATTTGGGCTCTATCCCAAACCGTTTAACACTGCAAACAAATTGCCCCATTCTACCCTATCAAAAAGCCTTCCCTGCATCAAAGCCACAGTCACTTCCTGTTTTCCCTCCCCCCTTCTGATGAGGATAGTACTACATTTAGCAGCTGCTGCACATTAGAGGACCAACGCCGACCTTTTACAAACCTAGTCTGATCTTTCCGAACAATCTGAGGGAGACACTCTTCCAACCTAAGCGCCAGTACCTTGGCCAATATCTTGGCCTCCACATTCAGTAAGAAGATCGATCATTATGCCTCGCACTCCTTCAGGTCCTTTTCTTTCTTTAATAAAGCAGAATGGATGCCTGCATCATCGTCTCCGAAAGATATCCCCACACTACCGAATCCTAAAACTTCTCCACCAACAACGGTACCAGGACTTCCGGTGACGGCGGACGGGAGGCGGCCGCACAATGGAGGGATCCCGTTCGGCAACGGCATTTTTGGGGCTTTAAGCCCGGTCCCAGGGTCCACGGAGGCGGCAGAAGCAGGGAGAAGGCACGGAGGAGGCACAGTGAAGACACAGGAGGAAAAAAAGAACAAAGAAAAATGTCAAGGGTGAGCAAGAAAGCGGCCGGAAAAAAAACAGCTGAAGGTCCGTCGGGGAGTGGCAAGGTCACCGCGGGGCCACCAAGGAAAATGGAGGCTGGAGCACCAGGGAAGGCCGCACTGCTTACGGCTGAAGAAATAACTAAGGTGATGGCTGCGGAATTTGAAAAGCAGTTGGCGCAGATTGCGAAATGCATGGAGACGGTGAGGAAGGAGATGAGGGAGGTTTTGAGTGTGCTGGTGAAGGAGGCGGTTTCCCCGGTGAGGACGGAGGTGGCGAGCGCAGTGGCGGAGGTGCGAGAGCAAGGGGAGGCGCTGAAGGAAGTGGAGGAGACGTTATTGCAGCACAGTGATCAACTTGCCTCGATGGGGAAAGAGATGCGGAAGGTGATGGATACTAACAAGGATCTGCAAGGAAAAATGGAAGACCTGGAAAACAGATCTAGGCGACAGAATTTGAGGATTGCGGGGCTGCCCGAAGGAGTTGAAGGACCGAAGCCGACTGAGTATTTTGCCGCGATGTTGGCAAAACTATTGGGGGAGGGGGAGGATCCCTCCCGATATGAACTGGGTCGGGCTCATCGGTCGTGGAGGCCTGTACCAAAGGCGAGTGAGCCGCCAAGGGCAGTGACTGTGCTTCCGTAGGTACAGTGTGAAGGAGAAGGTCCTGAGCTGGACCAAGCAGAAGAGGGTGGTGCAGTGGGCTGGAGCTGGTATACGTGTATACCAGGACTTTACGGTGGAGCTGGCAAGGAGGCGGTCTCCCTTCAACCGGGTGAAGAGGGCACTGTACATTAGCACGGTGCAGTGCGGCATTGTATATCCAGCGAAGCTGAGGGTGACTTACAAGCTCATGGACTTTGCGAAAGCAGAAGGACTGTGGCAGAACTGACAAATTGAGGAATGGCCATGTGCCGATGTAACCTCGTGACTGTATTTTCTTCTTTTTTGTATCACTGCGCGCGGGTGTAGAGACTAAAGGAGCCAATGTGGTATATATTTGGACAAGGGAAGGGATGGGACTTTCACTCGAAATGAGGGTTCTTTGGGGTGTAGGTGGATATGCGGGGTTTGTGTGCTAAAAGGGGATCTTTGGGCTTTCCTAGGGCCGGGCAAGTGGGAAAGGGACCTGGGCGGGGCCCCCACGCTGGCCGGTTTCAGCCGGCCAGTGAACGGGAGTGAGGTGGGGGGAGGGGCTGCGGCCATCGGAGCCTGGCAGAACAGGGTCCGAGTGGTCTAGCCGGGGTGGAAAGTTGGGGGGAAGGAACAGAGGTTGGGAGGAGGAGTTTTACAAGAGGCAGTGGACGGGAGGAGCTGGAGACCTGGGGTTGGGGGAGCTGTGTAAGATTAAGGGTGACTACGGGTAATCCCTGATTCCTTTTTGTCATTTGTTTATGTAAACATGCGGGTTGAGGTTTGGGGGTTGGTGGGTAGATGGGATTGTTGTTATTATGGGGACTGACATAGCTTGCTGATTATTGTTTATTGTTGATGGATGTAAATGTGGGAGAAAATGTGAAAAAGGAGAATAATTTAAAAAAAAAAAACAACGGTACCAGACGGTCAGCAAACGGTTTGTAAAATTCCACCGGGAACCCATCTGACCTCGGCTCCTTAACAGTTTTTGCATTTTTCCCATAGCTGTCCGAATCTCATCAACCCCCAGCGGCTCCTCCAGTCCTTTCCGATCCTCCTGCTCCACTGTAGGATACTTCAATTCCTCCAGAAACTCTGCCATGTCTGACTCTTCCCCAGGCTGCTCCGACCTATACAACCTCTCGTAAAATGCCTCGAACGTCCCATTCACTTTGTCCAGAGCAGACACTAACCCACCTCCCATATCCCGCACCTGAACGAGCTCTTGGGAGACAGCCTGCTACCTCAGCTGGCTAGCCAAATGACGACTGGCCTTCTCCCCATATTCACACGTTACCCTCTTCGAGTGCTGCAACTGGTGCGCTGCCTTATCAGTGGACAAGAAGTCAATTGCGTCTGCAGTTTCTTCCTGCTGGCCAGGAGCTTTGGAGAAGGATCCTCCAAATACCTCCCAAGATCTCATCCACCAACTGTTGATGTTCCTCCCTTGCCTCCATATCTACCTGTGTCGAAGCAAGATTATCTCTCCTCCCACCACTGCCTTCAAGGCCTCTCACAACACCAACGGAAAGATCTCCTCATTCTTGTTTAATCCCACACATTTGCCAATCACCCGTGCCAACTTACAGAATCCCAGATCGCCAACAGTCCCACAACTGAACTCCGCGCTGACCATTGAGCTGGCCCCCTCTCCAACGCCGCATCCACCAAGTGCAGAACATGATTCGAGAGAACAATCACGGTATATTCCGATTTCCTCACCCAGGCAAAAAAGACCTCCCGATTATTTAGTTTTTTTCTTAAGTTTAAAGGACCCAATTATTTTTTTCCAATTAAGGACCAAAGGACCCAAATATTTTTTTCTAATTAAGGACCAATTTAGCATGGCAAGCCACCTACTTTACACGTCTTTGGGTTTGGGGGGATGAGACCCACACAGACACTGGGGGAATATGCAAACTCCACAAGGACAGTGACCTAGGGTGGGGATTGAACCCGGGACCTCAGCGCTGTGAGGCAGCAGTGCTAACCACTGCTCCACCATGCCTAGACCTCACCATTATAAAAAATCAATCCACGCGTATACATTACATACTGGTGGAAAGAGAACTCCCTGTCCTCCGGGTGTAAAAACTGCCATGGATCTGCTCTCTTCCCCCCCCCCACCCCCCCCATCTCCCTCATGAATGCCACTAACACCTTTGCTTCCCCGGAAATTGTCAGCGACTTCGGCTTAGACTGATCAATTTTCGGATTCAAGACTATTCCAATTTCCTCCCAAGATCAATTGATGCGTGTCCATGCCACCCGGAATGGCCGCCACCATCCTCTTCATGAACGCTGCATCATCCCAATTTGGAGCGTATACATTCGCCAAAACCACCGACTTACCTTCCAGTGGCCCTATAACTATGATGTATTTACCCCTGCTGCTCCGTCACCACCACCTCCACCTGGAACCAAACTCTGTTATTGATCAGTATTGCTACTCCCTAAGCCCTGCTATCAAACCTGAATGGAACACCTCACTCACCCAACCGATATGGAACCGTATCTGGTCCTTCACCCACAAGTGGATGTCCTACAACAGCATCACGCAGCCTTCAAACACTTCAAGTGAGAGAACACACTTGCACATATGACCAGGCCCCCAACCCCTGCACATCCACGTAAACAAACAAATCAGGGGTGACTCATCCCCTTCGACCCCCCACCCCCTCATTCAAGTCAGCCATTTCCACTGTGATGGATTATCTCTTCCACCACCACCAAACTCCTGAAACCGGAGCCCACTCAAGATGGGACATAGAACAATTCCCAGTCACCGTCAGCAAACTACCCCCATCCTAACAACCCTCCATCAACTTCCTCCCCACCTCACTCCCGTTCACTAGCCAACTTCAGTTTGCTAGCGAGGTAGCCCACAGGTGACCAGAGAAAAGACAAAACCCCAACACCCAAACCTTCCACCTCAAACACTGAAACTCCCCCGACCCTCACTCCAACCTAGAAACTGCCAATTTCCCCTCCCCTCCCCTGCATCCATATACTCACAAACCCTCAAAACATGAGAGAAGACAAAGAAAACAAAAAAAAAAACCCTTAACGCTAACTGTGTACAAAGAATACGATAATTAAACGAAGAAAACACCGAACTCGACAGTGCCCCTAAACTAACCCGTCCCAACAACAAAGTCCCTGCCCATCGCTCTCCGTTCAAATCCTTGAGCTTTCACGAATGCCTCGCCTCCTCTGCCGTCTCGAAGAAGTGGCCTCTGGAGTTACGTGTAACTCTCAGCCTTGCCAGATACACCACACCAAATTGCACTCTACTCTGAACAGCGCTGACTTCGCCCTGCTGAAGGCTGCTCGCTTCCTTGCCAGCTCTGCTATGACATCTTGGTATATACAAATACCACTGCCTTCCTACCTCGCCTCCTGATTCTCCTTGGCTTATCTCCGCATCATCTCCACTGCTCTTGGTGGCAATTTCGCCTGGAGCAACTGGTGGGCCCTATCCAATTCAATGGCCCACCAGTGGGAGGGGGAGGAGAATATTGTCTTACTCCCAACAACTTTGCGAACACTGTCACAAAATACTCCATTGGCCTCAAACCCTCCACCCCCTCAGGCAACCCCACGATTCTGAGGTTCTGCCTCCTTGGCCTACTCTCCAGGTCCTCGATCTTAGTTCTCAGGCCCTTATTCCAACATCCCACATTCAGCAGGTCTGCTTCCAATGAGGCTAGCTGGTGGCCTAGCCTCAACAGTGTTCCCCCAACCCCTTCAACACCTCCCAATCATCCAGCACTGTCTGACGTTTTTCCAAGAGCCTCCTTTTATTGGGGCCAGTGCGGCGCCCACCGACTGTTTGAGGTTGTCCAGCATCTCCTTCCCTTGCCATTCATTGTGTTTATTGAACTGCCATTTGAATTCAGCCGCCATCACCTCCGCCAATGTATCCACCATAGTGGATGCGGCCCCACCCGACGAGCCTGCCTCCGCCGTCTTTCCTCCCAATGGACTCCGCACCTTATTTGAATCTGCAGGAGTGCTAACGTTCTCGCCCCTCTTCCCAATTTTCCTTCAGTTTTTTGATATCCTTTGGCAAACAACTCTCAACCAGGACGAGTTTACACATTATCCCTGGAAACTGGGTATAAGGACCAAAAACTGAGAACTCTAATGGGTGTTACCTTACGTGCAACTTCCTCCTACATGTTGCAACCGGAAGTCTCGTCGACCACCATTTATGACTGGATGTAGCAGGACTGCAGAGCTAGAACTGATCTGTTGGTTGTGGTATCGCATAGCTCTGTCTATCACTTGCTGCTTATGTTGTATGGCATGCAAGTAATCCTGTGTTGTAGCTTCAGGCTGATACCTCATTTTCCGGTATGCCTGATGTTGCTCCTGACATGCTCTCCTGCACTCTTCAGTGAACCAGGGTTGATCCCCTGGCTTGGTGGTAGTGGTACAGTGGGGGATATGACGGGCCATGAAGATTGTGGCTGATTGTGGTCCCATAGCACCTCCTGAATGCCCAGTCTTGTCGGCATGGTGGCGCTGAGGACCTGGGTTCAATCCTGGCCCCATATCACTGTCAGTGTGGAGTTTGCACATTCTCCCCGTGACTGCGTGGGTCTCACCCCCATCACCCAAAGATGTGTAGGCTAGGTGGATTGGACATGCTAAATTGCCCATTAATTGGAAAAAAACTAATTGGGTACTCTAAATTCTTTTTAAAAAAATGGATGCCCAGTCTTCAGTTGCTAAAGTTGTTTGAAATCCAGCCCATTTAGTACGATGGTAGTGCCACAAAATACTATGCATGCTCCGCACCTCTAACCTCCTCACTCACTCACTCACACTCACCTCACTCTCTCTCTCTCTCTCTCTCTCTCTCTCTCTTTCTCCCCCCCCAACCACCACCACATCCACTGAATCACTAGATAATCCTTGTATCATGTGCATTTTTAAATTTCAATTGCGGTCTCGGGTGACTGTGTGGAGTTGTATGTTCTCCCCGTGTCTCTGTGGGTTTCCTCCGGTTTCCTGCCACAGTCCAGTGTTGTACGTGTTAGGTAGATTGACCATGCTAAATTGCTGGTTAGTGTCTAGGGATGTGCAGATTAGTTTATGGGGTTACGGGGATAATGGGAGTGGAGATTCGAACGGTCGGTGCAGAATCGATGGGCGAATGGTCTCTTTCTGCACTGCAGGGATTCTGAGCCATACAGTCTGACTAATGGAGCTGCTGGAAAACACTAGCCTGATTAACATAGGTGATTGGAGCTGAAGCATGTGGATGTCCCAGAGCACGCTGTGTAGTCTCAGATAGTGTGGGTGAGTTTTGGGCTGTGTGCCCCAGAGCCATTTTTGAAAATATGGGCACACTACTTCAGACACCCAGTAATGCAGCCATGCTGTTTGGAAAAACTCACAACTGATCTCTCAGCAAACCAGGAAGGCAAGGTTTATGGAGCTAGACGTCATTGGTGAGGTGGTAGTCTTCAGCATGAGAATGTATCCCACCCCATTTTTCACAATCCACGTCCCAGTAAACGGTCGAGAGGAAATCAGTTTGATGCTCAGTTCAGAAAACAGTTGAAAGGTATCAAGGTGACAAGGAAACTGTGTTTAACGGACCGACCAGATAGAAAAGAAGGAATTCGCAGCTACTAAGCTCTATTGTGGACCACTGTGGTCCCAGGATTTGTTCTGCAAAATGGAGGAAGGTGAACCCTGAAACTGTGAGTGAGTTGGACACGCAGACATGGGCACACGCTGACATGGGCACAGAAGCTTGTTGGTGCAGGGGCATGCATGCACACACGTCCTCCCCTCCTCCCTTCTTAAAAATCTGTCCGCACACTGGGCCGCAAGAAAAGGTAATCCCACATCTGAAAGGCAACCACTTTCATAGGAATTCCCCTAAGGTCAGCTTGGGGAGTGTGTGTCGCAAGAGGCAAATGCAAGGTTGGTGTAAGTTAAATCCAACTCCTTATCTCAGCCCCTGTACCCTTTCTTTATGACAGGGACTTGTGGCCTCACCTGTTTCTCTCTAGCTCTGTTGCTGAAATGAAAAGGCAAAAAGCTTTTGAGTTGGCCCTTTTGCATGGCGCTTTATTCATTGCTTAAAAAAAAAATCAATACATGATTTGGGATTGATTTTTGTTTTGCTTACATGTTGTTTTCTTCATATCTTAACTTTTAAAAAAAACCTCATGTTTAATATGTCAGTAAAGATTTTGGGCCGCTGTTTTTATGTTTCTCCTTGAACAGGAATGAAAGGCTCACAAGAATCTTAATTTTTTTTTTGGAGGGCTGGCAAAAGGGGTTATTTTTGCTCCAATAGAAATGGAAAGTGTTGGAGAGGCTCAGTACGTCTGGTGGCTTTTGTGCAGAGAGAAGCAAAGATCAGTGACCCTTAATCAGAACTAACGCAGGTTGTAGAGCTGAAGCATTGACTCTCTCTCGCCACAGATACTGCCTGGTCTATTGAGTATTTCCAGTATTTTCTGTTTACATTTCAGATTTCCAGCATCTGTAGTTTGCTTGTATGCTTCGTGCAGGACATTTGTAAATGTGGTTAGTTTCAATTTAGATGAGAAAATATTTATCACTCATACAATGAGTGAATTTTCTGTTATTAAAGCTCACCTTTGTGGATAGATATAACATATTATTGCAGGTGAATTAGTTGGTTCTAATTTGCTGGACAGTTTTGCATTTTTAAACTTGGAAGTGAAGCCAGGGATCATGTGCCAATAGAGTATGTTATGTTAGTTCAAGAAATTCTCATTTGTATGTAGGATTGTTGTTTGCAATGCTTGTCGGGTTCAGGCATTTTGGATATTGCTATCCAGGTATTGCATAAGGCTAGGTTCAAAGGGCTGAGCTGGTTGCATTTTACGAATGGCCAAGTTGTGTGTCTGACCAAGCCGTGGTTGTAGAGTGCATCGTACTGAAACCTTGGCTCTTGATGTGCTTTATAGTTCGGAGTCTAAAACAGTTACCCCACTGTGACAAAGGTTTACAATTCTGGGCACACTAGAATCCCTGCAGTGCAGAAGGAGGCCATTCAGCTCATTGTGTCTGCAGTGACCCATCGAAAGAGCACTCTACCTCGTCCCACATCCCCGCCCTATCCCGTAACCCTGTGCATTGATCATGGCCAATCCACCTGACCGCATCTTTGGACGCTAAGGGACAATTTAGCATGCCAATCCATTTAACCTGCACAGACTGTGGGAGGAAACCGGAGCACCAGGAGGAAACCCAGGCAGATTCAGGGAGAACGTGCAAACTCCACACAGACAAGCAGCAGTGCTAACTATGCCACCATGCATCTGAAGGATGTGAGGGGAGGGTTAAATTGGTGGTGTATAAGGGACCCAGAAACAGGCAAGCATCAGGGTCCTGAAACAAAAGAGAAAATGCTGGCAAATCTCAGCAGGTCTGGCAGCATCTTTAAGGAGAGAAAAAAGCTAACGTCTCGAGTCCAATGACTCTTTGTCAAAGCTTTGACAAAGAGTCATTGGACTCGAAATGTTAGCTCTTTTCTCTCCTTAAAGATGCTGCCAGACCTGCTGAGATTTTCCAGCATTTTCTCTTTCGTTTTAGATTCCAGCATCCGCAGTAATTTGATTTTATTTTATTTTTAAGCATTAGAGTCCTTTTCTGTCCCTGGCAAACTTCATTTGTTTTCCTCAATAGAGATTAAATGAAATAATTTGCATTTATGTAATGTTTTTTCCTACCATGGGACATTCCAAAGCACTTTATAGCCAATGCCATACTTCTGAAATGTAGTTACTATTGTGATAAGAAACAGCCAATTTGAGCAAAACAAGGACTACCTTGCAGCAATGGGGTCATTTGTTTTAATGAAGTTGATTGAGAAATATTGGTCATGGCACTGAGAAGACTCCTCTACTCTCCAAAGTAATTCTACCCCTCAAAGTAATTCCACGGTATCTTTTGTGTCCAGCTGAAGAGGGCACATGGTTTAAAGTGCCATCTAAAAAATGGATCCTCTGACCATGCCGTACTCCCTCAGTGCAGGCAATCAGGATAATTTTCTCAAATGTCTGGAATGTGATTTAAGCCCACAACCTTTTTACTCCGGGATGAGAGGGCTACCACAGAGCCAAGACTTACACCTATTACATTGACTTACAAGCTAATGAGCTGAATGCTTATAAATTTGTAACCCAAACAGAGGAAAGGTGGGTGGGCAACATCATCTTCAATCTTTCTTGACAAAATTATTGACTTGGCCCTCTCACTGTAGAAAATAACAAGCCACTTATCATCTGCCTGCCATCCAGAACTGTGTAACACTGGTTGACGGGGACAGTTGAAATAGATGAGACATGTAGCAGCTGGTCTGTCAGGGTTTTGAGAACATCAGCATCTACAGAATCCTGACCAGTGGCATTTCTGAACTGAAGCTTTTGCAAGATTCCTTTGTGCTCTTGCATGTATCACATATAGCCTCTCAATTTAACACTGGATTCAAACATGCTTTTGTCTTACTGTCTTCATATAGTCCCCAAACATTGCAGGATAGTATTCCTCTCTCTTAACTTCCATTATTTTGCTTATTGAATTGTTGGCAAGTGAGTGCACATGCTAAGTTTACCTACAATTCATAATTTCATGCTGTCTCTATGACCCTAACTGATTAATTTAAAAACTGATTATTAGAGCTTTCGTGCAGGTGAAGTGACTAAAGAATGTACTCCTGAATTGGAAATCTCAGTATTCTCAATGCTGGTTGATGGTGCATATCAGTTGGTGTTACTTTTGAGTATTGGAACCAGAAAGGAACTGAATGAATTAATTTGGTTCCCTAGATGGAGAGGTACAACTAAAAACTATACCTAGGAAGAAATGTGAAAACTTTCATTTCGAAAATAAGTTTTTAATGTTGATTTTAGAATGATCATTATAGAAATCTATGAATGTGTTTTGAGAATACTGAAAAATGGTTTTGTAACCATCTGTCAAAATCCGTAACGCTCCTTCATAAATAGGTCACTACTGCAGGGAGTATTTCCTGGCAGGTGGAGGCAAGCTATAATGATAGCTCTTTTGAGGTCTGTTGACAATCATATGCAGGCAATCCTAGACTTATTTTAGTCATCCTTATGGCCTGAAAGATTCTGGGACAGGTGGTACCTGAGTAATTTGTTGAATATGAAATGGCAATTGGAGTTTTGTAAATGCCACTAATGAAAAAGCTTATTGTATTCAGTACTTTGCAAATTCAGTTAACCTATGATCAACATTTGTTCACGTGGAAGAAGGGCATGCATCCTAACGTAATGTTTTTGAGAAATGCCATTTGCCAATTGAACTTAATCTCACCCAATTAATCTCTGCAATCTTTAGTCTTCCACGTTAAATGATTCAGAACTGACTTTTATTGCACATTGCGAGAGGTTAAGGTTTTTAAAAATCATTTCTTTTAATTCTCTGCTTTGCCACTTGGAGCATTATTTATGATTTTATTATTCCTTAAACCACGATATGTGTAAAAAGAAAAAGGAGACTCGTTCATTCACACAGATGGATGACATGGTAGTTGTGTTGTAAGCTGGTCCTGACAGATAAATTGTCTGTATCTGCTTTTGTTTTTAGCTGCATTTTAACCTTGAATGTTCATTCCTATCTTGCTTCAGGTAGTGGGGTCCCTGTTTGTGGTACAATTTGAAGTGTAGCAGTTCTAACAAAAACTCAGTACAGAATCACAATTTACATCATGATTCACATATCTTGATGCATTTAAACTGTGCATGTTCAGGAGTGGCCTTACATAAATGAGGTTGCTTATTAACCTGGAAAGACTAAACTGATTTTCATGAGAGCTCAGCAGCAACAGTTTGGAAACCTAAGCATGTTTTACATGTAATTTTAAAAATCCGATTCTTCGTCTGAAATTTTTGATTTGCTGAGGATGTTGGTTTGATGTGTAATGCAATGGGGGAAAATGGCCAAATTAAATTTCATGACCATAATAATGGCAATGATAATTAGTTGGTCTGACAAAGAATTGTCATCTTGTCAACTGATTTTACTATGAACTATTATTTATTTCCCCCCCCCATAAACTATCCAGTGTAAAAAAACTTTAGTATTGATTGTAATATTCAGCATGAGCTGTCGTTACTCCACTGAAAATGGCAACAGCCATTGGAGTTCAGACAAATACTGGAAATCCAGAAATTACTGTTCGTGAGCCTACACTCCTCCATTGACTGCACTACAGAGTTTCCCACAATCACAAATTGATGTGAACATCCAATCTGACGCTGTTAGTCTCACAAGACACAAGAAACTGGAATAGACCACATAGTCCGCCAAGCCTGTTCCGATTCAGTGCAATCATGGCTGATTTTGGGCATCTTCACTTTCCCATATGCCTTAATTCCCCGAGCGACCAAAAATCTGTCTATCCCAACCTTAAATGTATTCAACAATAGAGCATCCCCAACCCTCTGGGGTGGAGAATTCCAAAGATTCACAACCTTTTGAGTGAAGTAATTTCTCCTCAATCCTAAATGATTGGCCCCTTACCCTGAGACTGCACCCCCGTGTTTAGTTCCCCACCCAGCGGAAACAAACTCTCAGTATCTATCCTACTGAGCCCCTTCAGAATTTGGATGTTTTAGTGAGATCGCCTCTCATTCTTTTAAACTCGAGAGAATATGGAACATAGAACACTACAGTGCAGTACAGGCCCTTCGGCCCTCGATGTTGCGCCGACCTGTGCAACCACTAAAGCCCATCTACACTATTCCCTTATCATCCATATGTCTATCCAATGACCATTTGAATGCCCTTAGTGTTGGTGAGTCCACTACTGTTGCAGGCAGGGCATTCTACACCCTTACTACTCTCTGAGTAAAGAACCTACCTCTGACATCTGTCTTGTATCTATCTCCCCTCAATTTAAAGCTATGTCCCCTTGTGCTAGACATCACCATCCGAGGAAAAAGGCTCTCACTGTCCACCCTATCTAATCCTCTGATCATCTTGTATGCCTCAATTAAGTCATCTCTTAACCTTCTTCTCTCTAACGAAAACAGCCTCAAGTCCCTCAGCCTTTCCTCATAAGACCTTCCCTCCATACCAGGCAACATTCTGGTAAATCTACTCTGCACCCTTTCCATTGCTTCCACATCCTTCCTATAATGTGGCGACCAGAATTGCACGCAATACTCCAAATGCGGCAGCACCAGAGTTTTGTACAGCTGCAACATGACCTCTTGGCTCCGAAACTCAATCCCTCTGCCAATAAAAGCTAACACACCATACGCCTTCTTAACAACCCTCTCAACCTGGGTGGCAACTTTCAAGTATCTATGTACATGGACACTGAGATCTCTCTGCTCATCCACACTGGCAAGAATCCAATTTACCCAGGCTCTCATCATAGGACAATCCCCTCATCCAAGGGACCATTCGAGTGAACCTTAGCTGTACAGTCTCCAATATCCTTTCTTGCATGTGGAAATCAAAACTGCACACGCTATTTCAAATGTTGTCTCCCTAAAACCCTGTAAACCTGCAGCAAGACAAAGTTGACATTTGTATGTTCAGAAAATTAGTTTTCCATAAAGGTTAAAATTTCACATTTTTAAAAAGCATTATTTTCTTTTTGTTATCTGTTTATTTTATTTGTGCTTCCAAGTTATTGTGGTTATATATTTATTTTACTATCTGAAGATTTGAATTAAAAGTGAAGGAGGAAGGATTTTAAATCTTTATTTGCTGTGTGAGAAAATTTTGACTTTTGAGTGAAAATTTCAGTTTGATTGATTGCCTATCTACTTGCTGACATCACTGCTCTTGCATGCCATGACATCTCCTTGATTTGGTGCTAGCTTTAAATTCCCACCATAGATATTGCAGGATCTTTGGCAGGTTTTTTCAAGATCAGTAGTGAGCACTCTTACTCCTCAGACTGCAATATCCAGGCCGTAGCATGCTTCCTTTTTCATGAGTCCTACAAATTTCATCCTTTCATGCCTTTTGTAGTTATTGCATTTTATATGAAAAGAAGTGAATCCACTGACTGTCCTGTTTTAGTTTCTAATTGCAAACTATGATTTTAAAAAGAAATGCTCATTACAAGGTTACAAGCTTTGACTATAGACCCCTACAAAGGTGATGTCTAATCATTCCAGTGCTTCTAACATTTATCTTGGAAAGTAAGGATACTGATTTTAAAAAAAAAATATATATATTTTTTTATTCTACCCCTTTTTCACATTTTCTCCCAAATTTCCACCCACCAACAATAAACAATAATCAGTAACAAATATGTCACTCCCCATATCAATAACAACGATCCCATCCTCTCACCAAACCCCAAACATTAGCCCGCATGTTCACACAAACAAATGACAAAAAGGAATTAGGGGTCACCCATAGTCGCCATTAACATACACAGCCCCCCTCTCCCCAACCCTCCCACCCACCCGCCCCAATTAATGTTCGATGTTATCCAGTTCTTGAAAGTGCATAATGAATAATGCCCATGAATTGTAGAACCTCTCCATCCTTCCCCTCAGTTCAAACTTAACATTCTCAAGAGTCAAGAATTCCAACAGGTCCCCCAGCCACGTGCATAGGGTGGAGAGGTTGCTCTCCAACCTATCAGGATCCGCCTTCGGACGATCAACGAGGCGAAGGTTACAACATCTGCCTCTGCACCCATTTCCAATCCTGGCTGGCCGACACCCCGAATATGGCCTCCCGGGGGCCCCGGTCCAGTTTCATGTGCACCACTTTAGAAATTACCCAAAACATATGAACATGATTAGCAGACCCCCTCCCCTGCAATGCTCACACGCGTCTTCTACTTCTTCAAAGAATCGGCTCATCCTCGCCCTCGTGAGGAGTGCTCTGTATACCACCTTGAGCTGTATCAGCCCCAACCTCGCGAACGATGTGGAGGCATTCACTCTCCGGAGCACCTCACACCAGAACCCCTCCTCCATATCCTCTCCCAACTCTTCCTCCCACTTTGCTTTGATCCCTTCCAGTGGTGCCTTCAAAGTCCTCTTCCAAAATAGCTCCGTAAACTGCTGACACTACCCCCTTCTCCTGTCCCCCTGTCGTCAGCACCTCTTCCAGCAATGTGGAGGCCGGCTCCTCCGGGAAATTCTGTATCTCCTTTCTGGCAAAATCTCGAACCTGCATGTATCTAAACATTTCCCTCTGCTCCAGCCCATACTTCGCTTCCACCTCCTTCAATCCTGCAAACCGACCCCTAAGAAACAAATCTTTCAGTGTCTTAATCCCCTTCTACTCCCATTTCCGAAAATTTCTAGCCCACCTCCCTGGCTCAAATCTGTGGTTCCCCCGAATCGGCATTTCCCTTGACCCTGCATCCAACCCAAAGTGTTGGCGAAACTGCCTCCAAATTCTCAATGAAGCTATTATTACCGGACTCCCTGGGTACTTCCCCGGGGCTATTGGGAGCGGCACTGTTGCTAATGCTTTCAATCCCGACCCCCTGCACAAACTCTCCTCCATTCTGAACCACTGGGAATCAACCCCTCTGACCCAGCTCTGCACCTTCTCTACATTCGCTGTCCAGTAGTAATACATCAGGTTTGGAAGACCCAAACCCCCTGCCTGCCTTCCCCTCTGTAGCAGCACCTTTCTAACTCTGGCCACCTTTCCTCCCCATATGAACAAAGTAATCCTTCCCTCAATCTCTCTGAAAAAAAGTCTTTGGCAGGAAAATCGCCAGGCATTGAAAAATAAACAGAAATCGCGGCAACACATTCATTTTAACCGCCTGTACCCGACCCGCCAGTGACAGAGGGAGGCCATCCCACCTTGCCAGATCAGCTTTCACTCTCCCCACCAAACTAGAAATGTTGTACCTGCGGAACCCCCCCCCACTCCTGAGCAACCTGCACCCCCAGGTAACCTGCCCTACGGAATGGCAGCCCCCCCACCCCTGCCCCACCCCCGGCCGAGACACCACAAAATACTCACTCTTGTCTAGATTTAGTTTGTACCCCGAGAAAGACCCAAACACTCGAAGCAGCTCCAATATTCCCCCTATCGACACACTCGGTTCCGACATGTATAACAGCAAGTCATCGGCATATAAGGACAGCCTAAGTTCTATCACCCCTGCACTATTCCTTTCCATATCCCCGAACCTCTTAATGCGATGGCCAACAGCTCAATCGCAAGTGCAAACAGCAGGGGGGATATAGGACATCCCTGCCTAGTCCCACGGTGGAGAGAAAAGTATCTCGAGCTGATGTTGTTTGTGCGGACACTCGCCCTCGGCTCCTTATATAGTAGCTTTATCCAGTTCACAAATCTTGGTCCAACCCCAAATGCTCCAGAACTGCCATCATGTACCCCCATTCTACCCCATCTATGCCTTCTCAGCGTCCAATGCCACAACCACCTCTGTTTCCTTCCCCTCTGCCGGTGCCAAAACGACGCTCAATACACTTCTAACGTTTGAAAAGAGCTGCCCCACTCTCACAAACCCCGTCTGATCTTCACCTATCACCTTCCGGGAGTCCTCCAGCCTACTCGCCAGTACCTTCGCCAATACCTTTGCTTCCACATTCAAAAGTGATATGGGCCTATACGATCCACACTCCGGTAAGGATACGGACTTATTAATCTTGCCAAACCACCAAAAATTGAAGCTCTTCAGCTTGATATCACTGACGAGCACAGTAAAGCTATGAATAACAAACTACTGTAGATGCTGGAAATCTGAAATAAAAACAGAAAATGCTGAAGACAGTTGGCAGGTCAGACACCATCTGTGGAGAGAAACGAAGTAGGTTTAACGTTGAAAATCAATTTGAAACGTTTAATCTGATCGTCTCTCCGCAGGGGCTGCCTGACCTGGTGAATGTTTATAGCATTTTGTGGTCTTATTACAATGAAACCACTTTTGTTTTATGCCAGGAAAAGATGTTCTGTAAATTGATGAGCATGGCACGTGCTGCGTTCTGAGTTGAGTGCAGATGCACAGAAGTAATATGAAGAGTGAAAATGAAAACTTGACCAATAACACTGTAACCAAGTTTACAAATCTCTACTGAAGTAATTTCCACTTTTTAATTAGAATGGTGTGACCTGCCAATTTTGTTACTAACTCAATGAAATGAATGAAATGAAAATCGCTTCTTGTCACAAGTAGGCTTCAAATGAAGTTACCGTGAAAAGCCCCTAGTCGACACATTCCGGTGCCTGTTCGGGGAGGCTATTACGGGAATTGAACTGTGCTGCTGTCCTGCCTTGGTCTGCTTTCAAAGCCAGCGATTTAGCCCTGTGCTAAACAGCCCCAATTAACAAGGGAAAATAAAAATTACAAAAATACTAATGGTCTTTAATATTTTACTGAATAAAGGTTTGCAGTAATATGGAATTTTTAAGAGTTCTATGTTATTGTAGGGAAGCATAGCTGTCATTAGTTGTAAGTTGGTCGGTTATGGGAAATGACAAATTAATAAATGGAGCATGCTACTTATTTAAATGAAGTTTTCTTATTCAGTGTTGTGAAGCCTTATTTCCTTGTTGAAGGCGGCAGGTATTGTTTTATTACTCCAATAAATCCTTTTTTAAGTTCCACATGGGCATTGTCGGGAATCTCAAAGGCCACATATTAAGCTTAAATCTCAAGTTTCCATTCATTGGCATAGATCTTGAACTGCAAATTCTGATGATCTGATTTTGAACTTTATACATTTAATAAGGTAACAGCACTAAGAACAACCTTTTCCAAACTTTGAGGCACATAAATTACAAACAAGGGAAACCAGCAAGTGAGAAATTAAGCATGATCAAAAACTAAGTTGCCCAAGGTTGATGGGTCAGATTGCTAATGTTCAAGGACCACATAAGGTCCATAGTTTGGACTCTCCTGATATAACTATAATTCATAATTAAATATTTGGGATGATACACGTTTTAAATTTAAAATTTCTGGATTAAAAGATATTGTTGGAGTCATTGGCTGGGATTTCCTATCCTTGCTGTGGCAGGACCCGCTAGGCGGGATCATCCAGTCCCGTGGGATGCAGCAGGGCAGCCAAAACTCTATTTAGACCTCCAGCAGGACTGGATGATCCCAGTGCCAAGTGGGGCTGGAAATTCCCACCCGTTGTCTTTGGAAACCTTTGCAATGTTTTGAACAATTTCTCAAACTGCATTTATGTTCAGTTAATTTTCCTGTTTAATACACCATTTTAAAATATTTGTTGTGCATTTATTTATTATCTTGATACTATAAGCATTTTGTCTCATGTTCTGTTATTTTAAAATAAATTTAAAGTACCCAATTCATTTTTTTTCCATTTAAGGGGCAATTTAGTGTGGCCAATCCACCTACCCTGCACATTTTATCTTTGGGTTTTGGGGGTGAGAACCACGTCGACAAGGGGAGAATATGCAAATTGCACACTGACAGTGACCCGGGGCCGGGTTCTCGACACCATGAGGCAGCACTGTTAACCACTGCGCCACCGTGCCATCCCCTTTCTCATGTTCTGTATGTACGGAAATTGTGGTGCTTTTTTTTCCAATACACATTGCTTCCATTTAGTTTCTTTCTGGTATAGTGGGGCAACATTTAGTTCTCATTGAAAATCCATTCTCGTATAGAGAATAAAGATTCATCTTTGTAGCTTGATTTAACGCCAGTGCTTTAGAAAGCCGGCATGTGTTGTAGCAGATGTTTACATAAGGTACTGTCTTTCCTGACAGCGGTTAAAAAGTATGGTTGCAGTAATCAAATTGCGGTGCAGCAAGTCAGATGCAACTACTAGATCGAATTAAATTAGATACAAGATTTATGGATAGCCGTAGCAGAGATAAAATTTCACTAGCTCGTCTTCATCTGCTGTATAATAGCTTTATGCTGTGGAAGTTACTTGTGCTTTAAACGCAAACATCCTAAAGATTTTACACTAAATAATTAGCTCAGTCTTTCATGGCTTGATACAGTCTTTGTCTAATTTATTACTGCTATCATTATCTTCTGTGTTAATGAAATGATTTGACATTTTAAATGCTGTGCCATTAGACATTTCATTATATTTTGAAATACAGTACGTGCTGACAGAGCTTTCAGCGTCTTATAAATTTCTATTAAATAGAAGTACTGTTACTCCGATTTTTCAAATCATCGTAGAGCTTTTGACTAATAGTTGTATTTTGGCTCTATTATAATAGTGCTATATGTTTATGGTTGATCAATGCTGTTTCTTTGAGGCTTACTACATTGGTTTTAAATTAAACTACCAGTCTGTGTTAGCAAAATGTCAGTTTTAAACCTACTAAGATTTTGATTACTAATTATAACTGAAAAATGCAAGCTTGGATATTTTTTCCTTAAAAAAAAAAGTAAAATTTAATAAAATTGTATCAAATGTGCCTTTACCTTGAATACAAACAGTAATTGATAAGTGACTTTATTGCTTTTCAAATAACAGATACAACATAGAAATTCTGTATTATCCATGTTGTGGATGTGCCACATTGTGAATACCTGTACTCTACTGTAGACTAGCATAGAGTAAAGAACTTGCATTGATATGGTGCTTCATCATAACTGTATGACATCCCGAAACACATCACCATCTATGAATTCTTATTGAGGTGTATTAGTTATGATTCATGGAGGGAAACTATTTCAGAACTGTTTTCAATAATTGATGATAGCATTATTTTTGTGGTGGGGGGGAGGAATTAAATTCTGAGAAAGGGTGGTGGAGAGCACGTTAAGGGCTGGGGAAGGAAAATGATTCTCCAAAACCTGTGTTGTCTCAAACTGTTTTCTCAAGTGGCTATCAAAGTTGTGATCGGAATTGTGTTCACATGATGGATTAATGGGAGAAAAATGGCTTTGGGTTATTCCTATTTTGAAACCTGGATTTATCGGACAGTTGGTACAATGGGTGAGCACAATGCCTTTCTCTTCAATGGCTGGATTAAAATCCAGTCTCGATTAATGCAAAGGAAATTTCCTAACTCTGTTAAATGAAGTATATTTTGGGCTCAACCAGTCCAGCTGCTAATGACTAAGAACACACAGTATGATTTCCCATAATGTTTGCACAAAATAGCAGTGGGGCAATAAGAATAATGGAAATGACATTGAATTGACAGAAGTAACAGGGAGCTTAGTCCTGAATTGTTCGGTTTTGGAGAGGACAGCTTTGCAAGAATTGATCTAAGTGAACTGCTTTGGGGTATGGAATTAATTGAAAATTTCTTTATCATTTATTATTTTTTAAAAAATAATTTAAAGTACCCAATGACTTTTTCCAATAAGGGGCAATTTTTGTATGGTCAATCCACCTAACCTGTGCATCTTGGTGTGTGGGGGTGAAACCCACGCAGACACAGGGAGAATGTGCAAACTCCACACATTCTGTGACCCAGGTCCAGGATCGAATCCAGGTCCTCGGCGCCGTAGGCAGCAGTGCTAACCACTTCGCCACCATGCCGCTCCTTAATCATTTATAATGTCAGGTAAATCGGTTTGCATTCTCATCTCTTTTAGTGCTGTAAAACTAACAGGTGACTACTTTTGAAATTTCCAGTGCACAACTTCTTCATATACAATAGAATGTAATATTGCAAAAATCCCAGTGTTTTGAGTGTCCAAATGTACTGTTATAACAAAGAACAAAGAAATGTACAGCACAGGAACCGGCCCTCCAAGCCCGTGCCGACCATGCTGCCCGACTAAACTACAATTTTCTACACTTCCTGGGTCCGTATCCCTCTATTCCCATCCTATTCATGTATTTGTCAAGATGCCCCTTAAACATCACTATCGTCCCTGCTTCCACCACCTCCTCCGGTAGCGAGTTCCAGGCACCCACTACCCTCTGCGTAAAAAACTTGCCTTGTACATCTACTCTAAACCTTGCCCCACCTATGCCCCCTAGTAATTGACCTCTCTACCCCGGGGAAAAGCCTCTGACTATCCACTCTGTCTATGCCCCTCATAATTTTGTAGACCTCTATCAGGTCGCCCCTCAACCTCCTTCGTTCCAGTATTCAACCGCTCCTCATAGCTAATGCCCTCCATACCAGGCAACATTCTGGTAAATCTCTTCTGCACCCTCTCTAAAGCCTCCACATCCTTCTGGTAGTGTGGCGACCAGAATTGAACACTATACTCCAAGTGTGGCCTAACTAAGATTCTATACAGCTGCAACATGACTTGCCAATTCTTATACTCAATGCCCCAGCCAATGAAGGCAAGCATACCGTATGCCTTCTTGACTACTTTATCCACCTGTGTTGCCCCTTTCAGTGACCTGTGAACCTGTACTCCTAGATCTCTTTGAGTTTCAAAACTCTTGAGGGTTCTACCATTCACTGTATATTCCCTACCAGCATTAGACCTTCCAGAATGCACTACCTCACATTTGTCCGGATTAAACTCCATCTGCCATCTCTCCGCCCATGTCTCCAAACAATCTAAATCCTGCTGTATCCTCTGACAGTCCTCATCGCTATCCGCAATTCCACCAACCTTTGTGTCGTCTGCAAACTTACTAATCAGACCAGTTACATTTTCCTCCAAATCATTTATATATACTACAAACAGCAAAGGTCCCAGCACTGATCCCTGTGGAACACCACTGGTCACAGCCCTCCAATTAGAAAAGCATCCTTCCATTGCTACTCTCTGCCTTCTATGACCTAGCCAGTTCTGTATCCACCTTGCCAGCTCACCCCTGATCCCGTGTGACTTCACCTTTTTGTACTAGTCTACCATGAGGGACCTTGTCAAAGGCCTTACTGAAGTCCATATAGACAACATCCACTGCCCTACCTGCATCAATCATTTTAGTGACCTCATCGAAAAACTCTATCAAGTTAGTGAGACACGACCTCCCCTTCACAAATCCATGCTGCCTCTCACTAATACATCCATTTGCTTCCAAATGGGAGTAGATGCTGTCTCGAAGAATTCTCTCCAGTAATTTCCCTACCACTGAAGTAAGGCTCACCGGCCTGTAGTTCCCTGGATTATCCTTGCTACCCTTCTTAAACAGAGGAACAACATTGGCTATTCTCCAGTCCTCCAGGACATCCCCTGAAGACAGTGAGGATCCAAAGATTTCTGTCAAGGCCTCAGCAATTTCCTCTCCAGCCTCCTTCAGTATTCTGGGGTAGATCCCATCAGGCCCTGGGGACTTATCTACCTTAATATTTTTTAAGACACCCAACACCTCGTCTTTTTGGATCTCAATGTGACCCAGGCTATCTATACACCCTTCTCCAGACTCAACATCTACCAATTGCTTCTCTTTGGTGAATACTGATGCAAAGTATTAATTTAGTACCTCACCCATTTCCTCTGGCTCCACACATAGATTCCCTTGCCTATCCTTCAGTGGGCCAACCCTTTCCCTGGCTACCCTCTTGCTTTTTATGTACGTGTAAAAAGCCGTGGGATTTTCCTTAACCCTATTTGCCAATGACTTTTCGTGACTCCTTCTAGCCCTCCTGACTCCTTGCTTAAGTTCCTTCCTACTTTCCTTATATTCCACGCAGGCTTCGTCTGTTCCCAGCCTTTTAGCCCTGACAAATGCCTCCTTTTTCTTTTTGACGAGGGCTACAATATCTCTCGTTATCCAAGGTTCCCGAAAATTGCCGTATTTATCCTTCTTCCTCACAGGAACATGCCGGTCCTGAATTCCTTTCAACTGACACTTGAAAGCCTCCCACATGTCAGATGTTGATTTGCCCTCAAACATCCGCCCCCAATCTATGTTCTTCAGTTCCCGCCTAATATTGTTCTTATTAGCCTTCCCCCAATTTAGCACATTCATCCTAGGACCACTCTTATCCTTGTCCACCAGTACTTTAAAACTTACTGAATTGTGGTCACTGTTACCAAAATGCTCCCCTACTGAAACATCTACTACCTGGCCGGGCTCATTCCCCAATACCAGGTCCAGTATCGCCCCTTCCCTAGTTGGACTGTCTACATATTGTTTTAAGAAGCCCTCCTGGATGCTCCTTACAAACTCCGCCCTGTCTAAGCCCCTGGCACTAAGTGAGCAGTCAATATTGGGGAAGTTGAAGTCTCCCATCACCACAACCCTGTTGTTTTTACTCTTTTCCAAAATCTGTCTACCTATCTGCTCCTCTATCTCCCGCTGGCTGTTGGGAGGCCTGTAGTAAACCCCCAACATTGTGACTGCACCCTTCTTATTCCTGATCTCTACCCATATAGCCTCACTGCCCTCTGAGGTGTCCTCCCGCAGTACAGCTGTGAAATTCTCCCGAACCAGTAGCACAACTCCGCCTCCCCTTTTACATCCCCCTCTCTCCCGCCTGAAACATCTAAATCCTGGAACGTTTAGCTGCCAATCCTGCCCTTCCCTCAACCAGGTCTCTGTAATGGCAACAACATCATAGTTCCAAGTACTAATCCAAGCTCTAAGTTCATCTGCCTTACCCGTAATACTTCTTGCATTAAAACATATGCACTTCAGGCCACCAGGCCCGCTGTGTTCAGCAACTTCTCCCTGTCTGCTCTGCCTCAGAGCCCCACTGTCCCTATTCCCTAGTTCTCCCTCAATGCTCTCACCTTCTGACCTATTGCTCCCGTGCCCACCCCCCTGCCATACTAGTTTAAACCCCCCCCCCCCCCGTGTGACACTAGCAAACCTCGCGGCCAGGATATTTACGCCTCTCTGGTTTAGATGCAACCCGTCCTTATATAGGTCACACCTGCCCCGGAAGAGCTCCCAGTGGTCCAGATAACGGAAACCCTCCCTCCTACACCAGCTGTTTAGCCACGTGTTTAGCTGCCCTATCTTCCTATTTCTAGCCTCACTGGCACGTGGCACAGGGTGTAATCCCGAGATTACAACCCTAGAGGTCCTGTCTTTTAACTTTCTGCCTAGCTCCCTGAGCTCCTGCTGCAGGACCTCATGCCCCTTCCTGCCTATGTCGTTAGTACCAATATGTACAATGACCTCTGCCTGTTTGCCCTCCCCCTTCAGGATGCCCTCTACCCGTTCGGAGACATCCTGGACCCTGGCACCAGGGAGGCAACATACCATCCTGGAGTCTCTTTCACGTCCACAGAAGCGCCTATCTGTGCCCCCTGACTATAGAGCCCCCTATTACTATTGCTCTTCTGCGCTTTGACCCTCCCTTCTGAACATCAGAGCCAGCCGTGGTGCCACTGCTCTGGCTGCTGCTGTTTTCCCCTGATAGGCTATCCCCCCCCGACAGTATCCAAAGGGGTATACCTGTTCGAGAGGGGGACAACCACAGGGGATTCCTGCACTGACTGCCTGCCCTTTCTGGTGGTCACCCATTTCTCTGCCTGCACCTTGGGTGTGACCACATTTATATAACTGCGATCTATAACGCTTTCCGCCACCTGCATGCTCCTAAGTGCATCCAATTGCTGCTCCAACCGAACCATGCGGTCTGTGAGGAGCTCCAGTTGGGTCCACTTTCTGCAGATGAAGCCATCCGGGAAGCTGGAAGCCTCCCGGACCTGCCACATCTCACAGTCAGAGCACTGCACCCCTCTAACTGACTTTGCGTCAATTAATTAAAATTAAAAGTTTTTATAAAAAAATTTAAAAAATATATTTAAAAATTTTTTTCAAAGTTACTGTTTCCTAGCACTAGATTTCTAATATAAATGCGAAAGCTAAATATAGTTCTCTCCGATCTCTGGCTTAGATACCCCTCTAAATTATAATTAAGTAATTATGTTTACTTAGTTACTAATGCTTAATTTTTTAAATTTAGTATAGATTCCCAACCAGCCACTCAGGTCACAGCTTTTCTGTGATGTCACTTCAGTTTCCCCCCCGACACACACAATTTGAAAAAGGTATAAAAGTAAAAATGAGTAAAAATCACTTACTTACCTTCTTACCTTCTGAGTGTCTTAGATGTTCTCCCTGACAGAGACTGCTCCTCCTCCTCCTAACGGCTCCCGAAACTAGGCCGCGATCATTTAAATTCTCGCGCTGTTTTCACTGTCCCGGCTCACTCACCTCTCGTGCTGTTATATGGAACTTTGGAAGCTTTATTCTATTTTAAAAGTAATTACAGACCAATTCTACCTCCATGTTGGAATACAGTTTGATGTACAGTAAAATCTCTATCTGGCATACCGGGCGAATCGATACGTTGATTAATCAAAATGCCGGTTAACAGAGTTCCATTTACCAATTGAATACAGCGCAATACTTGTACTATGAACTAAGTAGGGAACCATTTCCTTTTTACGTCCAATCTTCAAAAGTACATTATTGGTATGGATTCCAGATAATTTTATAAATGTTTCCAGTTGGTAAAGAGATGATTCATATGTGGGGATCATCAGAAATTCTGGTTGGTAGAATGCCAGATAGCGCACAGTTTACTGTACTTCAGCATATAGGTTGTGAAAAGCTAAATGTAATAAGCAATTTGTTGCATTAAGGAACACTTTTTATATTAGTATATACCATATCTGACTGATTTGGTAAGACTCCACACTATAATGGTATGTCCAGACTACTTTTAATAAAACTTGGAAGCAAATGTTTACTGAAACAATGGTTTCTAGCAATTTTAAGTAGTTTGATTATTAAGTTGAGGCAGCTTGTTTGTTGTTTCTCCATTATCCCTGACAGAATTGAAGACTACATTTAATAATCAATACAAAGGTCCATAATTACTGCTAAGAACAGCTGTTGTGACCACAATTTTGATGCATCTGTGTTGGTGTCATCAGTTGTGCTGACCCATGCTCTCTAACTCTGGTGTGGATTAGAGCAGAGGGAAAACAAATTAATTAATCTGAAATAGAATCACAGAAATTGTTGAAAAAAAGACCATAAAGTTTCATTGGGATCGACAGAGATAATTCCTTGTTTATTGATACCTATTCCGATTGGTTAAATAATGATCAAAAAAGCATAAACTTCATTGCAATAGTACAGCACTCCGTCAAAAGGCACTGTCTTTCAGATGCATTGTTAAACTGTGGCTCCATCGGCCCACTTGGATGCAATAGATGAAGAGCAGATGAGTTCTCCTGGTGTCCTGGCTACTCGTTGTTCCTCATCCATTATTACTAAAACAGACAATCTGATTATTAATCTGAGTGATGTTTGAGAATCACTGCTGTGATAAATTGATTGCAATAATGATTGCCATTCAAAACGTACTGCCGTGTTGGCTACCTGGGTTCAGGTGAGATGGCACGTTGGAAGCAATGAGGTTTTGTGCTTTGATCGTTGGAATCATTTGAAGATCCTGAAGAGTGTTCACCATCTTTGATCTGCTTTATCCTTGATTCTACTTTCTTCTTGTGCCAGTGGGAAGTCTTTATCCTGATAACTGCCTCACACCTCGGTTGTTATTTTGGACTTCGCTCCTTGATAATTCTGTTGTTGGCTGTTGCCAGGGACCCGGGTTCAATTCCCGGCTTGGGTCTCTGTGTGGAATCTGCACGTTCTACCCGTGTCTGCATGCATTTCCTCCGGGTGCTCCAGTTTCTCCCTCAAGTCCTGAAAGACGTGTTTGTTAGATGAATTGGAAATTGTGAATTCTCCCTCTGTGTACCGAACAGGTGCCGGAGTGTGATGACTAAGGGATTTTTTTCACAGTAACTTCATTGCAGTGTTCATGTAAACCTACTTGTGATACATAATAAAGATTATTATGTTGCCAATTTATTTGCTTGCGGACAAGTGAATAATTCGGGTGTGATGTCCTGCATTGCTGGTTATCCTGATTTAATCAGTTTATATTATGTGAAGCTTAATGTTGAATTCATAATTTGTGCAAAGTATCTTTATCCTGATGTTTCTGGAGGTGAAGGCGAGCAGAGCCGGAGCAGAAGGGGGGCTAGAGGGTTTGCTTGGTAGGATTAGTTCTGCCCTTCCTATGTTCGAGGAAGGCCTCCCCAGTGAGAGCTTATCTTCATTTTGTTTAGCACCCTTTGCTTTTTCAGGCCCAGGCAGACTCTGTGATCCTGTTGAAGATTAGGATTTGTTTGGCTAGAATTGATGGCTTGGTGGTGGCTGGTCCTCTCTTTGTCATTCTGTAGTTATATTCCAGTTATCTGTCTGGCTTGGGCCTGGAGAAGAGTTTAATTTGCTCTGAGTGTTAGTTGATTTCCCCTTTAAGCTCTGTGATATTGTTTTCTTCCTTCTGTCATTTTGTTTTGAAGCTATGGGTGTGATGTAGGTCTGTAATGTTGCCTGTATCTTGTTCTGATGCAGACGGGTCCTATGTCTGTGATGGGAATATGTTGGGGATTTTGTCCCTGATTCATCTGGTCTTATTTGTTCTCATTCTTGCAATGACTCCTGTGATATGTTAGCTTCGGGCTGCTGTTAAGTAAAGAGTCCAGAGTTCTGCTCCTTTCTCAAGACTTGTTTATTTTCCTTGAACACACTCTATACAAAACTTTATCTTTGCACCACCAAACAAGTGCCACCTGCAACCCCTTTACATATCAGTGTCAATTATTGAATACTTAACATCAATAAGACATCTAATTGGAATGTCTCTTAACCCATCCCTAACATGTTATGCTGTACCTTTTGTACATTGTTTACAATGGTTTGCATTCCTTCTCTTGTTGGTTTTGAGGTGATTTTTGTAAAATTGGAAAATTCCAATACGTCTTAAAAAAAATTAACATAGGAATATTTGTGTTTAACATGACTGCAGTCAAAATGGAAAATGCTGCCCATTTCCAATTTTTTTTTTAGCCGGTCGCAATGTACATTTTGTTTTGTCAGTTAACCATACCAATATGCACCATCAAATGACAACAAAACACTTTAACTTGGAGAATATGAATTGACATATCGACAATGAATTTTTTGTTGTTGTCAATTTTGCTGTTCTGGCAGTTTCTTCTTTTAAGTGTTCACCATTAAATTAAAAGAGAACCACAATTTCCAATAGTAATTAACTTGAGTATATTGTGATGGCATCATTAGCATTAAAGTAACCTTTATGCCACTTGCTTTTAACTGACTTCATATGTATAATGACTTTCAAGAGCATTTGTTAAAAGGTAAATGGTAGTGAGCATTCAGAGACAGGAAAGTCTTGTTGCCATTTACTACAAAAAAAACACCGTAAGAATTTTCATGTAAACAGAGTAAAATTAAGGGTTTGTGCCCTATGTTGCCTTGTAATTGAAGTGTCTATAATAACTAGTACATCCTACAACTTATGTATACTTTATTCTTCTAAAATACAAGTCTTTCATTAACGTGTTCAATAGAGTTATGGGCATTAAAAGTTTGCGGAGCAATTCATGCAAATGAATCTAGAGTCATTTTTATGTATTTTAGTTTTGTATCACTGATAATTTATTAAGCTAAAATTAAAGCTTGCTGAGAAATTGGGTATTTTTACTTTTTTTAAAAAGGACCATGGTCTCTAGCTTCCTCATCCAAACCAAACTGAAGGTGAGCAAAGACCACTTTGTAAAAATGTTTATTAAAGGCCACAAGATAAGTGATTCAGGAAAACCATTTGGTCCATCATAACTCATTCAGCTAGGGAAATCCTAGTGTCTCCCCATTGTAGAGTTTAAACTATGAAAATGATTCCAGGGGCTTTGCCTCTGTTACCGTAAAATTTTATTCCACTTGTTGAAACTTGCCAAAACTTTGTTCCTTGGTACTAAATATTTGAAGGAACTATGATGAAAGTCTGTTTTTCGGACTGCATTAGGATTGATGGACCATTGTAAGATCTTGCTCTCTCTTCAAGGGAAACATAGTGAAGAATTGCAATATACAATTTATATCTTGCGAATGGCCTAACCCAATAATTGACAACGAGTAATGGAAGGGATTAAAAGGATTATGTTTGTGTTCAAAGACTCATCATTATATACACAGCTTGCAAGATTTTTTCCCTCTTTATAGGAGTATATGAGTATCCATTTGGATGTAACTTCAGAAAACAAGATCACATATTAAAAAATGCTATTCCAATGATTAGGTCATTCTCATTTGTTTGGTGCCCAAATACAAATGAATAGTTGATTATGAAGCAGGGAAAACATGTTGGCATATACCTTCCGACATTTGCTTTGTATGGAATATCCTACTTAATTGAAATTTTTCTTTTGCGTTTCTTTCTGTCTCACCTCCTGTTGTAGGAAATCATAGACTCCTACAGTGCAGAAGGAGGCCATTCGGCCCATCACGTCGGCCCATCAAGTCTCGCAGACCCTTCAAAAGAGCATGCTACCTAGGCCCACTCCCCCGCCTATTTCCATAACTCCACCTAACCTGCACATCCCTGGACACTAAGGGGAAATTTTATCATGGTCATTCCACCTAACCTGAACATCTTTGGACTGTGGGAAGAAACCGGAGCACCCAGAGGGAACCCATGCAGATACTGGGAGAAAGTGCTTACTTCACACAGACACCTAAGGCCAGAATTAGTCCCTGGCACTGAGAGGCAGCCATGCTAACCTTTGTGCCACTGTACAAACAAAATGGTTTGTTCCTCTCAACGCTTAAACCCCCCCCCCCTCCCTCCCACAATCATTTGCAGGGTTGTTCACAAAAAAGTCTTTAAGTGTTTTTATATTTAAAATTAGTGGTATTACCCTTTTTCAAAAATGTTCTCTGAGTGTTCAGTCACTTAACCGGATTCCTGCAGTGCAGATGAATAAGAATTTTGTTACTTTACAATGTTTCATTGACCATCCAAGGCATAATGCACTAGACTTGCAGATGTATAATGAACGGCATGGATCCTTGCCAATGATTGGCACTTTGATTGGCATCATTTACTGACAATGAATGATTTATCTGACCTTTCTCAGAAAATCCTGCCATGGACGCAACTCCACTTGGGAGATGTCATCAATCTAAGATGTCTTATTAATGGGTACTGCTGTGAGATTTTCTGAACGTATGACCAAGTTCACACAGTTTGCCAGGGCAATGTCTCCAAATACATGTATACACCACTAGTTTCTTATTGTCGCAAGCAAATGCCACTGATATTTTTGAATAAGAAACGTTGGCAAATATGGGAGCTATCTGGAGATCTTGGAAAGGCAGATGAGGCATTTCTTTTGAGGGAAGTGAGTGAAGATGAACTTACACAATGCTGCCCTCCCCTGCAACTTAAATGTGTGGAAGTTGAGAGTTACAATGTCATAGGAAAACTGTTGGTTTCCTCCAAATAACTTACCATACTTACTTGAACATTTGTCATGTTACTTTATTGTCATTCAGGCCAATATTCTGAAATTTTCTATTGAATACCACATCACAAGGACTTCAGCAGTTGAAATGGCAGGCTCACCATCACCTTCCTAATGCAAGTGTAAATTAGCCAAGGATGGTGCCTTTCCAATGGTGCCCACATCTCGAGAGCAAATTGTTTTTAAAAAATGCTCTAATAAAATTAGATGTTCACCTCTATGAGTGTGTGTGTGTGCGTGTGTGTGCGTGCGTGCGTGTGTGTGTCACTTTATACATCACATAATTAGATTATCAAGAGATAAGTTAGTACTCTGGTGGACCACGTTGCAGGGCAGGACTTAATTGGACCAGGGTGTACAGATTTAATTTGGTCCCGATTTTACAATCAAATTTTCTACTGTGTTTTTTGTTTCCTTAGTAGATCGCTGTGTTCATATTTGTAATGGAAGCTACCTATGTAAACTTCTCACGGCAGCATGGCAGCACAGTGATTAGCACCGTTGCTTCACAGCGCCAGAGTCCCAGGTTCGATTCCTGACTTGGGTCACTGTCTGTACGGAGTCTGAACGTTCTCCCCGTGTCTGCGTGGGCTTCCTCTAGGTGCTCCAGTTTCCTCCCACAATTCCCGAAAGACGTGCTAGTTAGGTGAATTGGACATTCTGAATTGTCCCTCAGCTTACCCGAACAGGCGTGGGATTGTGGTGACTAGGGGATTTTCACAGTACGTTCCTTGCAGTGTTGATGTAAGCCTACTTGTGACAATAAAGATGATTATTATCATGTAAATCCATCCTACCAGCAGTGGTGGCATTCTTCTTCTTTCAAACAGGATACATACGAACATATGAACAAGGAGCAGTAGGCCATTCAGCCCCTTGAGCTTGTTCCACCATCTAGTAAAATCATGACTGATTTGATAGCAACCTCGTATCTGCATCCTGCATACCCCTGATAACCTATAACACCATGGTTTACCAACAATCTATCTACCTCTGCCTTAAAAATATTCAAAGACTCTACTTCCACCACCTTTTCAGGATGAGAGTTCCAAAGACTCTCAACCTTCTTTCAATGAAAACATTTTGTCTCATCTCGTTTTTAAATGGGTGAATACTTATTTTAAACAGTGAACACTCGCACAAATCCTGTCAAGACTGTCAGGATCTTGTATGTTTCAGTCATGTCGCCTCTTACTCTTCTAAACTCCATTAGATACAAGCCTATCCTGTCCAACCTTTCCTCATAAGACAACCCACCCATTCCAGGTATTAGTCTGGTAAACTTTCTCTGAACTGTTTCTAATGCATTTACATATTTCTTTCAATAAGGAGACGAATACTGTACACAGTGCTTCAAATGTGATCAGACTAGTGCCCTGTACAACTGAAGCACAACCGTCCTACTTTTGTATTCAATTTCCCTTGCAATAAATGACAACATTCTATTAGCTTTCGTAATTACTTGCTGGACCGCATACTAACCTTTTGTGATTCATGCACTATGATACCCAGACCCCTCTGCACTTCAGATCTCTGCAATCTCTCACCATTTAGATAATATGCTTATTTTTTATAATTCCTGCCAAAATGTACAATTTCACATTTTCTGGATCTTTGCCCACGCACTTAACTATCTAAGTCCCTTTGTAGTTTTGTAACGTCCTCTTCACAACTTACTTTCCCACCTATCTTTGTGTCATCAGCAAATTTGGCAATTGTTCCTTCATTCCCTTCATCCAAGTAATTTTTTATTTAAAAAAAAAAATATTTTATTGAAAATTTTTGGTCAACCAACACAGTACATTGTGCATCCTTTACACAATATTATAACAACACAAATAACAATGACCTATTTTATAAACAGAAAATGAATAAATAATAAATAACAAAAATGAAAACTAACCCTAATTGGCAACTGCCTTATCACAAGTAACACTCTCCAAAAATATATTTTAACAGTCCAATATATAATTATCTGTAGCAACGACCTATACATATTATACAGTATATATTAACAACCCTGAGAGTCCTTCTGGTTCCTCCACCTCTTCCCCCCCCCCCCCCCCCCCCCCCCGATCCTGGGCTGCTGCTGCTGCCTTCTTTTTTCCATTCCATCTATCTTTCTGCGAGGTATTCGACGAACGGTTGCCACCGCCTGGTGAACCCTTGAGCCGACCCGCTTAGGACGAACTTAATCCGCTCTAGCTTTATAAACCCTGCCATGTCATTTATCCAGGTCTCCACCCCCGGGGGCTTGGCTTCTTTCCACATTAGCAATATCCTTCGCCGGGCTACTAGGGACGCAAAGGCCAAAACATCGGCCTCTCTCGCCTCCTGCACTCCCGGCTCTTGTGCAACCCCAAATATAGCCAACCCCCAGCTTGGTTCGACCCGGACCCCTACTACTTTCGAAAGCACCTTTGTCACCCCCATCCAAAACCCCTGTAGTGCCGGGCATGACCAAAACATATGGGTATGATTCGCTGGGCTTCTCGAGCACCTCGCACATCTATCCTCCACCCCAAAAAATTTACTGAGCCGTGCTCCAGTCACATGCGCCCTCTGTAATACCTTAAACTGAATCAGGCTTAGCCTGGCACACGAGGACGACGAGTTTACCCTGCTTAGGGCATCTGCCCACAGCCCCTCCTCGATCTCCTCCCCCAGCTCTTCTTCCCATTTCCCTTTTAGTTCATCTACCATAGTCTCCCCTTCGTCCCTCATTTCCCTATATATATCTGACACCTTACCATCCCCCACCCATGTCTTTGAGATCACTTTGTCCTGCACCTCTTGTGTCGGGAGCTGCGGGAATTCCCTCACCTGTTGCCTCGCAAAAGCCCTCAGTTGCATATACCTGAATGCATTCCCTTGGGGCAACCCATATTTCTCGGTCAGCGCTCCCAGACTCGCGAACTTCCCATCCACAAACAGATCTTTCAGTTGCGTTATTCCTGCTCTTTGCCACATTCCATATCCCCCATCCATTCCCCCCGGGGCAAACCTATGGTTGTTTCTTATCGGGGACCCCCCCAAGGCTCCAGTCTTTCCCCGATGCCATCTCCACTGTCCCCAAATCTTCAGTGTAGCCACCACCACCGGGCTTGTGGTGTAGTTCCTCGGTGAGAACGGCAATGGGGCTGTCAGCATAGGCCAGCAACCTGCTCGCCTTCTCCCCATATTCGTACTGTTCACCCTGTGCCTTCCTCCATTGTGCCTCTGCAGTGCCCGTAGTCAGCAAGTCAAATTCTACATGTAGCCTTTGCCTTTCCCTGTACAGTCCCTCCTCCGGTGCTTCCGCATATTGTCTGTCCACCCTCAAAAGTTCTTGCAGCAACCGCTCCCGTTCCTTACTCTCCTGCTTCCCTTTATGTACCCTTATTGATATCAGCTCCCCTCTAACCACCGCCTTCAGCGCCTCCCAGACCACTCCCACCTGGACCTCCCCATTATCATTGAGTTCCAAGTACTTTTCAATGCACCCCCTCACCCTTAGACACACCCCCTCATCTGCCATTAGTCCCATGTCCATTCTCCAGGGTGGGCGCCCTGCTGTTTCCTCCCCTATCTCCAAGTCTACCCAGTGAGGAGCGTGATCCGAAATGGCTATAGCCGTATACTCCGTTCCCCTCACCTTCGGGATCAACGCCCTTCCCAGCACAAAAAAGTCGATTCGCGAGTAGACTTTATGGACATTGGAGAAAAACGAGAACTCCTTACTCCTAGGTCTGCTAAATCTCCACGGGTCTACACCTCCCATCTGCTCCATAAAATCTTTAAGTACCTTGGCTGCTGCCGGCCTCCTTCCAGTCCTGGACTTCGACCTATCCAGCCCTGGTTCCAACACCGTATTAAAATCTCCCCCCATTATCAGCTTTCCCATCTCTAGGTCCGGAATGCGTCCTAGCATCCGCCTCATAAAATTGGCATCATCCCAGTTCGGGGCATATACGTTTACCAAAACCACCGTCTCCCCCTGTAGTTTGCCACTCACCATCACGTATCTGCCCCCGTTATCCGCCACTATAGTCTTTGCCTCGAACATTACCCGCTTCCCCACTAATATAGCCACCCCCCTGTTTTTCGCATCGAGCCCAGAATGGAACACCTGCCCCACCCATCCTTTGCGTAGCCTAACCTGGTCTATCAATTTCAGGTGCGTTTCCTGCAACATAACCACACCTGCCTTAAGTTTCTTAAGGTGTGCGAGTACCCGTGCCCTCTTTATCGGCCCGTTCAGCCCTCTCACGTTCCACGTGATCAGCCGGGTTGGGGGGCTTCCTACCCCCCCATGTCGATTAGCCATCCCCTTTTTCCAGCTCCTCACCCGGTTCCCACGCAGCTGTATCTCCCCCAGGCGGTGCCCCCCCGCCCATCCCCTCCCATACCAGCTCCCCCCTCTCCCCAGCAGCAGCAACCCAGTAATTCCCCCCTCCCACACGCTAGGTCTCCCGCTAGCGTAATTACTCCCCCCATGTTGCTCCCAGAAGTCAGCAAACTCTGGCCGACCTCGGCTTCCCCCCGTGACCTCGGCTCGCACCGTGCGACGCCCCCGCCTTCCTGCTTCTCTATTCCCGCCATGATTATCATAGCGTGGGAACCAAGCCCGCGCTTCCCCCTTGGCCCCGCCCCCAATGGCCAACGCCCCATCTCCTCCACCTCCCCATCTCCCCCCATCACCATCTGTGGAAGAGAGAAAAGTTACCACATCGCAGGATTAGTACATAAAACTCCTCTTTCCCCCCTTTTTAACCCCCCTCTTCCCCCCCACATTCGCCCCACCACTTTGTTCAAACGTTCTTTTTAATAACCCGCTCATTCCAGTTTTTCTTCCACAATAAAAGTCCACGCTTCATCCGCCATCTCAAAGTAGTGGTGCCTTCCTCGATATGTGACCCACAGTCTTGCCGGTTGCAGCATTCCAAATTTTATCTTCTTTTTATGAAGCACCGCCTTGGCCCGATTAAAGCTCGCCCTCCTTCTCGCCACCTCCGCACTCCAGTCTTGATAAACCCGGATCACCGCATTCTCCCATTTACTGCTCCGAGTTTTCTTTGCCCATCTAAGGACCATTTCTCTATCCTTAAAACGGAGGAATCTCACCACTATGGCTCTGGGAATTTCTCCTGCTCTCGGTCCTCGCGCCATCACTCGGTATGCTCCCTCCACCTCCAACGGACCCGCCGGGGCCTCCGCTCCCATCAACGAGTGCAGCATCGTGCTCACATATGCCCCGACGTCCGCTCCCTCCACACCTTCAGGAAGACCAAGCATCCTCAGGTTGTTCCTCCTTGCATTGTTCTCCAGTGCCTCCAACCTTTCCACACATCGTTTCTGATGTGCCTCATGCGTCTCCGTCTTCACCACCAGGCCCTGTATGTCGTCCTCATTCTCGGCTGCCTTTGCCTTCACGACCCGAAGCTCCCGCTCCTGGGTCTTTTGTTCCTCCTTTAGCCCTTCGATCGCCTGTAGTATCGGGGCCAACAGCTCTTTCTTCATTTCCTTTTTGAGCTCTTCCACACAGCATTTCAAGAACTCTTGTTGTTCAGGGCCCCATGTTAAACTGCCACCTTCCGACGCCATCTTGGTTTTTGCTTGCCTTCCTTGCCGCTGTTCTAAAGGATCCACTGCAATCCGGCCACTTTCTCCTCCTTTTTTCATCCGTATCCAGGGGGGATTCTCTTCTGGTTTACCGCAGTGTTTTTAGCCGTCAAAATTGCCGTTGGGGCTCCTATCAAGAGCCCAAAACTCCGTTTCACCGGGAGCTGCCGAAACGTGCGACTCAGCTGGTCATCGCCGCACCCGGAAGTCCATCCAAGTAATTTATATAAATTACACCACTTGTCTCATCTTGCCAAGAAAAAAGCCAATTTATGTCTACTGTGTGCTTCCTTCTATCCATGCAAATATGTTACCCCCCACCATACCATGAGATTTTATTTTCCATCGTGCTTTGATGTGGTACTTTATCAAATGCCTCCTGGAAATCTTAAGTACAGAACGTCTACTGGGTCCACTTTATCCACAGCATAAGTTGCTTAAAGAACTCCAATAAGTTGATTAAACATTATTTCCCATACACAAAACCATATTTACCCCGCCTGATTACCGTGAGCTTATCCAAGCGCCCTGTTATAACTTTTTAAAAATAATGTCTTTATTGAAGGCTTTTCTCATTTTACGTTAGTACAAGGTGCAACAAAACCCCTTATTTAGTACAGTACAGAATGATCATAATACCACATATACACACAGTAGACTAACAAAAACGTTTACAAATAATTCAAATTGTCAAACATCGTAAAACTCTTTACTGTAATCAGGGCCTTCTTTCACACACATCTATAAAGAATAACAAAGGAGCGCGAGGACTCGGGATAAAACCCATACCCCCCTTTCCACTCTCACAACACCAGAGGTGCCAATGACCAAGAGAAGGAAACCAGTCCTCCCCGGGATGCGCAGTCAGTACCATCATAGATAATCGCTTGTTTCTTTAACCCCAAAATACAAAGCAAGAAATACAGCATCACTAGCTGTAATGGGGTTTCCCCCCTCATCCGCAGTGAGAACTTAAGGCCATACCAAACATCTCTACACTAAACCATCAGCCCAAGACCCTGCTGTGGCGCTACTCATCTTCCCTGTAACTAAAACGGAGGGGACCTCATAAATGTACTCCCCTGTAAGTGCAAGGATTACACACACACAAAACTACAAGGCTAGAAAAACATTGTGCAACCCTCAAGACATACAACCCTCTAGGCATGCACCCTTATAGAGAGAAGGAGATCGCCAGCCACAAACCAAGGTCTCCCTCCCTCCATCAATGGAGCACACCGAGCCATAACTGGATCATCAAGAAACACTCGAGCCAGAACTTCGCCAAAGTCTTAGCACCTCTGCCGTGTCGTCAACATGAAGCCCAGATGAGCAAGTACCCAGGTCCCGCAGATGGTAAAGATCTGTGACCCCCTGCCCCGGCTGCCACCAACCTTCTTAACCACCAAGACGTAAGACCAGCAGTCGAAGACCAAATGGAATATATCTCATTGAACTCAAGATACCCAGCACTCAGATTGAGATTGTGAAAATATGGCAGTCAGTTCTCTAAATCAGCAAGGTATTTCACTGCAGCTTTTTTCGGGCACTGAGTTCACAGACTGTCTGGCCCCCAACTCCCGACCTAAACAGGATATTCAATACATCGTGCAGCAAGATTTCCAAGGATCGAAGGTGAGCCCTCACCAAGGAAACCTCTCTCTTGTCTGGCAGGATTCTCATCTCCGCTTCATCCATTCTCTGTAGGATATCTCGCAATTCATCATGATGAGCACTTGCAAAATGAACCAGGGAGCTGAAAATGTCATCCACGTTTTTACTCACGAAGGCGACAAACAGCACCACCAAGTTGCTGGCCTGATCACCAGCGACACCACCGTTACGAACAGGCCCACTCCGACCATCTCACACACAGGAGGATACCTTCGACTCAGTTCCCTGGTGCCAAAGATTTAACCAGGATTTTCCAGCACAAGATAATACACATCAAGATCAAATAATTAAGGGTTGTGCATGATGTCGTGTTAGGTACACTGGCTGCAACTGGGTGCAGCTTAGATCAGAAAGAGACTCCAGATCTTGAAGTTAGTTCAGTCAGGTTTATTGAACTAATACAGTTAGCACAGTTCTCTGTGAGTTCGACTCTCTGCTAACTTAAGTGTGGTTACTCGTCTGACTGAACCAGACTAGCTCTTAGCCATGTGGTGGAGGTGTGAGATTGTAACAACACCCATGACTGACTTTCTAGATGTTCATCAGTGGGAAGAGACAGAGTGTGAGTGCCTGGTGTCTTTTATAGTGAGATACCACCCCTGAGTGTGCTGCCTGCTTATAGGTCATGTCCTGTTCTCTGTCCATTAGCTGCTTGTCTGTATATCATTGTGTGTGTCCCCGCATATCATGACATCTCCCCTTTTTTTAAATGTTTGCATGACATGTGAACGTATTTACAAGAATAGGCCAATATTAACATATATACATGCAGTGGATGTGAACATTTGTACATGTGAAAACAGCTGTCTAATGCGAGAACACAGAACATAGCAAACAGAACAAATGTTCATAAGTCCACTCTCTGGCTTGCATCTGATCCTGGTCAACCGCCGGAGAGGTGGTGATGGGGCCGACAGCGCCTTGATAGGCGTGATTGAAGCCTGACTGGTGGCCTCGTGAGTCGAGGTATCAGGAAGTGGCAAAACAACAGAAGGAAACGGAGAAGAATGTGGTTGCGGGCAGGCAACTTTGCGCAGTGTCCATCTGTTTCGTCGCACATCAGAACCATCAGCCAGACGCACAACATACGAGCGGGGGGCAGCCTGTCGAACAACGACAGCTGGAGATGACCAGCCTCCATCAGGGATCTTGACCCGAACAGTGTCTGACGGGGATAACACTGGCAAATCGGTGGCATGAGCATCATAGCCCTGTTTTTACCCGTCTCGGAGTTACTGTACCTTCTGCAGCACGGGGAGGCGATCCAGGTTGGGCACGTGTATGGCTGGAAGTGTCGTTCGCAGGTTCCTGTTCATCAGGAGTTGAGCCGGCGACATGCCAGTGGACAGTGGGGTCGCCCTGTACACAAGCAGCGCAAGCTGAATGTCAGATGCAGAATCCGCAGCCTTGCAGATGAGCTGCTTCACTATGTGCACCTCTTTCTCAACTTTTCCGTTTGACTGCGGATAGTGTGGGCTGGAAGTGATGTGTTTGAACTGATACGACTAGGCAAACCGAGACCATTCATGGCTGCTGAAGCACGGGCCATTGTCACTCATCCCCCATCCCCCCCCCCCCCCCCCCCGGGCTGCTGCTGCTGACCAACCTTCCTCTAACGCTCCGCGAGGTAGTCTAGGAACGGTTGCCACCGCCTGTAGAACCCCTGCGAAGATCCTCTCAAGGCAAACTTAATCCTCTCCAGCTTTATGAACCCAGCCATGTCGTTTATCCAGGCCTCCAGGCTAGGGGGCTTTGCCTCCTTCAACAATAGCAAGATCCTTCGCCGGGCTACTAGGGACGCAAAGGCCAGAATTACGGCCTCTTTCGCCTCCTGCACGCCCGGCTCATCCACTACTCCGAATATTGCTAGCCCCCAGCTTGGCTTGACCCGGACTTTCACCACCTGTGATATTGCACCCGCCACTCCTCTCCAGAACCCTTCCAGTGCCGGGCATGAACCAAACATGTGAACATGGTTCGCCGGACTCCCTGAGCACCTTCCACATCTGTCCTCTACCCCAAAGAACCTACTCAACCTCGCCCCCGTCAAGTACGCTCTGTGAACCACCTTAAATTGTATCAGGCTGAGCCTGGCACATGAGGAGGGGGAATTAACCCTACCCAGGGCCTCAGCCCACAAACCTTCCTCGATCTCCTCCCCCAGCTCCTCCTCCCATTTACCCTTCAACTCTTCTGCTAGGGCTTCCCCCTCTTCTTTCATCTCTTGGTGTATTGCCGAGACCTTGCCCTCCCCGACCCATACACCCGAGATCACCCTGTCTTGAATTTCTTGTGCCGGGAGCAACGGGAATTCCCTGACCTGTCTCCTCACAAAAGCCCTCACCTGCATATATCTCAATGCATTTCCCGGGGGTAACTCAAACTTCTCCTCCAGTGCCCCTAGGCTCGCAAATGTCCCGTCAATGAACAGGTCCCCCATTCTTCTAATCCCCTCCCGATGCCAGCCCTGGAACCCCCCGTCCATCTTCCCCGGGACAAACCGGTGGTTACCCCTGATCGGGGACCACACCGAGGCTCCCACTGCACCCCTGTGCCGTCTCCACTGGCCCCAGATCCTTAACGTTGCCGCCACCACCGGGCTCGTGGTGTACTTTGATGGCGAGAACGGCAGCGGTGCCGTCACCAACGCCCCCAAGCTCATTCCTTTACAGGACGCCATCTCCATCCTCTTCCATGCCGCCCCCTCTCCCTCCATAACCCACTTGCGGATCATCGCCACATTTGCTGCCCAGTAGTAGCTCCCTAGGTTTGGCAGCGCCAGCCTTCCTCGGTCCCTACTGCGTTCCAGGAACCCTCTCCTTACTCTCGGGGTCTTATTCGCCCACAGAAACCTCATAATACTCCTACCTACTCTATTGAAAAAGCCCTTGGTGATCACGATGGGAAGGCACTGAAACACAAACAAAAACCTCGGAAGGACCACCATTTTGACCGACTGCACTCTACCCACCAACGAGAGCGGCAACATGTCCCATCTTTTGAAGTCCACCTCCATTTGGTCCACCAACCTAGTCAGATTCAATTTGTGTAGGGCCCCCAACTCCTGGCTATCTGGATCCCCAGATACCGAAAACTCCTCACTGCCCTCCTCGGCGGTAGGTCCCCATCCCTCTTTCTTGGTCCCCTGCCTGTAATACAAAAAGCTCACTCTTCCCTACATTGAGCTTATAGCCCGAGAACTCCCCAAACTCCCTAAGAGTCTGCATGACCTCCACCATTCCCTCCATTGGGTCCGCCACGTACAGCAGCAGGTCATCCGCGTGTAGTGACACCCGATGCTCTTCTCCCCCGCGGACCACCCCCCTCCATTTATTAGACTCCCTCAGTGATATGGCCAAGGGTTCGATCGCCTATGCAAACAACGGGGGACAGGGGGCACCCCTGCCTCGTTCCTCGGTAAAGCCGAAAGTACTCCGACCTCCGCCGGTTCGTCACCACACTCGCCACCGGGGCGTTGTAAAGGAGCTTAACTCAGCTAATAAACCCTCCCCCGAACCCAAACCTACGCAACACCTCCCAGAGGTACTCCCACTCTACTCGGTCAAAGGCCTTTTCCGCGTCCATAGCTGCCACTATATCCGCCTCTCCCTCCTCCGAAGTCATCATTATCACGTTTAAGAGCCGCCGCACATTAGTATTTAATTGCCTGCCATTTACGAATCCCGTCTGGTCCTCCTGAATCACCCCCGGGACACAGTCCTCAATCCTCGCGGCCAGCACTTTTGCCAATAACTTAGCGTCCACATTGAGGAGCGAAATCGGCCTGTACGATCCACATTGCAGTGGGTCCTTGTCTCGCTTCAGAATCAAGGAAATTGTCGCCTCCGACATTGTCGGGACCAGGGTCCCCTCCTCTCTTGCCTCGTTAAATGTCCTCACTAGTAGCGGGGCCAACAGGTCCACATACTTTCTATAGAACTCCACCGGGAACCCGTCCGGCCCCGGGGCCTTCCCCGCATGCATACTCCCCAAACCCTTACTCAGCTCCTCCAACCCGATTGGTGCCCCCAAACCAGCCGCCTCTTGCTCCTCCACCCTCGGGAACCGCAGTTGGTCTAGGGATCGTCTCCTGGCTGCTTATTGGTCATGTTCTGTTCTCTGTATCCATTAGCTGCTTGTCTGTATATCATTGTGTGTGTGTCTGCATATCATGACGCATGAGGACAAAATAAAAGGATTAAAGGATGAGAAGCGTTAGAGCCTGTGAAAATGGAGACAATTCCGTTCCTACATCACATGACCCCCTGCTATAAATTTTTAATAAAAGCTTCGAACATTTTCCCTATGACAGATGTTGAGCTAACAGGCTGTAGTTTCCTGCTTTTGTCTCCCTCTCTTTTTGAATTTTTGCTATCTTCTAATCTAATGGGACCTTACCCGAAGCTAGGGAGTTTTGGATAATAAAAAACAATGCATCAGTTATTTATTTAGACGCTACTTTTAAGACACTCTGATGAAGTCCACCAGGAATTTGACTCTAGTCGGCCTGTAGCTCCACCAATTTACTCAGTACCACTCCTCTGGTGACTGCAATTTTTCTGAGTTCCTCCCACTCTTCCATTTCCTGGTTTATTTCCGATGTTATTTGGATCCTCCTGTTCAATAAATCTGCCATCTCCCTTTTCTTTAAGTTTAATGCTATATTTAACCTTTTAGTTAATCATGGAAGGTGGGTTTGCCTGTTGGACTGTGTTCTATGCATTCTGAAATATCTCCTCTGCATCTCTACTGACCTTTCCGTTAACCTAATTTGCCAATTCACTTTAGCCAGCTCAGCTTTCATGCCCTCATAATTGCCCTTATTTAAGTTTAAACTTCGTCTTAGGCCCACTCCTCTCTCTCTCAAACTGAATGTATAATTCAATTATGTTATGGTCGCTGCTACCTAGGGGCACCTTCATGATGAGGTCATTAGTTGCTCCCATCTGGTTGCACAATACGTAGTTTGAACAATTATTTTGACAGCTCAAAGAACACTGATGTAACATGGGGATATCGAGATGCTTTAAAATTGTCTTTGCTAATTTCAGTTATACACATTTGTGGTGTCTTTTGATCCTCAATGAAGCTCCAATACTTTAATATGATACTATTTAGTTATATGCAATTGCCACAGAACATGCCGACAGTTAAAGCACTACTTTGTACCAGTCATGTTAATAACAGCATCACACCTTTTAACACCAGATTTTGATAGCTAGCGGTACCCAAAATAGCATGAATTTTAATATTGGTAATGACCTTAATGTTTTATCATTTGTTCCAAGAAAAAACTGTCTACTTTCTTTCTTAATTGGCTGAAAACCTTTCAGAAACTAGAAGTTTACTTTTATAATTTACACAGGGTATATACTGAGGCTGGTTTAGCACAGGGATAAATAGCTGGCTTTTAAAGCAGGCCAGCAATGCGGGTTCAATTCCCGTACCAGCCTCCCCGAACAGGCGCCGGAATGTGGTGACTAGGGGCTTTTCACAGTAACTTCATTTGAAGCCTACTTGTGACAATAAGCGGTTTTCCATTCCATTTCATTTCATTTCATTTCATATGGAAAATCTTCTTGTATCTTGAAACTTCTAATGCACATTGACTACTCAAATATTAAATAAGCTGCAATCTAGCAGCAAGTCACTAGTTTTGTTGTAAGAAAATCAAATTTGTAAGAATAAGGGGAATTGTTGAGATCCTCAATTCATAACCAGCAGCATTAAAGCCAAAATATAAGCAACTTGTTCGACAACTCTTGTACATTTATCTCCAGAAAGTACAAGAGAATTTGGTATGCAATTTTTCTATCCCAGAATGCAAAGTTCTTAATGAAATTAAACTGAACATGTTTCTCAATCAGTCTAGCTTCTATTAAAGTTTGGAAAAGTTTCTACTCATTTTGTTGTCAACCATTAATAATGAGCAGTTTTAAATGGGTATTATTAACTACAGATCTCTTTGTAAAGCAGTGCCTCTTAACCACGAATGCTTGTCAGTAATCACACCTATAGAAACTTGTAATTTTCTTCAAGGAAATGACACTGACAGAATAAAAAAAATCATGGTGCTGCATGAAAAGCAAGTTCATTACAAATTAGTGGTGGTCCTAGCAAAGCAGCAGGCAAAGGCGTGTCAAGTACTGATACTGATAAAGAAACCTAGCATTTTAAACTGTCAGAGGCAAAAGCTCAGCTAGCATTGGAACACATTAATCACATATTGTCAGCTAAAACTTGCATCAAATTAACATGTTGGAATCCAGAATATTAATCTGAGAATGCATTCACCTGATTATTACAGAATACTATTGCCACATTTTTAAAACCCAAAAGATATAATTAAGTGGCTTGAATGGAAATGGCAGATAATAAACATCTATCACTGTTCCTGTGGATGACATTTTGTTAAAGGCTGAGAATTTCAATCAGCTATGATTGTTTAGTCTTTTAAAAATTATTTTTTTCTTTGCTCATGTTAAACTATGATTACATTTTTCTTTTGTAGAAGCTTGACAATCCGTATATTAGGATACTGACTAAAACTCAGTGCTATTTTTCTTAAACATTCATGATAATGGATTGATTGTGGTGAGATATTAAAGTTGAATTAGGTACTGTTAAAATCAATATTGACACTCTAGTTGACTCTTACTATTATAAATTACATAGCATATGCTCAAATGCTGTTTTGTAATTAAATGCGATCTTCACGTACATCCTATGTAAATGGTTTTTTCAAACATTTTGTTGCTGATGGCAAGTTCCTGTTAATTTTTTAAAATAGTGCATCAACCAGCTTTAATGACATTAATCAATGGGAAACCAATGTGTACGTTTTTACTGCATTGCTGTATAGAAATCAGTAGCCACAAGATGACATTTCAATTTTATTTGTATGCTTCATTCATGGTTTTCTAAATCCTTTGGTAGCTTAGTTGCTAAGAGTGAAAATCAATTGCTTAGTTGCAGATTTTAAAAAAGTTAGTTTTGGATACACTGAATCAAAGACCAAGTCTTGTTAATTTCTTCAGTGTGTCATTGAACACAATATTAGATTTTACTCTAATTAACTTTGGCAAATAGGCCATTGAATCATTCTGTGATATAGCTCAATGCTTCCCATGTGCACATATTTTCCATGCTGCTAACTAAATCAAAATTAACTTTTAAATGGTCCTTCACAAACAAAAGCAGATGAGAGCTAATGGTTTCATGCTGGTAATTCCGTATTACTTAAAAAAATTTAAAAAATTTTTTAAAAAAAAGTTCATGGGCGGCACAGTGGTTGTTAGCATTACTGCCTCACAGCAGCAGGGACCCAAGTTCAATTCTGGTCTTGGGTGATTGTGTGGAGTTTGCACGTTCTCCCCATGTCTGTGCCAGTTTCCTCTGGGTGCTCCAATTTCCTCCCACAATCCAAAGGTGTGCAGGTTAAATTGCTATGCTAAATTGCTCTTTAGTGTCCAAAGGTTAGATGTGGTTACAGAGCTAGGGTGAGGGATTGGGCCCAGATAGGGTGCTCTTTCAGAGGGTCAGTGCAGACTCGATAAGCCAAATGGCCACTGTAGGGATTCTATCATTCTATGAATGTGAATGTCGCTGACAACGCCATCTGTTATTGTCCTTGCAAAGATGGTGGTGAGGATCTTTCTTGAGCCGCTACAATCCATATGATGTTGGTACTCCCACATTGCTGTTAGGAATGGAGTTTCCAGTGTTTTGATCCGGTGAGTGTGAAAGGAAGGTGCTTTATTTCAGTCAAGATGATTTGTGACTTGGTGGGAAACTTGCAGATGGAGGTGTTCTTGCGCATCTGCTGCCCATGTACTTTAGGTGGTCGAGATAATGGGTTTGGAAGATACTGTCGGAAACGTTTTGGTGAGTTTCTGCACAGTCGGTTGTACAGACTGCAGCCACTATGTGCTGAATTCCACACACTGAATGTTATTCTTCCAGATCCTTTCGCTGCAGTGATTCTGCTGCAGTCAAACTGTAATGCATTATCAAAGCAGAACTGATGCTGATTGTAGCATTTCAGCTGGCACGGTGACCTAAAATAAGTATTTTACCAGGGATGATCCTCCTGTACAGGTGAAATAGCTGCGTCACAGGAAAACTATTGATGTTTTTCTTTATTTGTCCACGGGATGTGGGCGTCGCTGGCTGGGCCAGCATTTACTGTCCATCCCTGAGGGCATTTAAGAGTCAACCACATTGCTGAGGGTCTGGAGTCACTTGCTGACAGATTTCTTTCCCTAAAGGACATTATTGAAACAGATGGGTTTTTGCAGCAGTCGGTAATGGTTTCATGGCCATCATTCAACTTTTAATTCCAGATTTTAAAAAAAATTGAATTCAGATTTCACAATCTGCCATGGTGGGATTTGAACGCAGGTCCCCATCACCCTGGGTCTCTGGATTATTAGTCCAGTGACAATACCACTATGCCACTGCCTCCTCCTTCAACGGAAACGGTGTATTTATTAAATATTCTTAACCAGATAGCCATTGCCAAATGGTTCATTTAAGCTGCCAATATATAAATGCCATTATAAACATGAGGATGCACCTTATTCTTCACTCTATATGCAAATATGTGCTGTACTGCAGTTTTTGTTTTTCTACAACAAAACTGCCAAGGTCTTTAATTTGCAAACAGCCAGATAGTTGGAATGTGAATTTTTGGTGTAGTATGCCTGATGTAACTTTGAAGTGTTGCAGAGATTTGCTGCCTTCGGTAAGATTCCAAGCACAATATGTTTGAACAAAGCAAACACGACGGGTCGAACCTCCTTTAGCCAAAGTCCTCTGGGCCAGCTGCATTTTAGATTTCAGATAATTTTTAGTTTTCTTATACTGCATAGAAACTTACATTACAATAGCCTAAGCCGAGGCTAGCTATTGTCTAAAGTATCCAAAAGGTTAAAGAAGCAAGATGTATGTATCACTGAATAATAAATAACAAGATGTATGTATCACTGAATAATAAATATAGGGAACCTGAAAAAATTGTTTTTGACACGTTCACCACGAAAAAATTGTTTTTGACACGTTCACCACAAAAATCACAAGGTAAACAAACCGTGCAGACAAGCTAGCTAAAGACCGATGAAGTTATTTTAAAAAAGTGAATATTTTGGATGTGTTTGGCTTTCAGATTTATGGATAAAGGATACTCGACCTGTGATAATGTTGATCATGGAGAGAGAATAACAAGCATGTGGATAGACCCCTTGCTAATCCATGTCAGAATAAACCATTTCTCAGTTGTACTTAGCTGAAGTAATTTTGTCATCTGAATAATTAAGTAGAAGATTTTGAAGAGTATTTACATTATAATTTATGTTTCCTTTTGTTCTTAGTAGGCCCCCATGATGTTGCTCACTGTAAATCAAGGAATTTTGTTTTCTTTCATTCATTCATGGGATGTTGGTGACATTGGCTAGGCAGCATTAGTTGCCCATCCCTAATTGCCCTGGAAAAGGTGATGGTGTTGCTGCCTTCCTGGACCACTACAGTCTGTGTTGTAGGAATGCTGCTGCTACTAGGAAGGGATTTGATCCAGTAATAGTGAAGGAACAGCAATATAGTTCCAAGTCAGGATGGTATATATGACTTGAATGTGAACATGGTGTTCCCATGCATCTTTTGCCTTTGGTAGATACCATGAGTATGCCCTGTTGGTGGGGCCTAGGATGTTGTGGCAACACAGTGGCATGCAATCGGGAGGATGTTGCCCTGGGAGTCCGGAACATCAATCAACCCTAAAGCCCCCCCAAGGTGCTGTCAAACAAGTCTTGTTGAGTTGCTGTTGTGCGACATTGGAGTATTTATCATCACCATATCTTTTTGGTGGAGTCTAGGGTGTTACCTGCAAGGCATGATGAGTATGACTGTCAGGTTGCTGCTTGACTAGTTTGTGTGACAAGCCCCCAGATGTTAGTAAGGAGGGCTTTGCAGGGTCAACAGGGCTGGCTATGCCTAGCTTTTGGTGCCTTGGTTAATATTGGGTAGTCCATCCAGTTTTCAAGTTTCATTGTTCCTTTTAGACTTTGTAGCTGGTTGATACAATTGAGTTGCTTGCTAGGTCATTTCATAGGGCATTTAAGAGTCAACCACATTGCTGTGGGTCTGGAGTCACAAGTAGGTCTGGAGTCACAAGTAGGTCTGGAGTCACAAGTAGGTCTGGAGTCACAAGTAGGCCAGTCCTGGTAAGCACAACAGGTTTCCTCTCTGAAAGACATTAGTAACCAAATGGATTTTGATGACAATGCCAATGATTTTGTGGTCATCATTATCTTTTCATTCCAAATTTACATTCTACCATGGTGGGATTTGAACCTGTGTCCCCAGAGCAATAGCCTGGGTCACTGGGTTGCTAGACGAGTGACATTATCATCACGTCACCGCCCCATTGATGGGGATAAAATTACTGATGGGTGGGGGAAAAACGTTCTTTGTCCACAGATGCTGCCAAACCTAGTATTTTCAGCATTTTCTCTTTTTATTTCCGTTTTCAAGCATTCACAGTATTCTGCGCTTGTTATAATGATGTGTGTTTGGAGTTTCATGCATGGTATTGGTTATGCTGCAAAGGTAGAATTGTATTTAATTTTCTTTCCACTTCAGGATGCAAAAATCAATTGTTGCAATTTAGTGCATCTACAGAGCAATGGGAGATTAATTGGTGTAGTATGTTTTTGTGAGCAGAATATTGTGAGCAGTTTTGAGTCCCATATCTAAGGAAGGATGTTCTGGCGTGGAGAGAGTCCAGATAGGAGGTTCACATGAATGATTCCTGGTATTAAGGACTTGTCTTGTAAGGTGTGGTTGAGGACTCTGCGCCTGTACTCGATAGAGTTTAGAACGATGAGGGTGGGATCTCATTGAAACTTACAGAATGAGAAGAGGCTTAGATACAATGAACGTGGAGAGCATGTTTCCATGAGTAGGAGAACCTAGAAGCTGAGGGCACATCCTCAGACTGAAGGGACGATCCTTTAAAACAGAGATGAGGAATTACTTCAGCCCGAGGGTGGTGAATCTGGAACTCATTGCTGCAGAAGGCTGTGGAGGCCAAGTTACTGAGTGTCTTTAAGGCAGAGATGGGTTAGCACTGCAGCCTACGGCGCTGAAGACCCGGGTTCGAATCCAGCACCTGGGTCACTGCCTGGCTGGAGTTTGCACATTCTTCCCGTGTCTGCGCGAGTTTCACCCCCATAACCCAAAGATGTGCAAGGTAGGTGGATTGGCCGCACTAAATTGGCCCTTAATTGGACCAAAAATAATTGGATACTCTAAATTTATTTTTTAAAAGGCAGAGATGGATAGGTTCTTGATTAATAATGGGATTGGGGGGGGGGGGGCAGGGTGCGGCATGGCGTAGTGGCTAGCACTGCTGCCTCACTGCGTCGAAGACCCACGTTCGATCTTGGCCCCGAGTCACTGTCCATATGGATTTTACACATTTTCCCGTATCTGCGTGGGTCTCGCCCGCACTATCCAAAGATGTGCAGGGTAGGTGGATTGGCCACGCTAAATTGCCCCTTAATTGGAAAAACTAAAAAAAAGGGGGGAATCGTGCTATGTGGAGAAGGCAAGAGAATGGGGATGAGACTCCTATCATCCATGATTCGATGGGCCGAATGGCCTAATTCTCTCCTGTGTCTATGGTCTTTTATTGATTACTATTTTAAAATTCAATTATCAAAATATCTGGACCATGGGGGTTCTGGGGTTTCCCTGCATGTTTCTCTGCAGCTGAAGATTCTGCCACCGTCAATGGGATTTCCCATTAAATCCACCCACTGCTGCCGGAGGCCCACGGTGGAGATTCACCATTGGTGTGACCGGAAGACCTTGCTGGTGGGAATGGCCAGAAAATCGGCCCAAGATTTTTAGGGTGAAACTCCATATACTTGTAATTATCTTTGGCTGCTTCTCCTCTTTCCATCTTCAAAATACTCACCGGTGCAGAGATCCAGTTCTTTGTATCTGGAAGTAGTCCACAACTTCACCCAAATGACCAGTTGAGCCTAAATAATGGTAGGATATTTTCCATTGTGGAGGAAAAGACTGCTGAACCGCAACCTACGCTCACTTGATGCCAATATAAGCAATTGATAATAAAATGTTCTATATGTTGGGACATAGTAACCCTCCAGCTCTCACCGGTGTGCTTTCATGTGAATTTAGACAGCGAGTGTTGTAGATTTATTTTGACTGAAATTCATCATAGTTTAGATCCTTTCATCACTTTAAGGATAGTTTTGCTCAGGGCATTGGACAGTGATCAAGCGTGGTAATCCTGGCCAAGGGTGTCCTTTCTTCACTAATCCTGACAAAATTGACTAACTTGGCAGTGATCAAAATGAAGTCTACAACTTTCTGTTCTGTCTATATTCAAGACAACATTGTGACCAGTCAGCATGGGAACTCTTGACTTGCCCATTTTATATTAGAAACGCCCATGGCAATAAGAAGAATAGTTTAGATATTGCATAACTATTGAACATTCATTGTTTAAACATCTCCAGTTTTATAGCTGATCTAACAATGTGGTAGTATGGAATAATATATTACTGAACACCACTGGCACATTTAGAAGGAAAGAAGCATATCTAGAGTAGAGCAAGGGCTTTTGTGTGTGTTTTTATATTATCTGGTTGTGTCACTTGTCTTCTCTTTTTACATAAATGGAAGTTCTAAATAATTGCATCACTCTTGCCTAATTGAAGAGAATAAGGCAATCTTTTCAAACTGCTGGGACAAATGAGGAATATATCCAGTTGAAAAATCAGTACACATCTCTTTGTTGAAGTACTTACACATTCTGCTGCAAGGGAAGAAAAACAATGTTGAGTAAGAAATCAAGGAAAGGAAGAGGTGATGTGAGAGTGGACATGTTTTTCTTTAAAAGGAGACCTGCATCCCAACCCATGCAGATAAATGCCTATTAAAAACTGCAGTCCTGGTGTATAATTTCCTACGACGTATTGATTCCTGTGGAGCCACCAGAATGGTCGTCTAGCAATGGGGGTTTCATACCAGTTCACAAAACACATTTCCCCAGAGGTTTAGCATTTAAAATGGGATGTAAATGGTATAGTAGTTCAATAGCATTATCCATTTCTTTGTTAAATTCTGGGAAATTTTAATCGATGGGGTTTCTTAACAGCTATACATGCTCACACTGTACTATGGGTGATTGCATTTGGATAGGTTGGGTTGCTTCTATTCAAGGCTTTTCCTTGGGACTGCCTGTGGAGTAAAGATTTCTTTTACTGCTTGATTACCGTAAGACATTTCAGTAGCTACACGACAGTAACAGTTATTATTGAAACTTTGAAAGTATTTACAGAAGAAGTTCCAAAAAACGTATTTTTGTCTTATTGCTTGTTATAAGGGCACAAGAGGACTGTTGTTGCATGCAATGATTTCTAAACTGTAACTCATCTTTAAATTTCTGTAGTTCTAAATGCAAAGTAGTTATTTGTGTAGGTACATAACAAGGCAAGCAGCTGATGTTCTTAAATCAAAAACAAAAAATGCTGGAAAAACTCAGCCACAAGTCAGTTCTTCAGAGCTCTCCGAAAAAGAGTTATACAGACTCAGAAGGTTAATTTTATTTTCTCTCTCCACAGATGCTGTCAGACCTGTTGAGTTTTCACAGCATTTTTTGTTCTTGGTTCAGATTCCAGCATCTGCAGTATTTTGCTTTTACTTTGATATTCTTGAGTATTCTTTTTTAAACTTTTTCCACTTGAGGGGCAATTTAGTGTGGTCAATCCACCTACCCTGCAGATCTTTGGGTTGTGGGGGTGAGACCCACGCAATTATGGAGAGAAATTGCAAACTCCACACAGGCAGTGACCCAGGGCCAGGATCGAACCCGGGTCCTCGGCGCCATGAGGCAGCAGTGCTGACCACTGTGCCTCAGACTTGTTCATGAATGTTCATTGCACAATTACCACAAATTCTTTGCAATAAATGCTAAATTCTGACACTTCAATCTTAATATTATAAAATCCCCATTAATGCCTTGTGCTGTTGTGGCATTCCATTCTCCTGCAATTATTCTTCCAGTTTAGCATCCAAATACTTGCTTTGTAATAAACTTCAAGTGATTACTAATAATGAGTAAAAGTTTGGAAACTGATGAATTAGTGAACAATATTTTTATTGAATGTATTTATTCAAAATAGAATGTGCTGAAGATACATACATAACTAATAATATACCTAATGGGCTCCATATTGCAGCATATCAGAGTCCTAAAATTGGACCTCGGTTTTACAAGGTAGCAAATAGCAGATGGCTGAGAGTGTAATGAGGCTGGAACAGACTCAAGGGGTTCGATGTCATTACAAATGGAAAGATGAAAACTCAAGCACTTTATGAATATTGAGTCTTAAGTTTCTACCCTCTCTATCTCAATTCTCATGGTCAATTGGTGTCACTACTTTTCATCCTGTTGAAGTCATGATTGCTGTTTGTTTGTTTTAGGATTCTGGTTTGAAAAGACATATCTTAAAAGACTATGAAGCCAGAATGAGCTTATTAAAAGAATTTATCATGGTCTCACAAGACCAGACAGTGAGTGTTTTTATGCAGGAATATGTGAAACTTTATTACGTTAAATTGGAATGTTAAACTGAATTTTATTGCGTTAACCGCACTGCATGTGCCTTCCAACACACAATGTTTTGAGTTAAAATTATTCAAATCATATCAGAAACACACATTACATCTAAGTAATTGCAATGTCTGGGAATGTTCTTGCACTGTTTCAGGGTAAAAGCCCTCTTATGTTTATGTAATTCAACCTAATTCTATACATTAGACATCATTGTTGTCAAATCTTTGTCAAGGACATTTCCAGGCTGTCTTTGATTTTAGGCTATGTTCTTGTGCTCTTTTGTTCCCTTCATTTTCTCTTTTTCCTTTGGGAAAGCGGAGAATAATTAAATCGAACATCTTCTCTGAGCAGCTGGAGTTGAATTCCAGCTGATTACAGCACCTGTGAAAACTGTGCAAGAGCCTCAGGGCTGCATGGTATTATAAGGAACTGTGTCTGCCTAGTGACGATGGGTATGGAGCAGCACAGATTTGTCGTGGTAACGTTCACTTCCTTCTGTGAGTTTCAGATGGTTTTAAAGCTAGAGTATGTGATGTGTCTTTTTAAGACTAATTAAGGGAATGATTTGTGAAACAGTGGCTATTTATTTAATGAATCACCACTGCAGAGCTATGGAACCCATATTTTACATATCCCTATTAGTTTGCCATGTGAGTAATTGATGGAATTAAAGAGAAATGTGATACCATGATTTTTTGGGGGGATGTGAATTTTGCAAAATCTTGCTTTTATAATTCTCAACACTTCTTTGAATTTCTATATATATTTCTTGGAGAGATCTCAACCAAATCCACCTATATAAATTCACATTGTTGCTTACTATTATTGCATTTGCATTATCTTGAGTGAAATTCCTTAAATGTCTAAAACCTTTCAAAAATGCAAATTGTTCATTATAATGACAGCCTTCTCATTTTGCATTTTAGACGTCAGATTTTTTTGTTACAAGGCAAATAAGTCTTCATCAAACCTACATGCACTAAAGCAATCAAAATACATTGTTTGTTTAGTATACTGTATAATTAACTGGTATGTTAGGAGGTGGGGTGGAATAATAGGTTGAAAAATCATGAATATGGTAATGCAGCCAAGAACTGATGTTGTAGTGATTATTGCAATGCAGATAAAGCATTTCTAGTAAGTGTCTGTGCCTACTGGAGCTTCATAAACATCTGGACCTTTTAATTGAAAAATAGTGTAGTGCTGTGCAGTGGCAATGCTTATGCTAAACATACTGTACAACTAAAATGAAATATAATGTTTTAGTATTCCTTGCAAGAATTGAGAATGCTGTTGTTTTTGTTTAAATTCTTTGAGAACTGATCTTGCTAGATATTTACAATCCTAGATTATTTAAAACTTTATTTTTTTTGTCAAACATTTTAACCATTAAAATTTTTTGGGGAAGTACTACTCAACAAAGATTAAGTGGTTTCAATCACCCTGTCCATCCTATCCCACCACCACCACCATCTATAATTCTATTGAATTCACTGTTAGAAACTTGCATAAAATCAATTCTCAAATGGCACTGGAAGAAAATCTTTTAAAAAATGAAAGCTTTCTGTGCTCACATTGTTCAACATGCATTAGATGGGGAAAAGCTCATTTATTTATCAGTATTTTTATCTCTCCAAGAATGATTTTCCTTCTATGACATAGATTTGTTCATGTTCTCACTTTCTCACCCTCCCATATTTTGATTTCTTTGATGTTCTCCCCAACCTTTGTATGACCCCTAACAGCGTATATTGTCTGCTGACTGCCTAGTTCACAATTATCAGAAAGAAGTTTAGTTGCTACAGGACAAAATGGACAGATTTTGTTTATCCCACCCCAGTAGCAATGTACACCACCTAGTGGCTTTTCTTAGAAATCAAAAACTCCTCTGCGCTGTGGCAAACCTTTTCAAGTAACAGGAAGCCCCATTACTAAAGTCCATAACAGTCTGGTAGAAAAACCAGGATTGTGCCCATTAATCAACAAGGTGACTATTTCTTTAAATTTGTATATAACATTAATTTCACGTATCTGATTTTTTTTTTTAAAAGCAGAGATGTCAACGGAACCTATGTTGTGATAGCACACTAAATTTAACTGTAAAAGAAATACTGTAAAGTGCTAGTGGGTTAATGCACTGCTTGCTTAAGTAAATTACCCTAATCATAATTTCACAGATGTGTAACTCATGGGATTTAAAGCAAATCTGTCCAAACTACTACACTGGAGCATTTTACAGGGTTTGAGTGATCGATCTCGGGAGAAAAAAAGACCATCTCGAAAATCCTCCCCAATGAGAGAGTTTTTGATCACCCATGAGTAGTCCTCCTTTCGTTTCCCAGTGATTTCATTGCAGTGTTAATATAAGCCTACTTGTGACATTAATACAGATTATTGTAAGTAACTGGGCTATTTCTCTTGGTCTTTTGCAAAGGTTGAAGAAAGAGAAAAAAATTGTGGTTTTATGATCATATAAGAAATAGAGACTGCACCATTCAATAAAATCATGGCTGACCATGATCTTCATATCCACAGTCACACATTTCCTCATCTTTGATTCCCTTAGTATACAGAAATCTATTGATCTCTGTCATGAATATACAAGCTCTCGGGTAGAGAATTCCAAGGTTTCGTAACCCTTTGAAAGAAGAAATTTCTCTTAGTCCCAGTCTTAAATGGCTGCTCCCTTAGTCTGAAATTTGTTACCCCTAGTTCGAGGCTTCTCAGTCAGGAGAAACATCTTCTAACATCTACTCTGTCAAGTCAAGGAGAATATTAAATGTTTCAATGAGATCAACACTCATTTTCCTAAATTATACAGTAACATATGCCTAGTCTACTCAATTTTTCTAATCCCAAGAATTAGCCTCATTCCCTCAAAGGCAAATATATCCTTCCATGGGATTGTAATAATACCTCTTTACTTGTACATCTTTGGAACAAAGGTTGACATGGTATTCATTTTCCTAATTGCTTGCTGTGCCTGCATGTTAAACTTTCTTTAGTTTCTATACAAGGACACCGATTTCTCACTGATTAAAAATATTCTGTGTTTCTATTCTTATTACTAAAGTGGATAACTTCACATTCCTCCGCATTATATTCCAACTGCTATCTTCTTTCCCAGTCACTTAACCTGTCAATATTTTATATTGTGACCAAACCTAGATGCGTTACAACCCATGATCATTAAAGTCAGTGATATAGATTGTAAATACGGGATAGGTCAAATTTCAGTAATCTAGCTCGAGGGAAATGACATTTGCCTCATTTATATTACAATTTAATCTCAGCACAGTATTGGGAAAGTCAGTAAGCAAACCTCAGATTCTTCCAATTATTACAACATTCAACTTGCAGACTCTAATGTGAGGCAGAATCACCCAGGTTTTGATGCACCTGAGGCCCAAGCACTAATCCTTGTGGGCTATGTTCCATCTAATCTATTTTTTTAAAAAATGTGGAGCGTTAAGTACACAGCCATTTAAAAAAAAATATTTTGCACAGGTGGCATAATTTAAAGGGTTCCCACGTGGCTTAGATGGAACATTGCTTGTGGTACTTTCACCAAGTACAGCCTGCAAACCTGAAAATGCCACGAGTATTCCTACTCTGTTTTCTGTTCATTAACCAATCCTCAGTCTATGCTAATATATTGCCCCCAATCCCACAAACCATAATTTTATACAATAGCTTTTTGTGTTCCATTTCTCAAATGCACTTCTAACTGCCCAACATGTTTTCTTTCCCCCTTTCTGCCCCACTAGTTACAAACTTAAATAGAATTGTCAAACACTTTTTCTTTGTCATAAATCGATTTCTGCCGAATCATGTTCCTAAGTGTCCCAAATAATAGATTCTAGCATTTGAAAATGTATAAATCAGGTGCAAAGGTTTGGCTTGCTCCTTTGATCATTGAAATCCAACTACAAAAAATCCAAGGCAGATAAGAGGAAAATATCCACTGGCTGTGAAGATAATATGTAAATCAGTCTAGGCAGTGTCAACCTAAATTTTACCATGTACAGACAAACATTGTTCATAATACGGGACAAATTCACATTAAATTAAGTAGTCTTAATCCAAAAGAAAATATTTGATGTGAAAAGTAGAAAAGCATAAAGCCAGTGCACGAATAACTTTTCTGTAGTTAGGAGTGGGGTGTTCTCAATCAACATTGTGGCTGACCAAATGACATTTTTTGTCCTCCTGCAACCTTGCTGAACTGCTCAGATTTTTAAAAATGACAGCACTGCTTCCCTTTGGGTAGCTTCTGTAGTTTTTCAGAAGTTGGAGCAAGGAGACCCTGAGAATATGACAGGGATTCACCACTGCTGGGAGGTATTAATGCTGATGACGAGGAAATGTGCCACTACTAAATGGCAACCTCCTACACCTTAGTGAAATGACAATTGCAAAAAGTACATTTTCAGGATTTTTACTTTTTGAAATAGCACAGCAAATATTTGGGCAGCACGGTAGTAAAGTGGTTAGCACTGTTGCTTCACGGCGCCAGGGATCTAGGTTCGATTCCCAGCTTGAGTCACTGTCTGTGCGGAGTCTGCACGTTCTCCCTATGTCTGTGTTAGTTTCCTCCAGGTGCTACGGTTTCCTCCCACAGTCCCGAAAGGTGTGCTTGTTAGGTGAATTGGACATTCTGAATTCTCTCTCAATGTACCCGGATGGGCACCGTAGTGTGGCGTCTAGGGGATTTTCACAGTAACTTCATTGCAATGTTAATGGAAGCCTACTTGTGACTCTAATAAAGATTGTATTATTATTAATAGGAGCATCTGAGTTCCAGGGCTTGCTATGTCTACAACCTGCTTGCCTCTAAAGTTAGTCATTTAATTTTTTGGATAATTCTGGATGGCGTGTGATCTGCGCTTCCTGATGCCTTGCTTTTGAACAGGCTCAAACTGTTTTTGAACAGTGGCTCAAACTGTTATGTTAGCTTCACTGCAAAAGGAACCATGGTATTTGCTAAGTACCGAGTTAATTATTTTTTATATAGGGTATTTGGAAACTTTTGTACAAAGCAGTACTGTGACAAAAATGTATCCAAGGGACTTGTCAGCAATAGCCATCTCCTGGGGACTAATCTCTGTTATACGCAATCTTGCATGTCCAACAGATTGATCATCTAACCAGATAAAAGAGCGGTGGCTAGTTTAGTCTTTCCTGATAATCGTAACCCCTCAGTTCTGGTATTCCCGTTGTAATTCCTTTTTGAACTTTATAACTCTATAACCTTTGTAACCTTTTTCGTACTATGGAGTCCAGACTGAGCCCAGCACTCCATGAGCTCTAACCAAGGTCCATATAGGTCTAACATGTTCTACATTTTCTCTGTATTTCTGTTGATCATCCAAATACTGTACTTCCTTGCTGGTTGGCGTCTGTATATAACAGCAAAGAAAATTATTTTTTCCTGGTGTAACATGACTTTAATTTGAGATTACTGAATGTATTTTGGTTTTTATCAAATACTTTATTTATCCCTCTCTTATTTATCCCTTTCCCGCACTACTCTTGCAATTGCTGCAACATCTCAAAATAGACGGTTTCTAGCTAGGCTGGTGCCTCTTAACAGTCGCAAAGAAATGAACAAAGACCTGCCCCATGGATTGATGCTGATGCTTTTTCAATATTTGTGATAAAGGCCCAGTGGAAGTGAATATCGTGGAAAAATTGAAATTATTGGGCACGTATTTTATCCCAAATATGGCACACCTTTTTAAAAGGAGGTTCCTTTGGGATCCCTACAAAGTAGCACAAAAGGTGAACTTATATTTCAACTGACACAGTTTAGAAAGAGCTTCCAAAGTTCATTGGTTAGAGTTATAAATTATATTTGGGAGAATGGAAAAGAGAATGTAGGTACGAAAGAAGTTTAGTAATGACATTCTTTTGCATTAAGTTCATCTTTGCATTCTAATTTTCTTACCCTTGAATCCGATCTTAATCTGAACTGTGTGCAAGATTCATTTGAAATAAATTATTTGTAAAATGAGGGATTTAAGAAAAAGAAAGAAACTAATCTTCTGAATCTGATAAAGCATTTCATATAACAGAGACAGAATTATGACTGTGCTTGAGGAACAGCGCTCCTCTTCTCTCTCTCTCTCTCTCTCTCTCTCTCTTCCCCCCTCCCTCCCAGTTGTTCTGCTGTAACCATTTATACTTCCTCTGAACCTATTTTCAGTTTCTTGATTGTTCCATTTACCCATTTTTTGCTTTGTACCACGATCCCTTTTCTCATTTCATCTGTCCTCCACCCGTTTTTTAAAAAAAAAAAAACAATTTACATTAATATAGTGCCTTTAATGAAGTAAATCATCTCAAGGCATTTCACAGGGGCATTATGAAACACAATTTCACACCAAGCCACCTTCTTGCATTAGAAAAACAAACTACTACACATGCTGGAAATCTGAAATGAAAACACCAAATACAAAAAATACTCGTAGGTCAGACAGCATTTATAGAGAGAAACAGTTAATATTTCTGCTAACAATCTATTAGAACAGGTGCCCACTAAAATTTGGAGCAGAGGTTCAGGAGTACGTCACTTAGCTCCTCAAGCTTGTTCCATCATTCAGTGAGATCATGGGGGTTCTATGACCTCAGTCTACATTCTTGCCTTTGGCCCAATACCTTCACACCTTTGGAGAACAAAAAATGCAGCTCAAATCGCAACTCTAAAATTAACAAATGATCTGGCATCTGTTACCACTTGTGGAAGAGAGTTCCAAACTGCTTTCTCCCATTGAGTGAAAAAGCATTTTTCGCTCTTGAAAAATCTGGCTTTAATTTATATGCCCTCAGTACTAGACTTTCCAACCAACAGGAATAGTTTCTCCCAATCTACTATTTCTGTTCCTCTTTATAATAACTCTTATGGGACCAACTGGGATACTTCAATTGATCTCCCCGTGGGCTGGTGTAATATAAATTTCCCCACTAGTGGCAGGGAGGCCTGCCCAGCTGAGACTCTTAAATTCACACTGTAAAAGCGGGCCGGGACTGGGACCAGCGCTCTTGTCTTTCCGACTGGGGCCGTTGAGCTGTAAGCCGCATTGCAGCCTTTACTGTTGATTTATTAAATGCTGTTTAATTTATTTTCTCTGGCCTCTTGAACATTTATATACCCTTAATATCTAGAAAACTTGGACCGTCCAAATTTAAAGGAATGCAGCCCTGATTTGTGCATGTCTCCTCTTTATTTAATCCCCGGAGTCTAGCTATCATGGTACATCTACATTGCACTCACTCCAAGGCCAGTTCCGAAGGTGTGGCCTGTACTGCTCATGGTGCTCTAGATGTGGCCTAACCGAGGTTTGTATAGCTGAAGCCTGGCTGAAGTCCCTTATATTCTAGTCCAATAGATCTAAAGTCTCTGTGATTATTTTCTGCACCTGACCATGACATTTTAATGAATCATGAACATGAATCTCCAAATTTCTTTAAACTTCCAATGTTTCAGCTTTTTAAAAAACCATTTCAGAAGTACTCTTTCTGACCCTTCTGGGGCCAAAATGGATGCCATGCCTACATCAAAGTCCATTTGCCACATTTTTGCCCAATCATTTAATCTATCCACCCCTTAGTTAAAAAGTGGTTTAAAGGAGTGTCTTAAATGGCAGTGGAGAGGAAAAGTTTTGAGATGGCATTCCAGAGTTTAAGATCCAGGCTGCTGAAGGCATAGCCACAACTGGTAGATTATTTCAAGTGTATTTCCAAGAGGGCAGGATTGTGCAGGGCTGTAGGGCTAGCGAAGATTAGAGATTGGGAATGGCAAGGCCATGGAAGGATTTGAAAACGGGGATGACTCTAAAATAGAGATGTTGCCGGTTAGCAAGCAGAGATTTGGGGAATGAACGGCCACCCCTTTGTTCCCTTTCTCCCCCATATGCACTTTTTTCCCCGGCTCTCTATTTGCTTAAATGCTATTAATCTCTATAACATGTTCTGATGAAAGGTCAGCAATCTGAAATTAACTATGTTTCTCTTTCCATAGATGCTGTCTCACCACTGAGTGGTGTACTGCATTTTGTATTTTTATTTTGGGTAGACAGACACATTTGCTCTTACAAACATAGTTTTCTTTGTAACTATGATTGACTGCTTTTGTCTTTTTTGGCAAAGATGGGTAACCTAACCTTGCAAAGCAATTTTGTTGAAATTTGGTATAAATAAAGGTGTAAAGTAGAATTAAGGAGCAGGACATTCCTGAGATAAGTGGCCCGTATCCTCCACACTGGCAGTAAAGAGTTCCTAGATGTGTTAGTGACAGTGCCATGGAAAATATTCCTTGTGGGTTCAGCTGTTTTCAGTGATTTGTGGAAAATCATTTCATATGAAAAACAAAGATAACCCTGTCTCTCTTTGTGAGTGTGCTTCTATCATACAGAAGTTTCATATAAAATTCTATACCATCAGCTGCTTTATAATCATTGTATGCATTTTGGTCCCTACAAAGAGATTATTTGGCAAGACTGTCTCCTAGATATCCCCGTATCAGCCTCCCCGAACAGGCGCCGGAATGTGGCGACTCGGGGCTTTTCACAGTAACTTCACTTGAAGCCTACTTGTGACAATAAGCGATTTTCATTTTTTTTTTTTTCATTTCATATTGACTGTTCCATATGACTCTTGGGGATATGGTTGGTGGAATGCCAAAGGTGTAATCCAGATTTTTATCCATGCAATTTTAATACATTGTGTTCAGCATGAACTTTGTAGATTACTGGTCTAATGTTACAAAAGTGTGATTTGTTTCTCACAGGTTTTCTATCCTCTAGTGAAAATGTTCACTCTTTAGTATAAAGCTGTACCCCCACCCATTCAATATTGATGTGCCAACATTGGCTCTGAATGGTAGATGATATGACCACGGGGTATCGAGCTGAACCCAATGTTAACATCACTACTTGTCAATAAATGTGTACTACTTGCAGTTGAACGCAATCCGAAGTTGGAAACTTGCTTAATTTCCCTGCTACTTACTTCGGTTTACTGAGTACAATTGTTTTTCTGTAATTTAAGTGGTAACGTGACGAACTGGGAATCAAACCTGGGATCCTCTTGGTTGTTATGGACTTGGGCAAGCTTTACTAGGTCTTTGGAGGAAGATTAGGGCAGTACAATTGAAGGCAGGAGTTGATTGGTGATGTGTCCAGATCAAATGTTTTACCGCTCCATGGTATATCCTCCCATGTCAGTAATGCTGGTGGAGCAAGGATTCTCTGTTGTGATCCATAGATCATCCTATTATTTAACTTTTTACATGGTAGTAAATGATATGCTCTGAATTGTGGGAGACATGAGGCCAATTTACAGGTGTAAATGGTAATATTTTACCTTGGAGTGTCTCTCAAAAAGCCTCCAATTGAGCGATGAGGCACTTTTTTGTATTTCAACAGTTGCTGATGGTTTGCCATGACTTAAACTATTTCTTTGTATCGACATAGTTCAGAAAGAATAGAAATTTCAACTTCGTAACCAAATTTTGTAAAGCACTGGCCTCCTTCTGCACTGTCCTTTGTATCGACAGTTCAGAAAGAATAGAAATTTCAACTTAGTAACCAAATTTTGTGAAGCACTGGCCTCCTTCTGCACTGTATGGATTCTATGTTCAAAGCCAATGATTGTGCTCTGAGTGTAGTCTGTTTAGATTTTTCATTGCAAGACTATTACATTAATTAGTGTTATATATTATATCAACAGACATTTAATTTTAATGTTTGGTATTTGAAGAGACTTGTTGATCAAGATGTTATGAGTTGAAGTGCTATTTGCTTTCCACACTATTACAGTGCTCCTAGCATAAGACTGGAAAGGTGAAAAAAAGGACCATGCAGATCCCAGAATATTGATTAGGCATGCCAAGTTTAGTCTTTAAAACCCTAAAAACTGTGGGAGCTGGGGGAGACTGAGAGAAGTAGCGAATTCCACAGATTTGATGCCTTGGATTTTGTTTTAATGCAAATAGTCCATCATTAATCCTAATTTTGGCACAGCGGGGATTTAAGTCGGAGGGAGAGAATGGAACATGCCATAGTTATATCCTGAAATGAACAATATAGGAAAATCCTAAACCGTATTAACCAAAGTAGTATTGTTAAAATGGCAACTGACAAGAGAAGTGAGAAATTTCATGCCCTTTCATGCAGGCTTGTTGGAGAAATGCTAGAAGAGTCTGCTCAGAAATGGGGGAAAATGTATTGTCTTTGAAAAACTTGGGCTTTATAAAAGTGTAGCAGTTGTTGAGATGCTTTTTAGAAGGTGAAAACTTGTTGAGTGAAAAATATAATTTTGGCTGGAAATCCTGTTTCTTGGAGGCAGCTTTAGAAATAGAGAAGTTGCAACAGCATGGAGCCGTCAAAGTTGAGAATTGATGGCTCCTCTGAGAGGAAACAAGTTTTCCATTTCAGAACTTGGTCCAGAATATTCAAAGAAATTACACAACTTCTATGTATTTATGAAATTGTGTATGCCTACTGTATATGAATAGTGTTTTGGTGCAAAAAGTTGTATATGAGGGTGGCACGGTGGCTGAGTGGTTAGCACTATTGCCTTACTGTGCCGAGGACCCAAGTTCGATCCTAGCCTTGGGTCACTGTCCGTATGGAGTTTGCACATTCTCCCCGTGTGTATCTGCTTGGTCTCACTCCCACAACCCAAAGATGTGCAGATTAGGTGAATTGATCATGCTAAATTACCCCTTAATTGGGAAAAAAGAATTGGGCACTCTAAATTTATTTTAAAAATGTTCTATATGAGGCATGTGAAAGATCAAGAGTCCCTTTTTTAAAAAAAAAAAACATTGTTTTGATTTTACTGCCTAAGAGTTAACAAGTCCCCAGGTCCATATGGATTTCATCCGCGGGTCCTAAAAGAAGTGGTTAGTGCCACATCTTGGTTTTAATTTGGTTTTAATTTTTTTATTAAGTGGATTCGTGAAAGGTTCCATTAGTTTGGCAAGTAGGAAATATAATTCCTTTATTCGAAAAGTGAGGGTGGGGGACGGGGGTGGGGGACGGCGAGGGGGGGGGGGGGCATGGGAGCCAAAGCCGGAAACTATAGGCCCGTTAGTTTAACATGTAATTGGGAAAATGTTGAATGTCATAGCAAGGCACTTAGATTAATTCAAGGCAATCGGGCGAAGTCAACGTAGTTTTGAGAGAGAAATCATGTTTAACCAGTTTGTAGGAGCTCTTTGAAGAAGTAAAGTGCTGTGGATAAAGGAGACTCGGTGGATGTAGTGTACTAAGATTTTCGAAAGGCATTTGGTAAGATGCCGCATCAAAGCTTATTGCAGGAAAATAAAAGCTAATTGTGTTGGGGTAACCTGTTGGCACTGATAGAAGATTGGCTAGCTAACAGGAAACCGAGAGTAGGCATAAATGGATCATTTTTTTGGTTGGCAGGATGTGACAAGTGATGTGCCAGAGCGATCGAGGCTGGGGCTTCAACTATTTACTATTTATATAAATAATTTGGATTAGGGACTGATGATACGGTTGCTAAATTTGCTAATGAGACAAAGACAGGAAACTAAGCTGTGAAGAGGATATGAGGATATAAATGGATATGAATAGGTTAAGCGAGTGGGCAAAGGGGCTTTTCACAGTAACTTAATTGAAGCCTACTTGTGACAATAAGTTATTATTATTATTATTATTATTATTATTAATAATAATATCTGGCTAATAAGAGTATAATGTGGGAAAATATGAGATCATCCATTTTGGCAGGACAACAAAAAAATATCAAAATGGTGAGAGATGAGCTCTGAGATGCAGAGAAGTCTGGAAGTCCTAGCCTAAGAATTGCAAAAAGTTAGTTTTTAGGTGAGCAAGTAATTAGGAAAGCTAATGGAATGTTAATTGCAGGAGGAATTGAATATAAGAGCAGGGAGGTTATGTTTCGGTTATAAAGGGCGTTGGTGAGGCCACATTTGGAATACTGTGTACAGTATTGGTCTCCTTTAAGGAAAGATGTAAATACGTTGGAAGCTGTTCAGAGAGGATCTACAAGATTAATACTTGAAATGTATGGGCTTTCTAATGAGGAAAGGCTGGACAGGCTAGGCTCTTATCTGCTGCAGTTTAGAAGAGTAAGAGATTACTTGGTTGAAACATAAGACCTTGGGGTCTTGACAGGGTGGATATGGAAAGATGTTTCCTCTTGTGGGAGAAACTACAACTCAGAGTCACTATTCAAAAATAAGGAATTGCCCATTTAAGACCTAGATGAGGTCATTTTTTTTCCACTGTGGGCTGAGAGATTTTTAATTTTCTCCCCCAAAATGTGGTTGGGCAGAGTCTTTGAATATATTTAATGCAGTGATAGATTCTTGATAGGCAAGAGGGTAAAAGGCTATCGGGGTAGGCAGGAATGCGGTGCTGAGGTTAAAATTAGATCAACCATGTTCATATTGAATGGCAAAATAGGCTCGAGGGGGCGAATGGCCTACTCCTAATTCGTATGTTTGTCTGTAATAGGTTCAATAAAATGGCTCCACTTTACTCAAAATAGTCAGTTGAGCTATTTCCACAAATCAATCCTGACATTTTTGTCAATTAACCCTGCTGTTACTATTCATACTGCAGCCTACATTGATTCTTGTCTGCTTCTTGACCCCATCTTTCAATTTGACTAGTGTTTCAATGAAGATTCGAATGAACAGATAAGAAGTAGCCAAATACAATGCAGGGAATTATGTTTATTAAATATCAGCCTTATTGCTTCTAGTTTTTTTCAAGAAAACATTTGTTCATAGGCTTTAAAATAACAGGAATGTTGTTTATAGGAACTGTCATATATTCCGGCTCATACAATGTTTCAGTACATTAAAGCATACTAATGCAATTTTGAGAACTTAAAATGCATTTTCAATATTCTCATATGCTTTCTGTACTTGACTGTACACTTTCAGCCTATCATACTTCTGCTAACTTCCATATGCAAAATGTCTTCCAAATCTTTACACATATTCTTCCAGTAGTAATTGTTGCCTGCATTTGTTACCTATTTACAAGCCAGTAGAAACCATCTTTAACTTTTCACTCTTTTTAAAAACCTTTTCACACCTTTTCATAGTTTTGAAAATCTATAGTTTTGCTCTTTAACTTTTATCCAGTGGAAAAAGCTCAGTTTTTCAGAGATTTCTTGCATAGCTGTAATCCCTTCTGATTCGTTACTGTTTTGACAAATCATGTGGTTTCCTTTCTAAGGTTTGATATGCTCGTTATCATAGGACACCAAATTTTACAAATGTGACCAAACTAGGGTCTTGCATCAGTTTTACATCAAGATTTTGCTTCCATGTGCCTTTGTCTACATTTCTATGGGTATGTTTCTGTACCCCAAGGTACATCACTGAGACTTTGCCATACTTTTTCCAGAAATTAACTTCACATTTTTTTTGCATTGAACTGATATGCACTTTTGAATAGCTAGCTGACTTCCTTCAGTCGCCTGTATTCTTTCTTCGCACTTTACTGTATTCCTTACTTTGATACCAACTTTAGAATTATTCTTCGAAAACAAAATCATTTATGTAAATGAAAAACACAAGTATTCAAACCATGACTATCTGTTGCCTTCTCTCTTCAATCAATCCCTCTATCCACGTCGTTATGTTCACTTAAATATCTTGTACCTTAATTTTTATAACGTGTCTTTTGTTTTAGCTTATCAAATGCCGTATGAAAAGATATCCTCTATGGCATGTGAAATTCCTCTATGAAATTTGCACAAGAAAGTTCAATTCTATAAGTACTTATTATTTGCACTCTGTAGTATGGAGTCTAGGGGCAGGATTTTCCTTCTGGGGGTCGGAAACCAGATGGGATTGTTTTTAGGCCTCAAACCTGCAACAGGGGAATTACATTTGTTGGCCTCGATTTTCAGGGGAGGTGCCCTGCATATTGGCCTGTAGATGGGTTTTGCAGCCAATTAGTCCCTTTTCTCTGACCTCCTGAAACCCAGAGTTCAGCCTGTGGAGGGTGCTTTTTCTGATTGTCATTGGACCCAATATTCGAGAATTGAGCCTTTCTTGTGCTGACCTGTACCCCCACATGTGATTGGCAGTCTTTGTACGTTCTCTTGTGGCCTCAAGATGCCAGGAGGATGATGACCCCTTGCATTTCCCAAGCACTCATTGCTCACTTTCTCTGCAACCAGCGCTGACCCATGTACAAAAGGCCGAGGTCCCCTTTTTGCCATTGATCCTTTTTCATGGTGCCCACCTGAATAACTGTGGTGGCCATGACTGGTCCTGTATTTGTGTATTTGCCTCCTTTCACCTGGTCTTCCCTAGATGGTGCATGCGGCTCTGTCACATTCAGAATATGCCTCTTAACAAGCTCTTAGTTAATCATGCAAGGGTAGACACTGAAAAGTCAGCAAACAGTGCATTATAATAGTCAAGTCTAGAGGCAACAAAGGTTTCAGCTGCAGAGGATGAGGCAGAGGTATAGATGACCTTTGTTACAGAGGTGGAAATAGGCTGTCTAAGTGACGGTGAAGATAGGTGATCAGAAGCTCATATCGGTGTCAAACTGACACCAAGGTTGTGAACAGTTTGGTTCAGTCTGAGACAGGTGTCATAGGGAGAAATGGAGGAAATGAGTTTGTGGCATGCACCAAAGGCAATACCATTGATCTTCCCAATATTTAGTTGGAAGAAATTTTGTTTCATCCAGTCCTGAATATAAGACAAAGCAGCCTTGCAGTTTGGAGACCGTGGAAGGCTGAAGAGAGGGGGTAATGAGGTGAAACTAAGTATTTTCAGTGTGTGCATGGAAACTGAAGCTCTGTTTTTGAATCCTTTTATTAAAAAGGCAGCACGTAGATAAGAAATGGGGTGGAGCCAAGGATATATATAGTTGGGTGGCACCAGAGTTAGTGTGGTAGCTGGAAGAGAAACTACTATAGGTGATTCTCTGGTGACAACTGGATAACAATCAAGTGTTCGTTGAATTTTTTTACAGACGTTTAAAAAAAAATTGTAAGTAAATATTCTTTTTGCTGGGCAAATCATAGAATTCCTACAGTGCAGAAGGGGGGCATTCGGCCCATCGGGTCTGCACCGTCTCTTAATCCCACGCCTCCTCAATCCAATAACGCTACCTTTTGGACACTAAGGGGCAATTTAGCATGGCCAATCCACCTAACCTGCACATCTTTGGAGTGTGGGAGGAAACCGGAGCACCCGGAGGGAACCCACGCAGACACTGGGAGATAGTGCAAACTCCACACAGACAGTCACCTGAACTGGAATTGAACCCGGGTCCCTAGAGCCGTGAGGCAGCAGAGCTAACCACTGTGCCACCCTGCCGCCCCAGAATGAATTACTGGTTTGACTTACTTTGAACTGTACAGCTGACTACTTTGCCAACAGTCCTTCAATGCTTGATTCAATTACACCCAGATTAGGATTAGCTATCTATATTTCCCAATGATTAAATCGAGTGCTTCTATTCAATCCTGTTTAAAGAATAAGAATAATAGAACAGGCAACACCAAGAACTTGTTTTTCTTTGATTTGTAGAAAAGTGATCAATAAATAATCAGTAACCTTGATTTTTGTTTGAAGTTGAGAAACCCATGTGAGGTGCCAAAATCATATCATCAAAGTTTTAAAAACACAATAAAACAAAAATCAGGAAGCAGTGATTAATTGATGTCTGGATTGATTGGACCGCACAGTTTGAGGTCTTGGAAAGGAATAAGGTGGAATGTTTTTGAAGTGAGTAATAAGTTTTACAAAGCATTAACGATTAAGCTAAACATGGATATTTCCTTATTATAAACAAGTAAATTAATCTTTTAAAATAATTTAAATTCCTGTCCTTTCATGGAAATCATTTTAATGAAACTACCACAATTTTAAAATCAACTATCATAAATGTAAATTTTTGGTGCTTTTTAATGGCCTTTTTAAATGGCTCTCAGCTATTGAATGTTATGAAATACTTTATGTTCTTTTTAGTAATTTACAAGAGTATTAATGACTATACTGCAACCTTTATCTAGTGATACATCATCTGATAATGGATTGAAGAATATATTTCTCCAATGGTATTTGATTAAATCTTTACATCGATATTTAAGTCTTTGAGGGACACCCCGTACTCTAAGGATTAATAGAGTTTGGAATGTGTAATTCATTCTTATAGTGATAAAAATCCTATTTTAACATTTAAAGCGTATTGATTTTTCTAAAAAATGATTTAAAGAGATAGAAGTCTTAAAAATTACATTTGAGCACCACTGGAATTACTTGGCGATGATGTGTTATCAGTATAGAATATGGCATTAATGGAATAGACCACGTAACTGAATTATTTGTGGTCCAGATCTTCTCAACACAAGGGCTTATCTATCCAGTGTGGATGAATACTCTTTTTTTTGAATCCCGAACCTGCTGTTGTTCACTTCATTGTTCTATTGCTTGGTATAGGGTATTGTGTACAAACACAAGGCTATTTTTTTGCATCTGATGGATGATGGTAACTCAAGATTAATCATTTCGCAATCATTGTGAATATTATTCCGATCACTTTATCTCGCAATCTTTCCCCTCAGCCCTTGCAAAAGAATATATTTGAATAGATCAACAAAGTATAACATTTGAATAAAAATGTGAGGGATCTTTTAGCAGTATTTTGATTGGTTTATATGTGTAGGACTATTTTTCCCTGAACTATTAGTCTACAAAATTACCATTATGAAACATTGATAGAATATTCCTTTTTTTAAAAGTTGCAATTTGTTGAAATGTGACCTTGGATGTCATATAGTGCAGTGGGCCCATGGACCTCTAGAAACTAGATCGGAATCCAGTCCAGGCCAACGCACTGAAAGTATTCCTCCCATTGGCTTAAGTGGTCTCTTCAGGCATGATTTAAAAAAAAACTTTTAATAATGTAGCTGAGATTAACACTAAGTTAGCAGTCTCACTTAAAACATGGTCAAAATGACCATTGTGCTCGGCCGGGTGGGGGGGCTGCCATTCCATAGGGCAGGGACTCACTTTAGGTGCCATGGGGTGCAGGTTGCCCGGGAGTGGGGGGAGGGGCTCCGCAGGTACAACATTTCTAGTTTGGTGGGGCGAGTGAAAGCTGATCTGGCAAGGTGGGATGGTCTCCCTCTGTCACTGGCGTGTCGGGCAGAGGCGGTAAAATGAACGTGTTGCCACAATTTCTGTTTATTTTTCAATGCCTGCCTATTTTCCTGCCAAAGGCTTTTTTTCCAGAGAGATTGAGGGAAGGATTATGTTGTTCATATGGGGAGGGAAGGTGGCCAGAGTTAGAAAGGTGCTAATTCAAAGGGGAAGGCCGGCAGGGGGTTTGGGTCTTCCATACCTGATGTATTACTACTGGGCGGCGAATGTGGAGAAGGTGCAGAGCTGGGTAAGAGGGGTTGATTCCCAGTGGGTCAGAATGGAGGAGAGATTGTGCAGGGGGTCGGGATTGAAAGCATTAGCAACAGCGCCGCTCCCGATAGCCCCGGGGAAGTACTCAGGGAGTCCAATAATATTAGCTTCATTGGGAATTTGGAGGCAGTTTCGCCAACACTTTGGGTGGGGGGCAGGGTCAAGGGAAATGCCGATTCGGGGGAATCACAGATTTGAGCCAGGGAGGTAGGATGGAAATTTTCGGAAATGGGAGGAGAAGGGGATTAAGACACTGAAAGATTTGTTTCTTAGGGGTAGGTTTGCAGGATTGAAGGAGTTGGAAGCGAAGTATGGGCTGGAGCAGGGGGAAATGTTTAGATACATGCAGGTTCGAGATTTTGCCAGAAATGAGATGCAGAACTTCCCGGAGAAGCCAGCCTACACATTGCTGGAGGAGGTGCTGACGACGGGGACTGGAGAAGTGGGTAGTGTCAGCGGTCTACGGAGCTATTTTGGAGGAGGAGAAGGCACCACTGGAAGGGATCAAAGCAAAGTGGGAGGAAGAGTTGGGAGAGGATATGGAGGAGGGGTTCTGGTGTGAGGTGCTCCGGAGAGTGAATGCCTCCACCTCGTGCGCAAGGTTGGAGCTGATGCAGCTCAAGGTGGTATACAGCACACCTTACGAGGGCGAGGATGAGCTGATTCTTTGAAGAAGTAGATGATGTGTGTGAACATTTTGGGGGGGGGGGGGGTGCAGGCAATCACGTTCATATGTTTTGGTCCTGTCCAAAGCTAGAGGATTACTGGAAGGAGGTTTTTAGGGTAATATCTAAAGTGGTGCACGTGAAACTGGATCCGGGCCCCCGGGGAGGCCATATTCGGGGTGTCGGACCAGCCAGGGTTGGAAACAGGTGCGGAGGCAGATGTTGTAGCCTTTGCCTCATTGACCGTCCGAAGGCGGATCCTGATAGGTTGGAGAGCAACCTCTTCACCCTGTGCCCTGGCATGGCGGGGGGGACCTGTTGGAATTCTTGACTCTTGAGAAGATTAAGTTTGAATTGAGAAGAAGGATAGAGGGTTCTACAATTCATGGGCATTATTCATTATGCACTTTGAAGAACTGGATAACATCGAACATTAGTTGAGGGGGGGATGGGTGGGGGGGGGGATGGGTGTTAATGGTGGCTATGGGTGATTCCTGATTCCTTTTTGTCCGTTGTTTAGGTGAACATGTGGGTGAATGTTTTGGGTTTGGTGGGAGGATGGGATCGTTGTTATCGATATGGGGATTGACATATTTGTTACTGATTGTTTGTTACTGATTGTTTATTACTGATTGTTTTTTGTTGGTGGGTGTAAATTTGGGAGAAAATGTGAAAAAGGAGGAGAATAAATAAATATTTTTTTTTTAAATGACCATTGTGAAGAATGTGTTGAGGATGTTCTTTGATGCTGGCATTAAGGCAGGTTGACGGGACTCAGTGGCAAGAACTTTATTTAATATTGGATTTGTATGGTAACAACCAACAGTTAACAAAAGTGGAAAATATTTCATTCTCCACCAAAGAGGTATTTACTTCGAAAAATAGAACTGCCAGTGACTTTGTGTAACTGGAGGTGGATCATTGGAATGACTGAAAAATGAATAATGACCATGTGTTCCATTCGTCATGCAAAAAAGACCTAATTTTAGTACGTTTACCTAGTGGAATGATACTGAGGCATTAAGGTTTCAAGAATAATTGTGATGTGCATTTATTTGCCCCGGGAATGTATAGATCACTCCATGATTGATATAAAAATATTAAATGATTCTATGCTGTATAGCTTAAACCATGCCATATCTAATTTATCAAATGGTGCCTGAGGCAACAGTAGCATGGGTCCACCAATGTGTAGATGTTATGGTGAAATAAAGACATCCTTCCATTTCACACTTCTGTTTTTATTTATCATTTTGCTGCAATGTTAACAATGACAAGTACATGTGGCTTCTCTAAAACAAATGTGCTTGAGAAAGTTGAGAAACGTCTGCAATGTTGAAAAAAAAATTGCACTTTTGTTTATTTAAGAGAATGGAATAAATACTTGAAGGGAAAGCATTTACAGAGTAGTGGGGAAAGAGCAGAGAAGTGGAATCAATTGAATAACACTACCAAAGAAACAGCACAAACATGATGGGCCAAATGGCCTTCTGTGATGCTGTATGATTTTATATGAATCTTTAGGACCTTATAAAACAGATGCGACTGTTATAATTTTGAGTCCTGCGAACAGCATTGACAGCCTTATTTATAATGGTGGGGCTAGATGAACTGTATTATGGACACAGAAGCTGTACAATGCAAAATATATCCCTTTGCTGCTGAATTGCAGCTTTGCATACCTTGAACGTGACCCTTTTAGACCAGAGGCTGTGACTGGTGTTTGTCTTGTTAAATCAGTTAGAAGCTGATTGTTCACGTGTAAATTCTTATTTCAATTTGAGGTCAGAATGCACTTTTTAATTCTTCTTTGCAGTGTGACTTCTGAACCTAGATTTCTGATCAACATTATTTTACTGCTGGCAGTATTCCATTTGCATGCTTTGTTGAGCAGAGCATTTATTTTAAATGGGTTCCTGCCAGTATTAAAATAACGCTGATTGGGAAATCTACGCTCTGAAGTCAATTAAAACGTATTTTGTGTTGGTGGGAAAGGTTTTGTGTTGCCAATGACGACTTTCTTTCTCTTTTTTTGTTTATACATTTTATTTTATTGCAGCACCTACCTAGTTAATGACAAAATTAAGTAGATAAGATGCACTCCAATGTGATCCTGAAGTTGTGCAATTTGGTTGGAAGATCTTTCACATAAATAACATTTGCTGCTTTTTTTTTTAGGTTCCAACATCATGTTAGCAATGGTGCTGCTGTCAGTGCTCAGTGGACTCACTGATGGACAAACCTGATTTTCCTTGCCCTGTAATTGTATTTCTGCAGATCCAAGCAAATTATTTTCTAAAAAATTCATTTTGATTGCCATAAATTCATATTTGACATTAAGTAGTATTCTGGTTATGGTAAAGTTGAAGAAACATACATCGTTGGGATGCAAAGCAAAGAAATACTGCCATAACTATGGCATTCACTTGTTCCATTATTTACATCCAATATATGGCATTGTATTGTTTTTTTCCACAAATGTACATGAATATACAAATTGCCCTCAAGTGATCATAAATGACCGTTTCTGTTTAAGACAGCTTGATTTTTTTTCTCCCACAGGGTCACATAGGTACCACAGCAACCAAAAATATTGATGTCTACCTCCCCATGCAGACAAGCCAAGACAAGATGCAGCCAATGACTGTGATAACAATGGCAAATGCCAGAGTCCAAGATCTGATTGGCTTACTCTGCTGGCAGTATACAAGTGAAGGACGGGAACCCAAATTGAAGTAATTTATCTTTACTCTTTTTTTAAAAAAAAATGAAGTATTGTCTTTCTTCTCCCTTCTTTGTCCCTCACTTCTTTGCAATATAATGAGACTTTTTAATTACAAACTTTGCCATTCGTTCATGGAATGTGGGCATTGCTGACACAGCCAGCATTTATTGTCCATTCCTGATTGCCATTAAGAATGTAGTGGTGGGCAGCATGGTGGCACAGTGGGTAGCACTGCTGTTTCATGGCGCTGAGGTCCCAGATTCGATCCCAGCTCTGGGTCACTGTCCATGTGGAGTTTGCACATTCTCCCCATGTTTGCGTGGGTTTCACCCCCACAACTCAAAGATGTGCAGGGTAGGTGGATTGGCCACGCTAAATTGCCCCTTAATTGGAAAAAAAATTGGGTACTCTAAATTTTTTTTTTTAAAGGATGTAGTGGTGAGTCTCCTTCTTGAGTTGCTGAAGCTCATATGGTATTGGTACACCCACAATGCCATTTGAAAGTAAAATCCAGAATTTCTAAAAAAAAATATATTTTTTATTGGATTTTTCAATTTAAAAAAAATTAAACAATGCAACAGGTACAGTACAGAACAAGAATTATTGCAAATATAGAAACAAACAAGACAGGATAGGTTTAGAACCATACACTTATGGAACTAGTGCCTCCAATTTAAACACTAGATCAATCCAATAACAAGTTAATAATGGTTACAAATCGAGGGGGAAATGAGGTAAAAGGCAATGTAGATACAAAAGGATAGCAGTTCACAGCATTTACCTTCATGTATTGCAAGATCAAGACACGTATACCATGCCATATCATATGGCTCATGGAAAGCCCAGCAGGAACAAGTCAGACAAGGTGGCGACAATAGATTTAAGATGGGGTGTCTCACTTTATGGATTTTGAATGAATCACAGATGTCAGGAATTCCATAGGAATGCATTCCATAACCAAATTTTGCCAGTTTTGATTTGAAGGATATTTGTCACTAACCCAGGAACATCGTTCATTTTTACAGGCTGCAAAAGGCAGGATGTTGTACAATCTTTTTTCATTACTATCAGTAATTCTCCCATCTGGAAGACCCAGAGTTAGGAACAAAGGATTATACTCTTAAGGCTCTGTCAAAGATTTTCTTCAGCTCTCTGACTACACCAGATCAAGAGGTTTGAATTTTAACATAGACCCATGCAATGTATATAATTACCCTCGAATACCAGGCCCGGGCATGTCGGGGACATATCCGGATCTAACCTGTGTCTAAGACTAGGCGTAATATGTATGTAGTGCAATATCTTAAATTGTGTCTCCCTCATTTTATTGCAAACATAAATTTTACTGGCATAATCCCATATATGACCGCATGTCTCCTCATCAATGCTTTTACCCAAGTCTGCAAGGTGCTCAATGTGCTAGCATAGGATCTAGACCATGGTGTTGTAGAACTTACTAATAAACTGTTTAGGCTCCTCAGAATTCAGGGTTTTTTCCACCAAAAAGGAGGAGTCAAGACGCAAAGTCATCTTGCTAAGGATAAAGTCTCCAAGCTACAAATACTTTATTTTTTAAAAAAAGGAACATCTTGGGATGTCAAATTGTTGGCTTAGTTGCTCAAAGGATGACAAGGAACATGTCTCTGAATAATATGTCTCCCAGCCTACAAATGTCTCTATCCCTCCATGATCCACAATACCTGGTGGGAAGTCTGCGTTGCCCTGGATGGAAGAGTGAGTGGAAGTCCGTTTAGATCTCCCTTCTAATTGGCAAACCAATTTCCACGCTCTAAGAGTATTAAGAATGATAGGATTATTGAAAGACTTATCGGAGTCACCAGATAACACTTTCAGGGGTGAAGGATAATACATAGCATAATTCACTCCAGCTGTTTTGAATTGCCATCGAACTTTATTGAAGCTTTGAAACGTCTGCTGTGTCACCACCGAAAAGCCTTGGAAAAAAAAAAATCCTCACCTCCCCATGGAGCCAGGTCCAACGCTCTCACCATCTCCAGGACCTTCTAGCTATCTTTAAAATTGTGACAGCGAATGATTATAGTCTTGGCACATTGATTATCCCTTGACTTCACAGATAGGAAACAGTACGCTCTTTGCAATTTGAATTCACATCCAGCCCAAGAAAATGTGGCTATCAACAGGAGCCTTACTCTCCAACCCCTCAGGCAGACTGTCAACCTGGATATTCTTACTCCGACCTCGGTTTTTCATTCCTTCCAGGATTTCTGACATGCCACAAGCTATTTTCCAAGGATTGAATATGAGCTTCAGCTGAAGAAGATCCATTTTCAATGTTTCGGATTCTTTCTTTTGTTTCCTCAAGCCTTTAATTGATATTCTGCAACTTGGTCTCATGAGCACTCAAGCCATGTGTCAGCACGCAGAGTCTCTGATCAATAACTCAGATAATGTTGGCCATCATCATTTTCAGCGCCTCTAAGAGCACCTCAGAGAGTGCCGGGTCCAGTGACCTCCCAAGGATCAATTCACCCAAGTCACCATGTTGAAATGGCGGCTCCACTCCCGTTGAATAGGATTGCACCATTTTATCACCAGATTTCTTCATTTCTCCCGGCATATTCTAGAAGTCTGCTACGGACATGACATCAAATAGTAGTTCATGGATTTGACAAACCTGTGCCAGGTGATCAAGGTAAATGACGGATTATAAATCGAGTGGCACCAGAGCCCACGGAAAAGCAGCTATTCCCATGCCTTCATCACGTGGTCCCCCAAAACCCAAGATTTTCACCCAGTGAGGATGAAGGAACGGCAATATATTTCCAAGTCCGGACGGTTAATGATTTTGAGAGCAATTGCATTTTGGTGTTCCAAACGTTGCTGCCCTTGTCCTTCTAGAAGATAGTTTGCTGATCTGGGAAGGTGCTGTCAAAGGAACTGTGGCCAGTTACTGCACTGCATTATGTAGTGTAGATGGTGCATGCAAGAGAGACAATGCTCTGGTGGTGGAGGGAGTGAGTGCTTGAGGTACTGGATGAGTGCCAGTCAAACAGCCTGCTTTATCGTGGATAGTGTAGAGTAGGGTTTTCAAAGTGCGGGTTGCAACTCGTGGGTGGGTGTTGGGGGGATCGCGGAGTGTTCGGTCGCAGCATTCCGCAGTGGTCCTGATCACATGAGAAGCGTCCAAAGGCTGCTACCAGCATTTAAATTGAGAATGGCGGCCACTACTGGCTTTTAAATGAGAACAAAATGAGGCTCTGCACAGTCTTGTGACCATAAGCAACAGTAGGAGCAGGTCACACTCCCTGCACATACATGTGATGCTAAGCGCCTATTTGTATGCGCTTTTGACGTCCAATCATGAAGGAGAGCTTCCAATTTGTTTTTAAAAATAAATTTAGAGTACCCAATTCATTTTTTCCAATTGGGCGCGGGGGGGGGGCAAATTTAGCGTGGCCAATCCACCTACCCTGCACATCTTTGGTTTGTGGAGGCGAAACCCACACAGGCACGTGGAGAATGTACAAACTCCACATGGACAGTGACCCAGTGGGTCGGGATCAAACCTGAGACCTCGGCGCCATGACGCAGCAGTGCTAATCTCTGTTCCATCCTAAGAGCGAACTATGGTGATGGATCATTTTGTTATGAGGAAAAGATGGCCAGGGACACTAAATAGGCAGTGTACCTACTGCCAGAATCACTCATCTGAATCTGCTGGAGAGAATTGCTTCGGCGAATAAATGGTAGGATAGAGCTGTGCTTTTGTTGGCTCTATACAGAGCTCCAGGGCCTCTGGTGAACAGAGCGTTCACCAGAACAAAAGCGTAGCTCGGGAACAAAGCAGTATAAACATGATTTTTTTTGAGGTAAGGTTGAAATCTTGTCAATTGTGCCAATGAACATAAGGGTGCAAAGCCCATGTGAGTTCTATGCAAGAAAGTACTGGCAAATGAGAGGCTAAGTTTCCGATTTTGAAAGAGAAGTGGGTGATGAATTCCTTTTCCAGTTGCGACGCCAGAGTCAGTTATTAACTTTTAGCGGGCTTCAAATGGAAAGGCTAAGCTGTTGTACCTGACAGAACATTAGCACGGCAAAAGTCCATAAGGCTGTCAGAAGTCTGGAGTAATATCTCCTACGAGTATCCAGTGCTGAGTAAAACAAGCATTTTGTTGTTATTGCCCTTCACGCCAGCCCATGTGTGCGAGGTTGGATTTTCCATTCTCACGAAGGTGAAGACAGTACAGTGGGACAGTGGTTAGCACTCCTGCCTCACAGCGCCAGGGACTTGGGTTTGATTCCGACCTCGGGTGACTGTCTGTGTGGAGTTTGCACATTCTCCCCGTGTCTGCGTGGATTTCCTCCGAGCGCTGCGGTTTCCTCCCAAGTCCAAAGATGTGCAGGTTAGGTGGATTGGCTGTGATGAAATTGCCCCTTAGTGTCCAACGGTTGGGTGGGGTTACAGAAATAGGGTATTGGGCCTTGATGAGTGGTCTTTCGACTCAATTGGCGGGCAGAATGAGTTGTATGTGATCTCAACAAAACCAGATACAACTGTCACAAAATTGTTTTATCAGGCGGCATGGTGATACAGTGGTTAGCAGCTCCAGGGACCCGGGTTCAATTCTGGCCTTGGGTGACCGTGTGGGGTTTGAGATTTCCCCCTGTGTCTGCATAGGTTTCTTAGGCACTCTGGTTTCCTCCCACAGTCCAAGATGTGCAGGTTGTGTGGATTGACCATGTAAAATTTCCCCTTAGTGTCCAAAAGTTTAGGTGGGGTTACGGGGATACGGTGGGGGTATAGGCTGAGGTAGGGTGCTCTTTGAGAGGGCTGGTGCAGACTTGATGGGCCGAATGGTCTCCTTCTGAACAGTGGGGATTCTATGACCATACAGCACAAAGGAACTGACTGAAGTCTGAACCTGATATGCGCATTGTGCTCTCTGCTTGTGAACCTGATTGGAGCAGGATAGTAAGGACTAAGCAGGCTCCCCTTTCGCATTAAAGGTAAGCAAACTTGGCGTAGTCCCGAAGCTTGCCTGGTTGACAAAAGTGGATCCCAAGAAAAAAGAATTGAAAAACACAGGTGTCGAACCTTTTGAGTGTAATTGGAGGTGCATTCAACAAAACAGGTGCTGCGTATTCCACCCGACTCCTGATTTGTGCCTTGTAGATGGTGGAAAGGCTCAGGACAGTCAGGAGATGAGTTACATGCCACAGAATATCTAGCCTCTGACATGCTCTTATGGCTGCTGTATTTGTGGTTCATCCAGTTTAGTTCCTGGTCTGTGGTGACCCCTGGGATATTGGTGAAGGACTCAGCAATAGTAGTGCCATTCAATATTGAAAGAAGGCAGTTAAATTCTGTCATCTTAGGGATGGTCATTGGTGAGTAATATTTGTGTTTCACACCAGCCCAAGTCTGCATGTTGTCCAGTTTTTGCAACATGTGAGCATGGATTGTCCTTGGTGTTCAATGGCATTACCATCACTGAATCATCCACTATCGTCATCCTGGAGGTTACCATTGACCAGGAACTGGACCAGTCATCTTGTGTACATGCACACCTCTCCAGATTACACTGATCTCACTCACCACATTTCCAAAAACGAAATGACAGAAAATCAGTATTGAGTTTGAAAAAAATTGAGATGTATTTATTTCTATCCACTTGCAATGATAAATGAAATCCTTTTGTCACAATTATTGTTTTCGTAGTCTGTATTGAGCTGAAATTGAGATATATTTATTTCTACCCACTTGCAATGATAAATGAAATCCTTTTGTCACAATCATTGTTTTTGTAGTCTGTATTGAGCTGATTTGCAGTCAAAGATTGAGATTTGGTCATGGTATGGAATTCATGCACTGGTTCCAATACAAGGGTGCAATGGAATAGGTGCGTAAGAGAGTGTTAGTACAAAGTGTGTGTGTGTCTGTGTGTCTTGTGCTATTGTGCTGCCCTACTGGGCCTCTAGGGTCGGACAAATTGGTGGAGTTGATATCTAACCATTATGATCCGAAACCATCCATGATTATGCAAAGGTACCAATTCAATACTGCTGTATTAACTCCAGGGGTGTCCGTTACAGACTTTTGAACTCTACTCCTAAGGCTGGCTGGTCATTGCGTGTTTGGTCCATCTCTTTCAGAGAAGTCAAAGGACTTGGTATGGATGAATAATATGACCACTTAGAGGAAACTGTTCGTGGAGCCTACACTTGATTTGAAGAGAGTTATCGAACTAGTGCTTTCCTGCAAGAACGCTAGAAAGGGGGTTCATGAACTCAAGGTTCAGTGGACTGTAGCATCCATAGTGTTGGTTGACCCCTGTATTGGATTCCAGAGCCTTCTCAGAACAGTACTCGGATGACCAAATCGCCGCCAAAATAGCAACCAACTGTGCAACGTCGCATCCGAACTCAACGGTCAAGGACCACCACAGACCAGCATGATGCCTCATCCTCAGATGACGGGAGTCCCGGCAACATTGTCAAGCCTGCGGTCGCAGAATGCGCAGCAACCATGGATGCCAGAACCTGCAAAGCACATGCTGCCCTGGACAGATGATAAGATCGCCTCGTGCCAGGGCCTTGCATGTGGCCCATCCTGAGGAGCATGACATGGTGCAGTTGAACTGCATCACGGCCCCTAAATTGGCACCGATTCAGGGCAAAATGCAGGTAAATGGACACATCCTAGTAATGGAGATAGACACCGATCTGCTGTCTCCATCATCGGTCAGCAAACCTTCTTCCAGCTTCGCATGGAAATCCTGCCGTTAAACAAGCGCGATGCTACAGTCAGACTGGCAACATATACTGAGGAACTACTGTAACTCACGGGCAGCACAATCCGACTGCCGTGAATAGTGGTGCAGGGGTTGAGCCTAATCTGTTGGGCCGTGATTGGCTGATAACACCGCTTTGATTGACGGCAGATTTTTCGGATGGTCACTGGCAACCTAAATGAGGTCCTTGAGAAGTATCTGGAAGTATTCCAGGAGGGCCTGGGGAAAATAAAAGGGGCTAAGGCACGAATGTATGTGACCCGGAGGCCCGGCCCAAATACTTTCGAGCACGACCGGTCCTTTACGCCTTGCTCACAAAGGTGAAAGCTGAGTTATGGTGCCTGGAGTGTTTGGGCATCATATGCCCAGTGCGATTTGTAGAGTGGGTTGCACCAGCGGTCCCGGTGTTGAAACCGGATAAGGCAGTTTGCCTCTACCGAGATTATAAAATGACCATAAAAGGGCCTCCCGCCTGGACTATTATCCCACGCTGCATGTGGAGGATTTGTACACTAAATTGGCTGGAGGCTACTCGTTCGTGAAACTAGATATGAGCTATGCATATCTTCAGTTGGCGGCTACCACATCTCTGGAGTATGTGACCATAGATACCCCCAGGGGTCTATACGAGTATACCTGCCTTTCCTTTGGAAACACTCGCTTATGTGATATTCCAGAGAGTAATGGAAGGCATCCTCCAAGGGCTACCCAAAGTGGCAGTATACCTGGATGACATGCTTATTACAGGGGCCACTGAGAAGGGCAATCTGGAAAATGTCCTTTGATGATTCACCCAAACGGGCGTCCACCTGCAGAGAGGCAAAAGTGTCTTTCAAGCAAAGGCAGTTACGTACCTGGGTTACTGTGTGGACAAAGAGGGCTGGAACCAGGTGGACGAAAAGGTCCAGGCCATAAAGGGAGCCCTGACTCCGCAAAATACGACACGGGGTGGCATAGTGGTACAGTGGTTAGCACTGCTGCCTCACAGTGCCAGGGACCCGGGTTCAATTCCAATTGTGGGTGACTGTATCGTGTTTGCACATTGTTCCCGTGTCTGTGTGGGTTTTCTCCGGGTACTCCAGTTTCCTCCCACCGACCAAAGATGTGCAGGATAGTGGATTGGCCATTCTAAATTATCCCTTGGTGTCCAAAGGGTAGGTGGGATTATTGGGTCACAGTGATAGGGTGGGTGAGTGGGCCTAGGTAGGCTACTCTTTCAGAGAGTCAGTGTAGACTTGATGGGCTGAATGACCTCATTCTGACTCGTAAATTAATACATGAAATTTATTTTGAATTTGGCCACCCTGCTGGCATCTTTTCACATCTTATTAAAGAAGAACCAAGAGTGGGATTGGGGAGCTCCACAAGAAGAGGCATTCGCCGGGATGAAGAGCCAGCTGTTATCCTCCCAGCTGCTGGCTCATTGTGATCTTTCCCGGCCGCTCGTCTTCATGTGTGAAGCCTCCCCATATTGCATCGGTGCAGTGCTGTCCCATCAATGGGATGATGGCACGGAATGCCCTATTGCTTACACTTCCAGAATCCTGGAAAATGCAGAGCGCCACTACCCCAAATTGAGAAAAAAGGCTTGACCATGATGTATGCAGTGAAAAAATTTGACCAGCATGTCTACGAATGGCATTTTATCTTCACCATGGACCATTGGCCATTGCTGGTCTTTTGAAGTAGGACAAGGGGATATCTGACTTTGCTTGAAAGACACATTTGCCTCTCTACAGGTAGACGCCCATTTGGGTGAATTATCAGAAGACGTCTTCCAGATTGTCTAAGTGATCCTTCTCTGTGGCCCCTGTAATAAGCACGTCATCCAGGTATACTGCCACTTTGGGTAGTCCCTGGAGGATGCCTTCCATCACTCTCTCGAATATCGCACAAACGAGTTCTTCTGAAGGGAAGGCGGGTGTACTCGCATGGACCCCTGTGGGTATCTATGATCACATGATCGTGACTAAACCAGTATTCACCCAACTACTCTGCCTCCTGAGTCTTTATAACTTTCCACCTGCCTGGATGAGTTCAGCTTCAACAACACTTGAGAAGCTTGCCAACATCCAAGTCAAATCAGCCTGCTTGATTGGTGCCCCACTCACCACCTTACAATGACTTGCTAGGCCTTGCAGTGGACAACTAGCAGTCAACCATAATGTGGGTTGAAGATATATAAATAGCAAACCAAATAAGGTTGGGAGATTCCATGATGAAGACTGAGATAAAGACACTCGAGGGAAAGGAAATTTGCACAGAGAATCAATGTGGGTGGAGATAACAAACATGGGAATGAAAACATTGGTAGAAGCAGTATATAGATTCACTAACAGTAGCTGCTGTGTCAGACAAATCAGGAAATTAGAGATGCATGTAACAAAGGTAATATAGCAACCATGGGGGTGCTTTAATCTTTGTATAGACTGAACCTAGTTTGCAATAATAGTGTGGAAGACGAGTTCATGAAATGCATTCAGGTCAACATGTCGAGCAATCAACTGAGGGACAGACTATTTTCGACCTAGTATTGTGCAATGAGATGGAGTTAATTAATAACCTTGTTGTCGAGAAACCTCTGGGGAAGAGTGACTGGAATATGATAGAATTTTATATTAATTTTGAGAGTGATTTAGTTAAGTTTGAATCTAAATTCTTATATCTGAACAAAGCAAACTACATCGGTGATGAGCGGCTAGTTGGCTATGGTGAAGTGGGAAATTGGAAGATATGGTAGATGAACAATGGCAACATTTGAGGAAATAATTTAAAATTTACATCTAATATAGATTCCCTTAGGGAATTAAAAACTCCACAAGATAAGTGGACCAACCGTGTTAAATTTGGTGTTAGATTAAAGGAAGAGGTGCTCACCTTGCAAAAATAAGCCTGAAGATTGCAAGATTTTAGAATTAAGCAAAGGATGATCAATTCCTAATTTCCATGATTTTTGGATTATTTTATAGTGAGAAATTCTACTTGTGGATGAAGTTGCAATACAGACCCCCAATCTGTCTCAATTAAGTGGATACCAGCTCAGCGGATTGAAAAGCTTTTTGTCTTGGTATCAACTATATATCTTGCTTTAGATGGAGATGTGCTGTCCACATATTGAAACTACACCATGGGCTGACAAGATTCTAAATTTTGAAGTGTGATATTGACCATGCTGAGCTTTGGCTTGCAGTGTTTCAAAAAGTAATTTACTGATTATGCTGCTTACACGGAATTTAAATAGAAGTGGCTTTCTAGTTTTGTATTTTAGGTAATTTTTTTGAATGTCGAATCTTTTAATTTGTGCATAAAACATTGCAGTATTGCTAATTCCATTTAATAAGACTGGTAATGTGGAAAGCATTGTATGTGAAACAAACTTTCAAAAGCTATTTTCAGTTTCAATGAGATAATAATTATCTTTATTAGTGTCACAAGTAGGCTTACATTAATTATATAATAATAATAATAGCTAATTGTCATGAGTAAGCTTCAATTAAGTTACTGTGAACAGACCCTAGTCGCCACGTTCCGGAACCTGTTCGGGGAGGCTGGTACCTGCAGTGAAGTTACTGTGAAAAGCTCCTAGTCGCTACACTCCAGCGCTTGTTCGGGTACACTGAGGAAACCGGAGCACCCGGAGGAAACCCATGCGGACACGGGGAAAACGTGCAGACTCCGCACAGACAGTGATCCAAGCCCGGAATTGAACCCGGGGCTTCATATTTAAGGAAAGATGCGTGAGCAGTTCAGCGAAGGTTTACAGGACTAATACCAGGATGGATGGATTGTGAATGGATCCAAAAATTAAAATGCAAATAAAGAGAAAAAGGTACTGAATATGATATTTAAAATCCGTTTCAGCGAGCCTTCCTTTCAAAGTGAAGGAGTTTGAAACTTGAGGTCCAGTTTACCAGCTGTGACTAGTTGACTAATCAGTGTTTACCTTTTTATGGTGGACTCAGCAGGTCAGCCAGATTTTGGGAGATAGAGAAGGTTTCTTGTTCCTCACTAGTTCTGCGGTTGTGGCACTTGAAGATTGTCTAGATTGTTTTCAGCAGAACAACATTTTATTTAACGATAGCCTTCCTCTTTGACTTCTGGTGGTCGAGAGAAATCCCTCTGATGATCCCCTTCATGGGGGATCTGCACCAAGGCTTTCGCAGCCTGTCTTTATCAACCAAAACAAAATGGCTGCTATTTCGGTTTCAGTTAGGAACAGTCTCAAAAATACAGGCCTTAAAACCATTTAATCGTATAATATATTTCAACCATAATATATTATATATATATATATCCTTTTGATTAGATTATATGCCAATAATATACTGTGCAGCAAGGATAATTTGACTGATGGTTGATTTCTTTGCTGGCCCTCATCATATTCTCCCATGCCAGTAGTTGTTGGACAATGAAATGGGCATGCTGGCCTTATTTTCTAGGAAAGGACAGGCCAAAGGCACCAAGGTTTTACAGTGTGATTGTCCTAAAATAACATCCTTGGTCATACCTGTTATTGTCACTAAATTATCTCTGATAATCAGGCTGATCTCTGTCTGAACATTGTTGGACGCTTCAAAAGCACTGCATTGTGCGTCGAGTACAGGATAACTGAATTCATGTGACACAATGGGTAACATCCATAGGCAGCAGAATAAAAACAAAACAAGATAAAGCCCCACAATGATGTGTGACAGTTTATCCTTGTCATAACAGTTAAATATGTAGTAAGATGATTTTCTTAATTTTAAAATAAACTATGTAAACTGGATTTCATAACTTGCGGCTGATTACATGCACACTGGCATAAATTCTAGAAGACTTTTAAAATGTTTTTCATGGTAGGGAGTTTGAAGCAAGGCAGGTTCCCGGTAATGTTTTAACATAGGTACATGGGACTTGGGATATTGTGACACATAGGGAGGGGGGAGAGTTACCTGCATGCTTTGTTTCAAGAAGGCAAGCAAAACCCCTAAATTATCTTCCATAAATTCAGTCAGTGGTCAGGGACAGCAGGATATGACTAAGAGTGAGGCAGGTATAGGGATGCAAGAGGTAGCACTGCAGAAGCCTCAGCCCCTGCCCTTCTCCAACAGGTTTGACATTCTTGCTCTCCATGTGGCTGAGAGGACTGCAGGGAGGATGAGCAAACTGACCACAACACCGTGGTACAAGGAGTCATTCAAGAGGAGGGGGGAAGAGAAATGTAGACGGTAATAGTATAGTTAGGGGGATAGACATTGTTCCCTGTAGCCAGGTTCGAAAGTCTCAAAGGCTGTGTTGCCTACCTAGTGCCAGGCCTAAGGATCTCTAATCTGGGCTGCAGTGGAACCTCGAGGAGAAGAAATATCCAGTCATTGTGGTCCATGTAGGTACCAACGATGCAGGTAGAATGTGGAAAGCAGTTCTGTGGAGGGAATGAGGAAAGCAGTTCTGTGGCGGGAATGAGTAGCTCAACGCTAAATTTAAAGGCAGAACCACAGAGTTGTTTAAATTTTTTTTTAGAGTATCCAATTCATTTTTTCCAATTTAGTGTGGCCACTCCACCTACTCTGCACACCTTTGGGTTGTGTGGGCGAAACCCACGCAAACATGGGGAGAATGTGCAAACTCCACACGGACAGTGACCCAGAGCCGGGATCGAACATGGGACCTCGGCGCTGTGAGGCAACAGTGCTAAGAACCACAGAGTTAATAATCTCAGGATTGCTACCTGAGCTAATTGGCACAGGGTCAATAAGAGCAAAGAGGTAAATACGTGACTCAAGATTGGTGTGGGAGAAATGGGCTTGAGTACATGCGACGTTGGCACCAGTACAGAGAGAGTGCGAGCTGTTCCGTTGTGATGGGTTCCACTTGAATCATGCTGCGACCAGTGTCCTGGCAAATCGAATAGCTGGTGGGGGGGGGGGGGTTCAGTTGCACGGAAATTTAAAAATCAAAGTGTAAGGAGGAGGTAGGAGCACAGGTTAATGATCAGGCGAATTGTTACCAGATCATGAAAGGAAGGGGCAGTGTGTGCAAGGTCATATTGCAGCAAAGAATTTTACAAGAGTAGGGAAAATTAGTAGCAGAATAAACTTAAAGGCTTTGCATCTAAATGCGCATAGCATTCAGAATAAAATAGAGACAAAGGGATATAATTTGATGGCGATTACTCCGACATGGAGAACAGGTTTGGGAGTTGATAGCCAAGGGTACTCAGTGTTTCGGAAGGATAGACAGAAATAATAATCTTTATTGTTACCAGTAGGCTTACATTAACACTGCAATGAGGTTACTGTGAAAATTTCCTAGTCGCCACATTCCGGCGCCTGATCGGGGGCACGAGTATTCAGAATGTCCAAATTACCTAACGGCATGTCTTTCGGGACTTGTGGGAGGAAACCAGAGCACCCGGAGAAAACCCCGCAGCCACAGATAGAATTTGCAGACTCCGCACAGAAAGTGACCCAAGCCGGGAATCGAACCTTGGACCCTGGCGATGTGAAGCAACAGTGCTAATTACTGTGCTACCGTGCCGCCAAAAGGAAAAAGAGCTAGTGTAGCTTTGTTAGTAAAGGAATGGATCAATGCTGGAGTGAGAAATTATATTGGCATTGGCGATCAAGATGTTGAATCAGTCTGGGTAGAAATAAGAAGTAGCAAGAGAAAGCCCTGGTAGGAGTAATCGAAAGGTCCCCTAATAGGACTTCCACAGTAGGACGCAATATAAACTCGCAAATACTGGGGGCTTGTAAGAAAGATACAACAATAATCATGGGTGATTTCAATATGCATATAGACTGGAGTAAACAAATTGGCAAGGGTAGCCTTGAGGGACAGTTCATAGTGTAAACAACTTGGCAAGGGTAGCCTGGAGGGACAGTTCATAGAGTATTGCAGATTGTTTCTTGGAACAATATGTTGTCGAATCAACCAGAGAGCAGGCTATTTTGGATTTAGTATTGTGTAATAAGATGGAATTGATTTCTGATCATCTTGTAAAGGATCCTCTAGGAAAGAGTGATCATTGTATGTTTGAATTTCAAATTCCGTTTGAGGGCAATAAACTGAGTACCACACTAGTGTTCTGGTGTTACACCAAGATAATTATATTGGCATGAGGACAGATTTGGCCCCAGTGGACTGGGCAGAAAGACTAAAAGGTCAGACAGTTGATGAACAATGGCAGACATTTAAGGAAATATTCAATTCCTCTCAAATAAAATATATTCCAGAGAGGAAGAAAGACTCTTAAGAGGGAGAAACTGCATCCGCGACAAAGGAGGGAGGTTAACGATAATATAAAAGCAAAAACTAAGGCATGCCGTTTTGCAAAAGTCAGTGTCAGGCTGGAGGATTGGGAAACTTTTAAAGACCAGCAAAGGGTTATTAAAAAAGTAATAAAAAGAGCAAAAGTAAATTATGAAAGGAGTGTGACGCAAAATATAAAAACTAGAGCAAAAGGATATAAAAAAGAAGAGAGTAGCTGAAGAGAACGAGACTGGGGAATTGATAACAGGGAAAACAAATTAAATATGTTTTCACGGTGGAGGACACCAGAACCATCCCAGTAGTAACAGGTAATGCAGAGGTTCGTGAAAAAGAGGAACTGAAATCAATCACCATCACTAGGGAAAAAGTACAGTGCACAATTGGGATTAAAGGCAGGCACACCCCCAAGTCCTGATGACTTACATCTGTTAAAGGTGAAAATAATCACACGTAAGCCTGTTCGAGCAAGTAAAGAAGCAGTTTATTATTTCAGATCTGGGAGAAAGATTTGGAGTCTACGCAGTCTCTCAATACTCTTTCTCACTTGAGCTAAGGTTCGCATTGGGTTAATAGGGGCGGAATTAGTTGTATTCTCATTTACATACAATCAATCAACTATATTCACGTCACAATTCATTACATGCAGTCAATCAATTTTCTTAGCATCCCAGTTATCACATATGGTTAAAGTGGGTGTTGTCTTACCCGCCCCTAACTTCATGCAAAAGTCACTCAAGACTAACATAAGGATATGTCCTGTCAGCAGCTGGGGACCTTGAGCTTATTAAGGATACATTGCATTCCTTGTTCTGTGAAGCTGTTATCAGCGGCTGTTAAAATACTCCCTATACATACCCACGCCTGGTTCTCATGAGGTAGTTTACACAGTTTGTAACTTATTGTTCAGGAATGTGGCTAGTTCAGCCATTTTGTGTCTTTAGTATTGCTATCCTAGCTAACAGCCATTTTGTGTCCCTTCTGATCTGATATTAGTAAGCATTGTGTATACACTATCTATTCCTACAAATTCACTATTCTAAACAAGCATCTAAGCCAATGAGCACCTTTTGCCTCAGCAGAACTATTCAAAAGTAATATAGGAGCACAAATGTAGTTACAGAGTCACCGATAATTTATATCATAGTCCAGTATCAGAAAATGTCCCCCAACAATCTGAAGTAGTTCCTCTGTGGGTTTTTTTCAAAGCATGGATTTTTTTCCCGGTAACTGGTGGTAAAGCTTAACTGATTGACCAATCTTGATTCTTCGTTCCCTCAGAGTTTCTGAAAGATGTGGGACCACCTCTGGCTCGTTAAAATCCTATCTCAAATGATCCTTGCTAGGGGTACAAAAGTTATAGCTTTAGGAGGTTGCAGTGGCGGAGACGCAGTATTTTCCTTTTCCTCCGTAAACTTAAAGTGCATGGGGCAGGTGTAATCTCTAAGACACAACCATGAGTTCTGATTAACCGACATTCGTCCAACTCTCCCTGTCCCACTGGATGGGGGCACACAATAATGTCCCCTTTCTCTTTACACCCCGTGAGGGAGATCCCATATCATAGAATAGAATTTACAGTGCAAAAGGAGGCCATTCAGCCCATCGAGTCTGCACCGGCTCTTGGAAAGAGCACCCTACCCAAGGTCAACACCTCCACTCTATCCCCATAACCCAGTAACCCCACCCAACACTAAGGGCAATTTATCATGGCCAATCCACCTAACCTGCACATCTTTGGACTGTGGGAGGAAACCGGAGCAACCGGAGGAAACCCACGCACACACTGGGAGGATGTGCAGACTCCGCACAGACAGTGACCCAAGCTGGAATCGAACTTGGGACCCTGGAGCTGTGAAGCAATTGTGCTATCCACAATGCTACCGTGTTGCCCCTTTATTCCTGCATATGGCAAAGGTCTTCGTGAGATAGTACCTGAGGGAGGTGTTAGCCCGTACGATTCCAATGTCCTCCAGTTGGTTATGAGGGTATGGCCCTGAGTCCGGTGTGATGATGGGGATCATCAGGACCATCTCTACCGCCGTTATCTCGCCCATTTTGCAGTTGGGGATCACTAAGTATACTCTGGTACCTTGAGAGTATAGTTGTCCAGCGCCTTTGTCATTTGGCTAGCTTAGCCAGTTGCAGGCTGTCTATTCGATCAGGCACCTCCCCCCTTTAGATCAGATCAAGGTTGTGGCTTAGTTGCCCCTGTCAGAGCCTTCCGACTTTCTCTGTTTCTTGGTCGATGAGTTTGTTAATCATTGTTGAAAGTCTTCGTGTGTGTGTACCTAACACTGTTGTCCTATTCAATTGTATATCCAGGCCCTCTTCTCCCAAGCTGACTATACTTTTCTCTGATTTCTCTAATATTCTCTTCCTTATTCCTGTAATTTGTTCCATCTTTGCATTTAACCTTTGTATGTCTAGTGACTTTACCTCAGAAGTTTCAGTGTCAAGTCATGTCACTGCATCATTGATTATGCCTCTTCTAACCCTGTGTAGGTTGTCATGCCCTCAAAATCTAGTGGCACCCGTGTCATTGGCAGCCTGCTTCATAACAACCTCACTTAAAACACTATACATATTTATTTCATATTATAAACAATACCTGAACCCGTGAGAAGTACAGACACAATTTGTATACGCATCTGGTGTCTTTCCCCGAATGTACCTGCAGCCACATATTAAAATAAGTTCTATCATTGTTCCAGTCTCTGGCTGCTGGGATGCACATCCCGTCAATAAAATTATATAAAGCACCATAGTTCATATAGCTACGTTCATCCTGTGTCCGTTGTGAAATCAGTGATGTTCCTGCGCTCTTATGTGCTTGTAGTTGTGCTGAGATCTCAAGAGCCATCACGAGTCCCCACAGCTGCTGCAGTCGTTCCAGCCTTTTTTGAATGTTTAATCTAAAAATTTAAAGGAAAAGTGGAAAAGTGTCCTGGTCGTCACCAGGTGTTAGGTGTTGTCTGTATAAAGCTTTTCCTGTATGGGCCGAACACGTCTGTTATTCAGGGGTTAGTAGTAGTTATATTTTACAACCTTTTCATATCTAGTTTCCTCTTGGTTACACGCCTGATTCTGTTGCGCTTGAACCTGACCCTGACGTGCTTGTGCCTGTTTAGTTAGCCAGTTTACAATAATTCAACTATCTCTAATTCCTGAAGCCACTGCAAATATTGTTCCACTTGCAGTTACTTGTAAAGTAAAACACAAAATTTCCATTCTGCTTGGGACAGAGTGGGTTAACTAATCTGAATATATCTGACAATTCAAAACTTAAGATTGTTAAGTTTCAATTAAAAATACATCTTCAGCTGTTTTTTTTATTACTTGATCAGAATTACAAAGCCAGAGCTCAGAGTGTGGACAGGGGGCAAACCGTTATCCAGCTCCTCGCCTGCTCCAAAAACCAATTCAACTGAATACAAATTCATGGTCCCCACAAGCGAGACATACCAAATCCAAGCATTAACAAGCACAGATCAATTCTCTGCTGGTTTGAAAAGGGGTGGAGTAAGAGTTCTCTACCAGATGTCATTTTGTCACCACCCTTCTTTTGTTTAAACTAGAAACATGATCATGGACATACTTTATTTACCCATCTGTCCTTTACACTTAATTCTGCAATCTCAGAATTAATACATCTGCGTTGTGTCAGGGAAGTTTAAACCCTGGACTAATCCAACACCGGATTGGTCATATGTATTTCAACTGTCATATGTATTTCAACTATCCTAACTTCCAATGAACACCATAAAATTAATATTTTCTTATTCATCCATACGTGATTTTGTACCCTGATTAAAATTCCTCGTGTATCAAAATTACCCTGGAAATATCAATGATAACCTTTGAAAAGAAAAATTTGTTAATTACACTCAAACTATGATCTTTAAATCACAATGTCAGCCGACACACAAATATCACCACACTCAAAGGAAACCTACCAGTTCAGTTATTTAACCAAAATTAGTTCGGTAAAAATCCTTCTGGTTCCTATTCTAAAGTTCCAAATTATAAACTCAAAGTTACTTCTCAGAAGATAAATCTTAGCAGAGATATATGAACATTCACAAACCAAACACACACATTCTCACAGCTCGCAAGTATCAGAGTTAACTGTTAGCCCTCTCTCATGGCTACAGATTCTCAAAGAGACAGCAGTTTCACAATCGCTTAATTAAAATACTGGAAAAAAAATCTTCCTTTCTCCTTCATCATAAAAACTTTATCGATTTTATTCCATTTAATTCAATTTCCACTGATTGATTTTATAGGCATTAGCCCTTAGTGTCCAAAATTGCCCTTAGTGTTGGGTGGGGTTACTGGGTTATGGGGATAGGGTGTAGGTGTTGACCTTGGGTAGGGTGCTCTTTCCAAGAGCCGGTGCAGACTCGATGGGCCGAATGGCCTCCTTCTGCACTGTAAATTCTATGATCTATGAGCTATTCTTAGAGACGTATATTTTTATTTTACAAATAACCTGCTTGCTGTTAAATTTTGTACAGAACCTAAGGGGTGGAGAATGGGTGGAGAACCTGGAATGATGCCATTTGTGTTTTTTCATAGATTTCAGAGAATTTACAGCGCAGAAGGAGGCCATTCGGCCCATCGAGTTGGCACCGGCTCTTTTACGTGATCTCAAACTTTATTTATTCTTTCCTTTAATGTTACTCAAATTTCTTTCTTGTTCTTTAAACTGATTTCAATTTTCAATGTTCGCTATTTAACCAGTGTTTGAAAAAGATATTACTGTTTTTTTTTAACTCAAATGAATTGAATTACTGTCGAGTTTATCTGGACGGCTTGAATGGCTTAATCTCAAACTGAAATCTGATTTTGCAAATTTGAAATGATCTGAAGTTCTTCTAGACAAGAATCCATTGTTAAGTTTCTAACCTTAATCTTGTATTTACTTTACTCCCCCTTTTTTGTGTGTGTTTTGGGAGGGGGATTTGTCATCCTCAGATATTTCTGAATAGAAAAGCTTGTTGAGCTTTTCAGCCCCCTTTTTTTTTTTACTGTGCCGCAGTATGTCTTATTGAAATCCACCCGGCTTCCACTTTTATTAATTGGGTTACAATGTTTCTGGGTGAGCAAAAGGGACATCATTGTACCTCTCTTCTCCCCCCCCCCCCCCCCCCCCCCCCCCCCCCGCGCGCATTCCTCAATGACCACGAAGTCTGACCTTTTGGATTTTTACTTTATTTGATTTTTTTTCTTTTCCTTTGGACATGTCTAAACGTTTAGTTAATTTAAAATGTCCATCCCCAGGGAGCCTGTTTCTTTCCCCTCTGCTTCCAGGAATGCTGCATGATCTTTTGGGCTAATTGAGTTAGATTTCCCAAATTCTTATGCCAGCAATGCCAATTATGACTGTGGTGTCCTGATTTCCCACAATGTTTACAGTTCCCTTTTCTTTACCCTACAGTCTTTAGCCATAATTGTAGCAGTTTCTGTGATTCTTTTGCCGGTTTGCGCAATCTGTACTGCCGCTATCTTTTCTCTCTTTATTTCTATGCTTAAAATGATTTGGTGTGAATGTGGGAGAGTGAGAGCTCAATTCCTTTAAAATAGCCTGTTTTTTAAATGGTGTGAAGGCTTTATATCTGTCATTTACATTATTAGCGTAACATTGCACGGGGGTGCACTTAATTTCTGTCATTTGTTCTTCTAACTGGTGAACTAAGATGACTTCTGCCTTTTTTTTTGCCGTATCTTGCTTTTGTTTATCCCATCAGTTTCTTTGTTCTGCATTGGGATCCCACCCATATCTGTTCATTGTTTTCTTGTGCCAGAGTATTTTGCTCTTGTCCGTACGCCAGAGTCATGGATCCCGGGGGACCCCAGAAAAGCGGCCTTGTGTCTCTTTTCCATAATGTGTTAACCGGGGTCGTCTCTATCAATGCGAATCCGGTGTACTAGGCATCTGTGCTCAAGAGGCTTTTATCTATCATCCACTCCCGTAGGGTGGCGGTCCTGGCTTGTCACTGTGTCACGGCAAATTCCACAACCGTTAACACTTAACAGTCTGTGCGTCTCGGATTCCCAACTAACTCTGGCCTTCACGTGAGAGCTCAATTGCCCCCTTAATTCAGGCTCAGCATGGGTCCTCGAGCAGCCGATTATTACTATATTAAATGGTATAGCGGACCAACAAAACAAAACCAAAAAAGAATTTAAAACTGAGTCTTTTACTCACTTGGCCTTGATACCAGATTCATTGGATGTTGCTTTGCTGTCCGTCCGTCTCGCCATGTGACTCTAATTTCTGGCGGTCAAAGGTTTGACTACTCGCCTTATCCACCGTCTCGATCGGCGTTCGGCTCAGCAACATCCTGCCGACTACACCATTTGTTAGAGGTGAAAATCTTCACATGTAAGTCTGTTTGAGCAAGTAAAGAAGCAGTTTATTTCAGATCTGGGAGAAAGATTTGGAGACTGCGCAGTCTCGCAATACTCTTTCTCACTTGAGCTAAGGTTCGCATTGGGTTAATATACAGTTTCAAGGGGCGGAATTAGTTGTATTCTCATTTACATACAATCAATCAACTATATTCGCGTCACAATTCATTACATGCAGTCAATCAATTTTCTTAGCACCCCAGTTATCACATATGGTTAAAGTGGGTGTTGTCTTACCCGCCCCTAACTTCATACAAAAGTCACTCAAGACTAACATAAGGATATGTCCTGTCAGCAGCTGGGGACCTTGAGCTTATTAAGGTTACATTGCATTCCTTGTTCTGTGAAGTTATCAGCGGCTGTTAAAATACTCCCTATACATACCCACGCCTGGTTCTCATGAGGTAGTTTACACAGTTGGTAACCTATTGCTCAGGACTGTGACTAGTTCAGCCATTTTGTTTCTTTAGTATTGCTATAATAGCTAACAGCCATTTTGTGTCCTTTCTGATATTAACAAGCATTGTGTATACACTATCTATTTCTACAAATTGCCTCTTCTAAACAGGCAATGAGTACCTTTTATCTCAGCAGAACTATTCAAAAGTAATATAGGAGCAAAAATGTAGTTACAGAGCCACCTATAATTTATATCATAGTCCAGTATCAGAAAATGTCCCCAAACTCATCCTAGGGCCTTAAAGGAAGTGGCAGCAGAAATAATGGAGACATTGGTAATAATATTCCAATGCATTCTGGAAAGGTTCCATTGGTTTGGGAAAAGGCTAATGTAGCATCACTGTTCAAAACAGGAGAAAGGCAAAAATAGGAAACATCTGTCATTGGTAAATTGTTGGAATCCATTATTATTGAAGTTGTAATGGGACATCTGGAAAGTCAAAATGCAATCCATTAGAGTTGGCATGGTTTTATAAAGGGTAAATCATGTTTTACTAAGTTGCTAGAGTTCTTCGACGATGCAACACCCAAAGTGGTCAATGGGGGTCTTGTAGATGCAGTGGACCTGGACTTCCAGATGGCCTTTGATAAGGTGCCATACAAAAGGTTAATACACAAGGTAAGATCCCACTGGTTTAGGGGTAATATATTAGCTTGGATAGAGGATTGGCTAAGTAACAGAAAGCAGAGAGTGGGAATAAATGTGTCTTTCCGGTTGGCAAGCTCTAACTAGTGCCATAGAGGTTGGCCCCAACTATTTACAATCTATATTAATGACTTGGGTGCAGGGATAGAAGGTGCAGAATAGCTAAATTTGCAGATGTCACTCCAATAGGTGGGAAAGCAAGTTGCAATGAGAAAATAAGAAATTTGCAAATTGATATGGATAGGTTAAGTCGGTAAGTGGACCAAAATTTGGCAGATGGAATTTAACATTGGCAAGTGTACAGTTATCCATTTTGGTTGGAGGACTAAAAAGGCAACCTCTTTTCGAAATGGCGAGAAACTTCAAAATGCTTTGGTGCAGAGGGATCTAGATGTCTTTGTGCATGAATCGCAGAAATTTAGTATGCAGGTCCAGCAGATAAAAGGAAGGCAAATGGAATTTTGGCATTCATTGCTGATGGAATAGAGTATGGAAGTACTGTTGCAACTGTATAGTGCATTATTGAGACCGCATCTGGAGTACTGCGCACATTTTTGGACCTCCTTTTTAAAAACATTTTTTTTTTTGAACTTTTAACATTTTTTATCAATTTACAAAATAAAACCTAGACATTTATTGAAAATTACAAACAACAACAGTAACAGTGACCGATTCCCTAAAATGCAATATGAAAGGACGCCATCTACGATAGAATCCTTCGACCGATCCTCACTGGAAACTTGACCTTCTCGAGGTGCAAAAACCCCATCAAGTCACCTAGCGACGCTGAGGCACTAGGGGCATTGCCTGTCTCCAGCTCAGCAGAATTCACCTCCGAACAATCAACGAGGCAAATGCTAGGGCATCAGCCCCGCACCCGTCCTCCGCTCCGGCTGGTCCTACACCCCAAATGTAACTACTAACGGATAGGACTCAAAATCAACATTTAGGATTGCCAAGTTGGTGCTGAAGAAAGACACCAAATAACCAACAATTTGGGACAGGACCACAAAATATGCGTTTGCTTTGCGGGCCTGCTCAATCACCGCTCGCACCTATCTTCAACCCCTGCAAAACATCGACTTTCTGGCCTTGATGAGGTGAGCTCTAAACACTACCTTAAGTTGTATCAAGCACAACTTCACACAGGTGACATAGCATTGACCCTGTGGAGGGACTTGCTCCATAACACCACCTGCAATATGTGTCTCAGCTCCTCTGCCTACACCTCTTCTACAGAGATCTGCTCTTCCCCCAAGATCTGTCCATATATCCCAGATGTGCTGCCCTCTTCCGACACTGCACAGGAGAGAACCATCTCCAATAAAGTGGGCGGCACTACCGGGATTGTCTGCTGAACAAAATCCCGTATCTGAATGTATCCACACCCGAAAGTCCTGCTTTCGCCCTCAACTCCAAGCTGGCAAACCGTCCCTCCAAAAAACAAATGCCTCACTCTCTTCAGCTCCTTACTTTTCCACCCCTCAAATGAGGCATTGAATTTGGCCAACTCCAGTTAGTTGATGTAGAGAAATGTTTCCTACAGATAGGGCCCATCTTGACACTGCCCCCAGCTTAAATTGCTGACCCAGTTGCCGTCATATTGTCAAAGTAGAGACAACCACCCGTTTGTAAGAATATTTTGCTGGAGCAAATGTCAGACGCCGTCCCCAGCGTCTCCAAGCTTAGATCCTTTGCATGACCCCGACTCCATCTGCACCCAGATGGCTTTCCTGATCACTACACATCAAATTCCGCAGAATCTGAGGAGTCCTCATTGTCCACATGATAAACGCTAGGAGCCGTTCTGCCCCAGAAGAACGATTTGGTTAGAAAAACTGAGAGGCATTGAAATAAAAACACGGATCGTGCAAGATGTAAATCTTAATGGATTGAACCCGGCCTGTCAGCAATAACGGAAGGCTGTCCCACCTCTGTAGATCTGCCCTGACCCTGCTTGCCAGGCTGGTGTAATTCAGTTTGTGAAGACACACCCAATCCTGTACCACCTGAACCCCAGATACTGGAAACTAGTCCCAGCCAGACAGAACGGGAGACTCTCCTAACCAACTCCTCCGTCCAAAGTGCTGACCACAAATTACTCACCGTTCCTAAATTTAACTTGGACCCTGAGAAGGAGCTGGATCTCTTCAATGTGCCCATGACATCCCCCATACCTGGACCCCCCACCTATCTATTGACTCTGTCTACACCTTCCTCTGCCTTGGGAATGCGGGCAGATAAACAAAGACCCCTCCCACACAGGTTATTCTCTCTTCCATCGGGCAGGTGATACAAAAGTCTGAGAACACTCACTAACAGATTCAAAAACAGTTTCTTCCCTGCTGCTGCCAGACTCCAAAAGGCCCTCTTATGGACAGAACTGATTTTTCCATGCATCTTCTCTACTGAGTAGTACTACACTCTGTATGCTTCACCCCATGTCTATGTATTTACATTGTGTATCTTTCGCATGTCCTATATTTCTCATGTGTGGAACGATCTGTCTGGATTTTCCACGGAACAGTACTTTTCCCTGTACTTCGGCACCCGTGACATTAAATCCTGGCTTCTGCCAAAGTGCCAGATGAGCTCTAACCAATTCCGGAGGGGCGAACAACTCCTCTCCTCCCACCAGTTGAGAGAACGTCACGAACAAATACTCAGTTGGCTTTGAGGTCTTCACTCCCTCTGACAGCGCCACCATCCTGAGGTTCAGGCGCCTCAACCTATTCTCAACATCCTCCACACCCTTCAAAGTCTCACCTTGCACTTTCACCACATTTGAGGTCATCCCTAGCTGTTCGCGAATCGGGCCCAGTGCCTTCTCGGCAGTGTCTGTAAATTATTCCTTCATCTCTTGTCTTGCCACTTGAACTGTCTGTCCATCAACGTGTCAAATTTTTCCAGCTCCTGTGCCATCACCACATCTAGCGTGTCTAATTTAATGGGCGCAGCAGCCATCTTCCCTCTTTCAGGGTCTTTCGACAGGCTGCCCTCCTGGGCTTTCTTCACATTGGGCTTCTTTTTCGACATGTTGGGTGAAAGTTCTCTAAATCAACTAACTGGATTTGGACACCAAAATCCCCCAGAAAAGAAGGTAAAAAGAATCAGAAACAAAGACCCTGCCGGGAGCCACCTTTCGTGCTTCTTGCTCTTGCGTGACGCCAAGGGATATTCTTGGTCCCCTTATTTGAGGAAGGACACAAATGCATTAGAGACAGTTCAGAGAAGGTTCGCTAGATTGATTCCAGGGATGAAGGACTTGCCTTATGAAGAGCGAGTGAGCCGTTTAGGCCTGGTTTAGCACAGTGGACTAAATAGCTGGTTTGCAATGCCAGCAGCGCGGGTTCAATTCCCGTACCGTCCTCCACGAACAGGCGCCGGAATGTGGTGACTAGGGGCTTTTCACAGTAACTTCATTGAAGTCTACTTGTGACAATAAGCGGTTATTATTATAGTCGCTGGAGTTTGGAAGAATGAGAGGAGATCTAATTGACGTATATAAGATGCTAAAGGTGATTGACCGAGCAGACAAATATTTCCCCTTGTTGGACATTCTAGAACGAGAGACCATGGCTGGGATTCTCTGAAAATGGGTCTATGTCCCCACGCCCGCCGGAAAATGGGCGCAAATCGCTCCAGACTTTTTTTCGAAAAGTCCGGAGTGATTCTCCGGTTTTAAGAGGGATAACAGGGCCCTGGCGTACGCCGCGCAGCTCCTGCTGCTGATACGGAGCCCTGCGTTTCCGGCTGTGGATCTGCGCATGCGCGTGGTGGCCATTTTTGCGTTGGCCCCCACGCAACATGGCGGAGCCACACAGTGGGCCAGTGCGGAAGAAGATAGGCCCCCCCCCCCCCCGGATCATGCGCATCTGCCAATCGGTAGCCCCTGATCGCGGGCCTGTCCGTCGTGGAGGCCCCCCCGGAGCCTGATCCCCCTCCCACCCCCAACAGGACGGCCAGCGCGGTCGCGAGTCCGAGCTCCCGCCGGATGGAACCAGGTTGGAACCACGCCGGCAGAACTCAGCCGGTCGATCGTGGAGAATCAGCGCGCGGGCCTCTTTCAACGGCCCCCGACCGGCGCCACGTCGACCGTGCGTGCGCGGCTGGCGGCGATTCTCCGGTCCGCGGAGAAATGCGCCCCAGCCCCGCGGGTCTGAGACCCTATTCTCCGCCCCCGTACCGAGCGTGATTTTGGTGTGGAGGCTCGGAGAATTCCGGCCCATATTTTTAGGCTAAGGGGTGGCAACTCTAAAACAGAAATTAGGAGGAATTACTACTTGCAAAGGATCATGAATCTGTGGAATTCTCTACCCCAGAGTACAGTGAATGGCAGAACACTAAACAAATTTGCAGAGGAGATGGACAGGTTTTTAATTAGTAGCGGGATGCAAGGTTATGGGGAGTAGGCAGGAAGGTGATGAGGCCGCGAGTAGTTCGCCCATGATCATATCGAATGGTGGAGCAGGCTCGGGTAGCTTAATTGACTTACTGTTCCCCGCTCTAATGTTCTTATTAGGAGCAGGGATAGACCATTTGGTCCTTTGAGCCTGCTCTGTCATGCAATAAGATCATGGCTGAGCTGATTGTGGTCTCAAACTCCACTTTCCTGTCTGCCCTCCATAACATTTGACTCCCTTGCCTATGAAAAGTGTATAGAACTTAGCCTGAATAAACTTAATGACCCGACCTCCACTGTTTTCTGGAGATTCATGACCTTATTACTCTACTCTTCATCTCCATTTTGAATAGGAGACTACCTATCCTTGAACTGTGTCCCCTAGCTCTAGTTCCGCCACAAGAGAAACCATCCTCCCTGGTATCCATACGATGAAGTCCCCTCAGGATCTTGTATGTTTCAATATAATCTCCTCTCATTCTAACAAGCTTCAGTGGGTGTAGGCCCAATCTGTTCACCTTTCTTCATAAGATAAGCCCTTCATTTGAGGAATGAGTCAAGTGAACCTTCTCTGAAGTGCTTCTAATGCAATTATATCTTTTTTCAAACAAGGAGATCAAAACAGTGCACATTACTCCAGATCTTTCACTAAGATCCTGTACAGATGCAGCAAAAGTCCCTATTTTTATATTCAATTCCCCGTGCAATAAATGCCAACACTCCATTTGCCTTACTAATCACTTGCTGTACTTGCTACCTTTGTGATTCATGTACCAGGACAGCCTGATCCCTCTCTCTACAACGAGTTCCGCAATCCTCTGTCCATTTAAATAGTATACTGCTTTTCTGTTTTTCCTGCCAAAGCGTACAAGTTCAAAATTCCCACGTTATGCTTGGTCTGCCAATTTTCCCCCCATTCAGTTAACCTATACAAACCCCGCTAGAGACTCTCTTACCTCCTCTTGACAACTTACTTTACTTCTTGTCATCAGTAAATTTAGCTAGCATACATTTGGTCCCTTCATCCAAGTCGTTGATGTATATTCTAAATAACTGAGGCCTCAGCACTGATCCCTGTGGCACTCCGTTAGTTGCAGCTTGCCAACCCACAAAAGACCCACTTTCCCCTACTCTCTGCTTCCTATTAGCTAACTATTTTATCGGTGCTTTTTCTCTGCTAATACGTTACCCCTACACCATTTTTGTTTTGTGTCGTAACCATTGATGTGGCACTGCTTAACAGACATGTAACCTGCTATTGTTAATGGATCCCTCTCCGCAGGCACAAATCCCCTAAAACAATCCTCTCCTCAAAAATCAAACAGACTTCTCTGTTACAAACTACCCTCCAACCTTCCTTCCTTCAAAGTTTGAATGTGTTGCCGCCTTCCAAATCCATACCTATCTTTCCTGTAACTTGGAGCTTGAATCCCTCCAGTCCCCACCTCTGCTAATGTGCAGAAACAGCCCTTATCGATGTCACAGTGCCCCCGTGTGACAGTGGCCATGGTTAACCATCCACCCTCATTGTTTTCAATTTGTCTGCAACCTTTTGAAATGCTTGATGACGCCATCCTCCTCTAACATCCCTTCTCAGTCATCCAGCTAGGTGGTACTGCCCTGCCCTGGTTAGTTATCCAACCAGTCATGGTTAGAGAATCACCTGCAGTGGCTTATCTTCCCTCTCAACACCATTATCACTCGTGTCCCGCAAGGATAAATCCTACTCCTACATCTCATCTAAATGCTGCCCCTTGGTGACATCATCTGAAATCACATCCACGTGTACACTGACAACAACATACAAAAATCTCACCTTTGTTTCTCTCAACCCCTGCACTGTCTAATTTCTTGCACTGCTTGTCTGACATCCAGTACTGGGTGAGCAGAAATCTCCTTCAAACTAAATACAAGGAAGACTGAAATTCCTGTCACAAATTCCAAGCCCACTCTAGACTCGACTATTCCTTTGCTCTCCTAGCTGACATCCTACATAAATTAAGCTCAATCAAACTTGCTGCCATATCTTGCCGAGTATTGTTTACCCAACACCCCAGTACTTGCTGACATATGTTGGCTTCAGGTCTGGCAATTCTTCAATTTTAAAAGTCTCATCCTTGATTTCAAATACCTTCTATATAACCTTGAACCTCCCTATCTGTCTAACATCCTCCAGCCCTACAAACCTTTATGCTCCACAAATTCTGGCCTATATCCATTATTTTAATTGCTCTACCATTGGTGCCTTCAGTTGCCTTGGCCTTAAGTTCCGAAATTTCCTTCGTAAATTTCTCTGGCTCTCTACACATCTCTTCTCCTTTAAGACCCCCCTTAAAACTAGCTCTTTGACCAAACATTTGAACATGTGCCCTAATTTCTTGTGATGTGGCTTGATGTCAAATATTATTTAATAACACTTGTGGAGTCCATCTGAATATTTTAATGCATTAAACGCATGTTGTTGTCGGGTCATAGACATAGCATAGAAAATACAGCACAGAACAGGCCCTTCGGCCCACGATGTTGTGCCGAACCTTTGTCCTAGATTAATCATAGATTATCATTGAATTTACAGTGCAGAAGGAGGCCATTCGGCCCTTTGAGTCTGCACCGGCTCTTGGAAAGAGCACCCTACCCAAACTCAACACCTCCACCCAACACCAAGGGCAATTTTGGACACTAAGGGCAATTTATCATGGCCAATCCACCTAACCTGCACATCTTTGGACTGTGGGAGGAAACCGGAGCACCCGGAGGAAACCCATGCAGACACTGGGAGGACGTGCAGACTCCGCACAGACAGTGACCCAAGTCGGAATCGAACCTGGGACCCTGGAGCTGTGAAGCAATTGTGCTATCCACAATGCTACCGTGCTGCCCTTAAGAACAAATAAATCTACACTATATCATTTTACCGTAATCCATGTACCTATCCAATAGCTGCTTGAAGTTGTTGTTTTCGTTGATGACATTAAGTTGAAAAATTGCAGAGCTTTGACAAATGGACTGTTTTTTCTGCTGTAGACCTTTGAACTTAATCTGTTACATTCCATTAAACCATTGAATGATCAGGATTTGTTTTTTTTTTTTTAAATAATATTTTATTGAAAATTTTTGGTCAACCAACACAGTACATTGTGCATCCTTTACACAACATTATAACAATACAGATAATAATGACCTTTTTTATTTAAACAAGAACAAAAGAAAACAACAACAAATAAATAAATATTAAATAACAAAAATAAAAACTAGCCCTAATTGGCAACTGCCTTGTCTCAGGCCACCCCCCCCCCCCCCCCCCCCCCCCCCCCCCAAAGTCCTGGGCTGCTGCTGCTGCCTTCTTTTTTCCCCCATCTATCTTTCCGCAAGATATTCGACGAACGGTTGCCACCGCCTGGTAAACCCTTGAGCCGACCCCCTTAGGACGAACTTAATCCGCTCTAACTTTATGAACCCCGCCATATCATTTATCCAGGTCTCCACCCCCGGGGGCTTGGCTTCTTTCCACATTAGCAATATCCTGCGCCGGGCTACTAGGGACGCAAAGGCCAAAACATCGGCCTCTCTCGCCTCCTGTACTCCCGGCTCTTGTGCAACCCCAAATATAGCCAACCCCCAGCTTGGTTCGACCCGGACTCCTACTACTTTCGAAAGCACCTTTGTCACCCCCATCCAAAACCCCTGTAGTGCCGGGCATGACCAAAACATATGGGTATGATTCGCTGGGCTTCTCGAGCACCTCGCACACCTATCCTCCACCCCAAAAAATTTACTGAGCCGTGTTCCAGTCATATGTGCCCTGTGTAATACCTTAAACTGAATCAGGCTTAGCCTGGCGCACGAGGACGACGAGTTTACCCTGTTTAGGGCATCTGCCCACAGCCCCCCCTCGATCTCCTCCCCTAGCTCTTCTTCCCATTTCCCTTTTAGTTCGTCCACCATAGTCTCCCCTTCATCCCTCATTTCCCTATATATATCCGACACCTTACCGTCCCCCACCCATTTCTTCGAGATGACTCTGTCCTGCACCTCTTGTGTCGGGAGCTGCGGGAATTCCCTCACCTGTTGCCTCGCAAAAGCCCTCAATTGCATGTACCTGAATGCATTCCCTTGGGGCAACCCATATTTCTCAGTCAGCGCTCCCAGACTCGCGAACTTCCCATCCACAAATAGATCTTTCAATTGCGTTATACCTGCTCTTTGCCACATTCCATATCCCCCATCCATTCCCCCCGGGGCAAACCTATGGTTGTTTCTTATCGGGGACCCCCCCAATGCTCCGGTCTTTCCCCTATGTCGTCTCCACTGTCCCCAAATCTTCAGTGTAGCTACCACCACCGGACTCGTGGTATAGTTCCTCGGTGAGAACGGCAATGGGGCTGTCACCATAGCCTGCAGGCTGGTCCCCCTACAGGACGCCCTCTCTAATCTCTTCCACGCCGCTCCTTCCTCCTCTCCCATCCACTTACTCACCATTGAAATATTAGCGGCCCAATAATACTCACTTAGGCTCGGTAGTGCCAGCCCCCCCCCCCTATCCCTACTACGCTGTAAGAATCCCTTCCTCACTCTCGGAGTCTTCCCGGCCCAAACAAAACCCATGATACTCTTTTCTATCCTTTTGAAGAAAGCCTTCGTGATCACCACCGGGAGGCACTGAAACACAAAGAGGAATCTCGGGAGGACCACCATCTTAACCGCCTGCACCCTCCCTGCCATTGACAATGCTACCATATCCCATCTCTTGAAACCTTCCTCCATCTGTTCCACCAACCGCGTCAAATTTAGCCTGTGCAATGTGCCCCAATTCTTAGCTATCTGGATCCCCAGGTAACGAAAGTCTCTTGTTACCTTCCTCAACGGTAGGTCTTCTATTTCTCTACTCTGCTCCCCTGGATGCACCACAAACAGCTCACTCTTCCCCATGTTCAATTTATACCCTGAAAAATCCCCAAACTCCCCAAGTATCCGCATTATTTCTGGCATCCCCTCCGCTGGATCCGCCACATATAGTAGCAGATCATCCGCATATAAAGATACCCGGTGTTCTTCTCCTCCCCTAAGTATTCCCCTCCATCTCTTGGAACCTCTCAGCGCTATCGCCAGGGGCTCAATCGCCAGTGCAAACAGTAATGGGGACAGAGGACATCCCTGCCTTGTCCCTCTATGGAGCCGAAAATATGCCGATCCCCGTCCATTCGTGACCACACTCGCCACTGGGGCCCTATACAACAGCTGCACCCATCTAACATACCCCTCTCCAAACCCAAATCTCCTCAACACCTCCCACAGATAATCCCATTCCACTCTATCAAATGCTTTCTCGGCATCCATCGCCACTACTATCTCCGTTTCACCCTCTGGTGGGGCCATCATCATTACCCCTAACAGCCTCCGTATATTCGTGTTCAGCTGTCTCCCCTTCACAAACCCAGTTTGGTCCTCATGAACCACCCCCGGGACACATTCCTCTATTCTCATTGCCATTACCTTGGCCAGGACCTTGGCATCCACATTGAGGAGGGAAATTGGTCTGTAGGACCCGCATTGTAGCGGATCCTTTTCCTTCTTTAAGAGAAGCGATATCATTGCTTCTGACATAGTCGGGGGCAGTTGTCCCCTTTCCTTTGCCTCGTTAAAGGTCCTCGTCAGTAGCGGGGCGAGCAAGTCCAAATATTTTCTGTAAAATTCAACTGGGAATCCGTCCGGTCCCGGGGCCTTTCCCGTCTGCATGTTCCTAATTCCTTTCACCACTTCTTCTACCGTGATCTGTGCTCCCAGTCCCACCCTTTCCTGCTCTTCCACCTTGGGAATTTCCAGCCGATCCAAAAAATCCATCATTCTCTCCCTCCCATCCGGGGGTTGAGCTTCATACAATTTTTTATAAAATGTCTTGAACACTTCGTTCACTCTCTCCGCTCCCCGCTCCGTCTCTCCTTCCTCGTCCCTCACCCCCCCTATTTCCCTCGCTGCTCCCCTTTTCCTCAATTGGTGTGCCAGCAATCTGCTCGCCTTCTCTCCATATTCATACTGTACACCCTGCGCCTTCCTCCATTGTGCCTCTGCAGTGCCTGTAGTCAGCAAGTCAAATTCCACATGCAGCCTTTGCCTTTCCCTGTACAGTCCCTCCTCCGGTGCTTCCGCATATTGTCTATCCACCCTCAAAAGTTCTTGCAGCAACCGCTCCCGTTCCTTACTCTCCTGCTTCCCTTTATGTACCCTTATTGATATCAGCTCCCCCCTAACCACCGCCTTCAACGCCTCCCAGACCACTCCCACCTGAACCTCCCCATTGTCATTGAGTTCCAAGTACTTTTCAATGCATCCCCTCACCCTTAGGCACACCCCCTCATCCGCCATTAGTCCCATGTCCATTCTCCAGGGTGGGCGCCCTCTTGTTTCCTCCCCTATCTCCAAGTCTACCCAGTGTGGGGCATGATCCGAAATGGCTATAGCCGTATATTCCGTTCCCCTCACCCTCGGGATCAATGCCCTACCCAACACAAAAAAGTCTATGCGTGAATAGACTTTATGGACATAGGAGAAAAACGAGAACTCCTTACTCCTAGGTCTACTGAATCTCCACGGGTCCACCCCTCCCATCTGCTCCATAAAATCCTTAAGCACCTTGGCTGCTGCCGGCCTCCTACCAGTCCTGGACTTCGACCTATCCAGCCTTGGTTCCAACACCGTGTTAAAGTCTCCCCCCATTATCAGCTTTCCGGTCTCTAGGTCTGGGATGCGTCCTAGCATTCGCCTCATAAAGTTGGCATCGTCCCAGTTCGGGGCATACACGTTTACCAAAACCACCATCTCTCCCTGTAATTTGCCACTCACCATCACGTATCTGCCCCCGTTATCCGCCACTATAGTCTTCGCCTCGAACATTACCCGCTTCCCCACTAATATAGCCACCCCCCTGTTTTTCGCATCCAGCCCCGAATGGAACACCTGCCCAACCCATCCATTGCGCAACCTAACCTGGTCTATCAGTTTCAGGTGCGTTTCCTGTAGCATAACCACATCTGCTTTAAGTTTCTTAAGGTGTGCGAGTACTCGTGCCCTCTTTATCGGCCCGTTAAGCCCCCTCACGTTCCACGTGATCAGCCGAGTTGGGGGGCTTCCCACCCCCCCCCCCTTGCCGGTTAGCCATCATCTTTTTCCAGCTTCTCACCCAGTTCCCACGCAGCTGTATCTCTCCCAGACGGTGCCCCCCCGCCCATCCTTTCCCGTACCCACTCCCCCCTTTCCCCAGCAGCAGCAACCCAGTAATTCCCCCCTCCCCCCCCCCCCCCCCCCCCCTGCTAGACCCCCCGCTAGCGTAATTACTCCCCCCATGTTGCTCCCAGAAGTCAGCAAACTCTGGCTGACCTCGGCTTCCCCCCGTGATCACGGCTCGCACCGTGCAACGCCCCCTCCTTCCTGCTTCTCTATTCCCGCCATAATTATCATAGTGCGGGAACCAAGCCCGCGCCTCTCCCTCGGCCCCGCCTCCCATGGCCAACGCCCCATCTCTTCTCCCTCCCCACCTCCCCCCATCACCACCTGTGGGAGAAAGAAAAGTTACCATACCGCAGGATTAAAACATAAAACCCCTCTTCGCCCCCCCCCATTCGCCCCACCACTTTGTCCAAACGTTCATTTTCATAATCCAATCATTCCAATTTTTCTTCTACAATAAAAGTCCACGCTTCATCCGCCGTTTCAAAGTAGTGGTGCCTCCCTTGATATGTGACCCACAGTCTTGCCGGTTGCAGCATTCCAAATTTTATCTTCTTTTTGTGAAGTACCGCTTTGGCCCGATTAAAGCTCGCCCTCCTTCTCGCCACCTCCGCACTCCAATCTTGATAAACGCGGATCACCGCGTTCTCCCATTTACTACACCGAGTTTTCTTCGCCCATCTAAGGACCATTTCTCTATCCTTAAAACGGAGGAATCTCACCACTATGGCTCTGGGAGTTTCTCCTGCTCTCGATCCTCGCACCATAACTCGGTATGCTCCCTCCACCTCCAACGGACCCGTCGGGGCCTCCGCTCCCATTAACGAGTGCAGCATCGTGCTCACATATGCCCCGACGTCCGCCCCCTCCACACCTTCAGGAAGGCCAAGAATCCTCAAGTTGTTCCTCCTTGCGTTGTTTTCCAGTGCCTCCAACCTCTCCACAGATCGTTTCTGGTGTGCCTCCTGTATCTCCGACTTCACCACCAGGCCCTGTATATCGTTCTCATTCTCTGCTGCTTTCGCCTTCACGACCCGAAGCTCCTGCTCCTGGGTCTTTTGTTCCTCTTTCAGCCCTTCAATCGCCTGTAATATCGGGGCCAACAACTCTTTCTTCATTTCCTTTTTTATCTCCTCCACGCAGCGTTTCAAGAACTCTTGTTGTTCAGGGCCCCATATGAAACTGCCACCTTCCGACGCCATCTTGGTTTCTGCTTGCCTTCCTTGCCGTTGTTCCAAAGGATCCGCTGCAATCCGGCCACTTTCCTCTCCTTTTTCCATCCGTGTCCAGGGGGAACACCCTTCTGGTTTACCGCACGGTGTTTTTAGCCGTTAAAATTGCCGTTGGGGCTCCTATCAAGAGCCCAAAAGTCCGTTCCACCGGGAGCTGCTGAAACGTGCGACTCAGCTGGTCATCACCTCACCCGGAAACTCCGAATGATCAGGATTTTACTGATCTGTACAATGCACTTAATCCCATTTCCACTTCAACCACCTGTATTGTGATTTTGAAGAACTTGGAAAAAAAACATTCTTTGAAGCAATAGTAGTGGACTTCTGTGCCTTAAATTGATCCAGTTTACAGCTGTACCTGCCCTGACCCCATTTTGAAATCTGATGCTTTTATTGGTCAAAGAATTTTTATTAGGTGTTTGTAATAGTTTGTATCATTTCAGAATTGTATATGACACATTGCATTGTTGTATAGCAACATTTTGTTCCTATTTGAAGGCCAGTGGGATTATGTAGTTGTAGTGATTTATTTGGCCAATCACCTAGTCTGCTATATTATTAACCGGGACTTGTTTTTTTTATAACATTACCTCTATTCGCTCAGTGATTTAGCATGGGCTCCATTAGAATTTGAGAGTTGGAACAGCTCTGAAGGTTTCTAATCAGGTGAGCTCAGAAACTGTCAATAATTAATCTTTTGCCCAATGCAAAGTATTCATGATCATTATAAGTGGAATCTTGACAGTAAATTATACAGCTGAAATACCATCATCCATATGACAGATTTGAACATATGTGCTGAATTGTGAAACTGTGAATTGCGTGGAAGATTGAAAAATGAAACAGACTTTTTCTGTATTACTCAATCCTCCAACATATGCTTGATTTGGTGGATCTGTGTTCAGTCAATTATAACCATTAAATCACAAACATTTATTTCAGTTCCGTAAAAAATATATATACATTAGCCTTCCCCCCACCCCCATTGCCTATGAATGCAGTGTTAGCAGAACAAAATCACAACACAATTCATTTGAGCACTGCGTATCTGCTTAAACTAGTCATATTCAATATTTAAATGCAATATAATTGAATAATCAATCATTCTCTCTGTTAGTTCCAACCTACCTTGGATCTGATATGGCTTAAAATCAATCCGGGGTCATCTTTGAGGCCAAACATGTGAACGGCCCTTTCCTAAAAGAATTACCTGTTATCAAGTTGTGCTTTTGGATGGATGATGGAAATAGTGCTGCCTTTATCTGCAGGTGGATTATCCTCCGCCTTGGGAAATGTTGTTTTAAACTCTGCTGTGTTTTATCACCTCACCTTTGCACTGTTCTCTTTTCTGGAGGGCACATTGTATGAGCTGAATTATCCAAGCCACTTTTTAAAAGTTTCTCCAGGGCAAGGAACTCTGCTGTATTTAGACGCTCCATCCAAATATGCAGCCAACCACCAGTGAATGTCACAAAAGAATGCTCCCGTTTGTGCAGCAGTCAAGGAATTTAGTTGGGCATACAAGCTTTATTTAATTGGTAGCATTTGAAGAATACTAGTTTTGCGACTGCTTTTGGTCAGAAATCCAAAATGTCATTGACTCAATGCTGCAAAGTGTTGATTTCTTATATTTTAATTTACCTTTACATCTCATTCACAGTCCAGTAACATGAAGCCTGACAATACTCTTAGCCCTTATGTGAACTTGTAAGGCATGACCCAGTGAGCTGTCATGTTACTTAGTGATGATGGATGTGCTCTGGTACTTGTCATAGCTCAAAGAATCCTAATTTGTAAACACTGAAATTTAATCTATTTTTAAAATGTTTTTATATTTCATTTTTGCACAAATAATGAATTGAGATGTTGTACATAAGCCTTTTGCTTGTGGTTAAATTTGTACATCGTTATTAAATTTGTACATAGTTATTAAAGTACAGATTGATTTATCGCCTACTAAACTACTTATCTGTTTGTTTGACAGTACTCAAATTACTAAGTTTTAGAAATGAATACAAAATGTAATTATGAAAGATACAAATTGAAATTTCCAGCATACAAAGAAATTGAAAGGGATTGAATGCTAAAATGTGTATCTTTTCAAAGACATATTGTGCCAAAAGAGAAGATTTTGGCTGAGAAATTGCTTGTATCTGCTCCCTCTCCTCCAGCAAAAATGCAGTGAACATCCTGTTGACTGAACCTCTGGCACGTCAGGAGCAACTTCAAGAAATTTTCCTCCAGTCATGGAGGTAGTGACAAAGCAAAAGGGAGCAAATCTGAAATCAAAACGCTGGAAACATTCTCCCCATGTCTGCGTGGGTTTCTCCCCCCACAACCCAAAGATGTGGAGGATAGGTGAATTGGCTACACTAAATTGTCCCTTAATTGGAAAAAAAATAATTGGGTACTCAATTTTTAAAAAAATGCTGGAACACTCAGCAGATCTGGCAGCATCTGTAGAGAGAGAAAGAAAGTTAATGTGACGTATCCTCAGAAATCCGTGACAAGGAAAATCCTTTTTACACAGAGAAGCCTTGTTGAGCATGGGAGGTGCATTGTTTCCATGGTTGCTGTCTAATTATTAATTGTGTTTTCTTTTTGGTTCCAGTCTTAGCATTTACTAAAAATCTTGTTAGCTATTCTTAGAAAAAAATGCAGTGTACATTATTATTAATACTGTTTCATTACTTGTTTTATTTAATAGAGAACTGAGTTATGACAACTGGTCTTATTTCAGATTATATTCTGTATTTCAGATGTCATATTTGGACAGTTTTATGTGGAAATTTGTGAAATTAATTGGTGAAATTGCAAATCAGTTAGTCAGTTCAATAATTCATTGTCAAATCAAATCAATAAACTTTGTAAATCAGCTCAATTTATTCATAAATGATCTATAGATCAAATGACCAATTAAACAATTAGCATGCACTTTGTAATTAATTAATTGAGAAATCAATCATTTAATTAAAATTCCAGATTCAAACCACACATTTTAGAGGCACACTGACACATGAATAACTATGTAATATTTTACACCTCCATAACATTTTTGCTTGCAAGCCAGTCATGCCATTGTTTTATAACGTAAAGTCCTCTGAAGGAATGGAAAATACATACAACCCTGAATATTGATTAATAATTTCATCCATATTGCTTGAGCAAGAAAGTGCAATATTATCATTCATGACTCATAATGATTTTTGGGATCCTTTATTCCTAACTAATACCCGCAATCCAATTTTCTGGCCATGGCTTTGTGAAATTAATAGAAAATAAAATATACCATATTTCAGAGATACAATTTTAATATGATCTTTGAGTTTATTTTAAACCAAGTGTAATGCTAATGTTCCCCATGAGTAAAAATGACTTTTTTTATTGACAATTCAATTTATAGTGTGTATCTGCGAGTGGATTATAGATCTGAAGCTTGCTGGCCTCAGTGGAACAGTTGTCTAGCCACAGAGATTTGTTTGGTTCAGTTAAATTTTGTCTGCAGACTCCTGTGTTCATTTTTACACGCATCACTTCATATGATTAGAAAGGAATGAATATTTCCTGATCTTCATTGTGAGAGTGCTAGAACAATTGAGGTATTTCTGTTTTCCAACTTGGGATGATGGTGTATTAGGAAGCACTTGGATGAATTTTGTACTGTAGGTTGGCTACGCTTCAAAAACTCATTATTTTGTCAGCCGTGTTAGTAGATAGAATATCCATTAACAGCAACAACTTGCATTTATATAATTTTGCTTAACATAGCAAAATGAACCAAGTCGGCTTCACAGGAGTGTTAATTCTCAAGTCCAAGTTTCTGGACTTAATTTAAAATCACACGATTACCAATGAGGAAAACAATTGGCCTGCCATTTTAATTAATACATCCAAAAATGTCCTAAAGGAAATCGGCACGCATCTCTACTTCCCATTATAGTATTCAGTTGTTTCTTAAATTATTCCATAGTCATGTGATCTCGGTAGGTAACTTTTGAAAATAAATTTGTATTCCCAGTTGTTAACTGAAAAGATCACGCAACAAGATTTCACCCTTTGAAGGGAGAAACTTTTACTATCAGAAGAAAAAGAACAAACATATGAAAAAGAACAAATATACTGGCGACATGGTAGCACAGTGGTTAGCACTGTTGCTTCACAGCGCCAGGAGCCCCGGTTCGATTCCGGCTTGGGTCACTGTCTGCACGTTCTCCCTGTGCCTGCGTGGGTCCCCCCCCCCCCCAAGTGCTCCGGTTTCCTCCCACAAGTCCCAAAAGACGTGCTTGTTAGGTGAATTGGATATTCTGAATTCTCCCTCAGCAAATCCAAACATGCGCCGTAGTGTGGCGGCAAGGGGATTTTCACAGTAACTTCATTGCCGTGTTAATGTAAGCTTACGTGTGACACTAATAAAGATTATTACTATTAACATAAGCACATCTGAACAGAACTCTCCCCATTCTACTTTTAATTTCAACCAAACACTCCTTTTTTCTAACATTACAGTTTCTTGAGTGTCCCTTTGTTTCTCCTGGAACCAAACCAGTGTATGTATCAGCTCCCAGTCTGGCACTTAGACTTCCACTGCTGAACTTTTCCAATAACTTTACAAGGCAGATCTGTCAATGTTTAATTTCTCGCGGATTTGGACTTTTCATTCCAAGCATGGGTTCCACTTGCATCTTTGAACGGTGTCCTGTAATAACAGCCCCTGGTTTCTGCCGCTCCTGTCTCCAACTTCTCTCTGCCTGTTTCGAGGTATTCCAGCCACAGACTGCCCCCACGCCAATTGCCTTACAGTCCGTAAAAACAGCAGAAATATATTAACACAAAGGAATCTTTCACTCGCAAACCATTTCTATGGCAATGTGAACACTGGGTTCGTTCTTGGATAGAAATGCGAATCAATTTCAAAGTATATAGGTACTTAAAAAAACATCCTTTGTTTATCAATTGCCTTCAAACCTTCTCTGTTCTGGTGAAATTACATGAATAATTTAAATACTCTCCCAAGTCCTCACAGGCAAACCATTGCCTCAAGAAATAGTTAATGAGGCTCCCATTTTCTAAGTTTTAACATTTCACATGAGGGCTTCACAAAAGTAACATGTGGTCACCCTTTGATCTGTGGTTATCAGACCAGATGCCCTTTCATTTATTGTACCGTTGGAAAATTACAATTCCCAAACAAAATAGTCATATGCGTATTTGTAACAGTATCTATATTTTTGAAGATTTTCCTGATATCAATCATAAATTTGCACCTTATCACTTTGAATCTGTATTTATGTTTCATTCTTGCAATTTGAATCAGTGCTGGTCCAAATTTATCTTTTCCATCCCCTTAAACCTCTATGACTCTATAACTATGCAATTACTTCTACTGCTGAAGGAGGGGCTGAGGTAATATTTTTGCCTGTTCGTTGTCTGTAAGCAATATATCTCAAAAACTAATGGATAGATTTCAATGAAACGTTGGACACATATGGTATGGTCTAAGGAAGAACTGATGTTTTTTTTGGCAAAGGTGCGAAACCGGATCTTGGAATTTTCAAAAGCATCGGCGTCTGTTAACATTGGAAGAAAGTGAATTGACTTTTTTAAAGAATGTTGTCGATTGTTTGAAAATCTTTTGTATTGTCTCAACTAATGATAGAATTTGTCACAGTTTTCAACACGTGAGCAGGTTGCTGGATGTGAATGTGTATAAGAGAGAGACTTCAAGGAGAGCAAGCGTCATTGCATTTCACGAATTCCAGAGAGAGAGGTTCTGTGGGAAGGAAAAAAGGGGGACTGGAGCAGTATGTATGCTTGTATATCTTAGGCCCACACAATGGAGCCTAGTCTCTAGTCATCATGGACCCCCCTTGCCACTGGACCGGTGCTTCTTCAAGTCCCGTGTGGTAGCTAGTGTGCAATGGCCACCCCATGTTAAAAGAACTCGAGTACGAGCATCTTGAAAATTGAAAATTGCTTATTGTCACAAGTAGGCTTCAAATGAAGTTACTGTGAAAAGCCCCTAGTCGCCACATTCCGGCGCCTGTTCGGGGAGGCTGGTACGGGAATTAAACCGTGCTGCTGGCCTGCCTCGGTCTGCTTTCAAAGCCAGCGATTTAGCCCTGTGCTTCCACGTCTTAATGTGACGTTTGGGACCTGGAATGTCAGGTCAGGGCCCTCTTGGACAACTTCAACTGCAATAGACAGGAGGAACGTACTGCTATTGTTGCCTGAAACAATAGGATTCGACATTGACATCACTGCCGTAAGTGAGACCTGGCGGTCAGGGGAAGACCAGCTTGAGGAACAAGGTGGCAGTTGCACCTTCTTCTGGAAAGCTAAACCAGAAGAAGATTGTCACCTTCACAGGTTTGGCTTTGTGGGATAAACAAGCGCCCCTTGACAATTCGACGCATCCTAGCCCAGAACCAGTGCGCTATAGTCCTCTGCACTTACGCCTCAACACTGGAAGCTACAGATGAATCCAAAGAGGAATTTTTTTCCAATGTCAAACTATCTTAGGCCTGAGTCCCAACAGCAACAAACTGGTCCTCCTTGATGACTTCAATGCCAGAGTTGGAAAGGACATAGATCTCTGGGGTGATGTAATCAGCAGCAGGATGGGGTGGGGGTAGGGAAATTCAACACCCACGGTATCCTGCTCCTGGCAAAAAGCCTTGAACATGGCCATGTCATACCCAACACCATGTTTTGTCAGAGAAACAACTACAAGGCCTCATGGCAACACTCACTGGCACCTACTCGACTACATCATTGTTTGCGCGAGGGAACTCCAGGACGTGCGTATCAACTGTGCCATGACTGGTACCAATGACTGCTGGGCAGACTACTGTTTAAGTCGCCCTGTGATCAACAGAAATGTAGCCCCAAAGCAGTGAGAGCAACAGAAACAATACCACAGGAAAAGTAACACTGATTCACCCAAAGACCCTGATAAGAGAGCCCTATTCAGCTAGCCCCTCACTGCCAACCTGATGGCTCCCAGTGACCAAGAGACCTATTCAGCTAGCCCCTCGCTGCCAACCTGATGGCTCGCAGTGACCTAGAGACAAGAGTGTTTGTTCACAGCGCCTGGTCTGCCCTCAAGGCTTCTATAAGTGCCTGGTCTGACTTCAAAACCTCTGTAAGGAGCACCTGCAATGAGACGCTTGACCATTGACCAGGAAACACGAGGACTGGTTCAATCAGAATCACGAGGAGATTCAGGAGCTGATGAGCTGCAAGCACAAGGCTTATGAGAACCTGAAATAGCAACCCAAATTGAGAGAAGAAAACAGCTCTACAGATGACTGAAGGCTGAGATCCAGCAAAAACAAAACCTGTGACCTAAAGAACAGATGGTGGTTGGAGAATTCAAAGGAGATCCAGCAGTTATCTGACAACCAAGACTTGCGAGGCTTCATTAGCACAGTCAAGACTATCAATTTTTAAAAAAAAAAAAAATTTTATTGAAAATTTTTGGCCAACCATCACAGTACATTGTGTATCCTTTACACAGTAATATAACAATATAAATAACAATGGCCAGTTTTATAAACAAGAAATAAATAATATATAAACAAAAACAAAACTAAATGGCAACTGCCTTGTCCCAGATAAATATTCTCCAAAAATATGTTTTAACAGTCCAATATACAATTATCTATAACAACAACCTATACATACTATACTTATATATTAGAATCCCTCTGGTTCTCTTCCCCCCCCCCCCCCCCCCGGGCTGCTGCTGCTGTCTTCTTCTCTTCCATTCCCTCTATCTTTCTGTGAGGTATTCGACGAACGGTTGCCACCGCCTGGTGAACCCTTGAGCCGATCCCCTTAGGACGAACTTAATCCGTTCCAGCTTTATAAACCCTGCCATGTCATTTATCCAGGTCTCCACACCCGGGGGCTTGGCTTCCTTCCACATCAACAGTATCCTGCGCCGGGCTACTAGGGACGCAAAGGCCAAAGCATCAGCATCTCTCGCCTCCTGCACTCCCAGCTCTTCTGCAACCCCAAATATAGCCAACCCCCAGCTTGGTTCGACCCGGACCCCCACTACCTTCGAAAGCACCTTTGTCACCCCCACCCAAAACCCCTGTAGTGCCGGACATGACCAGAACATGTGGGTGTGATTCGCTGGGCTTTTCGAGCATCTTGCACACCTATCCTCTACTCCAAAAAATTTGCTAAGCCGTGTTCCAGTCATATGCGCCCTGTGTAACACCTTAAATTTTATCAGGCTTAGCCTGGCACACGAGAACGATGGGTTTACCCTACTTAGGGCATCAGCCCACAGCCCCTCCTCAATCTCCTCCCCCAGCTCTTCTTCCCATTTCCCTTTCAGCTCGTCTACCATAATCTCCCCCTCGTCTCTCATCTCCCTATATATGTCTGACACCTTACCGTCCCCCACCCACGTCTTTGAGATCACTCTGTCCTGCACCTCCTGCGTCGGGAGCTGCGGGAATTCCCTCACCTGTTGCCTCGTAAAAGCCCTCAGTTGCATATACCGGAATGCATTCCCTTGGGGCAACCCATATTTTTCGGTCAGCGCTCCCAGACTTGCAAACGTCCCATCTACAAACAGATCTCTCAATTGTGTTACTCCTGCTCTTTGCCATGTTCCAAATCCCCCATCCATTCTCCCCGGAGCAAACCTATGATTATTTCTTATCGGGGACCACACCGAGGCTCCCGTCTTTCCCCTATGCCGTCTCCATTGCCCCCAAATTTTCAGAGTAGCCACCACCACCGGGCTTGTGGTGTATTTCTTCGGTGAGAACGGCAACGGCGCCGTCACCATGGCTTGTAGGCAAGTCCCCCTACAGGACGCCTTCTCCAATCTCTTCCACGCCGCTCCCTCCTCTTCTCCCATCCACTTACATACCATTGAGATGTTGGCGGCCCAGTAGTACTCACGCAAGCTCGGTAGCGCCAGCCCCCCCTATCCCTACTAAGCTGCAAAAATCCCTTCCTCACTCTTGGGGTCTTCCCGGCCCACACAAAACTCATGATACTCTTCTCAATCCTTTTGAAAAAAGCCTTCGTGATCATCACCGGGAGGCACTGAAACACAAAGAGGAATCTCGGGAAGACCACCATTTTAACCGCTTGTACCCTCCCTGCCAGTGACAGGGATACCATGTCCCATCTCTTGAAGTCCTCCTCCATCTGTTCCACCAACCGCGTTAAGTTTAACCTATGCAATGTACCCCAATTCTTGGCTATCTGGATCCCCAAGTAGTGAAAGTCCCTTGTTACCTTCCTCAACGGTAAGTCCTCTATTTCTCTGCTCTGCTCCCCTGGATGCACCACAAACAGCTCACTTTTCCCCATGTTCAGCTTATATCCTGAAAATTCTCCAAACTCCCCAAGTATCCGCATTATCTCTGGCATCCCCTCCGCCGGGTCCGCCACATACACCAATAAATCGTCCGCGTAAAGAGATACCCGGTGTTCCTCTCCTCCCCTGAGTACTCCCCTCCACTTCCTGGATCCCCTCAATGCTATTGCCAGGGGCTCAATCGCCAGTGCAAACAATAATGGGGACAGAGGACATCCCTGCCTCGTCCCTCTATGGAGCCGAAAATACGCAGACCCCCGTCCATTCGTGACCACGCTCGCCATCGGGGCCCTATACAGCAGCTGTACCCATCTAATATACCCATCTCCAAAGCCAAATCTCCTCAATACCTCCCACAAATAATCCCACTCCACTCTATCAAATGCTTTCTCGGCATCCATCGCCACCACTATCTCCGCTTCCCCCTCTGGTGGGGGGAATCATCATTACCCCTAGCAGCCTCCGTATATTCGTATTCAGCTGTCTCCCCTTCACAAACCCAGTTTGGTCCTCATGGACTACCCCCGGGACACAATCCTCTATCCTCATTGCCATTACCTTGTCCAGAATCTTAGCGTCTTTATTTAGGAGGGAAATAGGTCTATAGGACCCGCATTGCAGCGGGTCTTTTTCCTTCTTTAGGAGAAGCGATATCGTTGCCTCCGACATAGTCCCACCCTCTCCTGCTCCTCCACCTTAGGAAATTCCAGCCGGTCCAGGAAGCACATCATTCTCTCCTTCCCATCCGGGGGCCGAGCTTCGTATAATCTTTTATAGAATGCCTTGAACACTCCATTCACTCTCTCCGCTCCCCGCTCTATCTCTCCTTCCTCATCCCTCACTCCCCCTATTTCCCTCGCTGCTCCCCTTTTCCTCAATTGATGGGCCAGCAACCTGCTCGCCTTCTCCCCATACTCATACTGTACACCCTGTGCCTTCCTCCACTGTGCTTCTGCAGTACCCGTTGTCAGCAAGTCAAATTCTACGTGTAACCTTTGCCTTTCCCTGTACAGTCCCTCCTCCGGTGCCTCCGCATATTGCCTGTCCACCCTCAGAAGTTCTTGCAGCAACCGCTCCCGTTCCCTACTCTCCTGCTTTCCTTTATGTGCCCTTATTGATATCAGCTCCCCTCTAACCACTGCCTTCAGCGCCTCCCAGACCACTCCCACCTGGACCTCCCCGTTATCATTGAGTTCCAAGTATTTTTCAATGCACCCCCTCACCCTTAGACACACCCCTTCATCTGCCATTAGTCCCATGTCCATTCTCCAGGGTGGACGCCCTTCTGTTTCCTCCCCTATCTCCAAGTCTACCCAATGTGGAGCGTGATCCGAAATGGCTATAGCCGTATACTCCGTCCCCCTCACCTTCGGGATCAACGCCCTTCCCAAAACAAAAAAGTCTATTCGCGAATACACTTTGTGGACATAGGAGAAAAACGAAAACTCCTTACTCCTAGGTCTGCTAAATCTCCACGGGTCTACTCCTCCCATCTGCTCCATAAAATCTTTAAGCACCTTGGCTGCAGCCGGCCTCCTTCCAGTCCTGGATCTCGACCTGTCCAGCCCTGGCTCCAGCACCGTATTAAAATCTCCCCCCATTACCAAATTTCCCACCTCTAGGTCCGGGATGCGTCCTAGCATGCGCCTCATAAAATTGGCATCATCCCAGTTCGGGGCATATACGTTTACCAAGACCACCGCCTCCCCCTGTAATTTGCCACTCACCATCACGTATCTGCCCCTGCTATCCGCCACTATGGTCTTTGCCTCAAACATAACCCGCTTCCCCACTAGTATAGCCACCCCCCTGTTTTTCGCATCTAGCCCCGAATGAAACACCTGCCCCACCCATCCTTTTCGTAGTCTAACCTGGTCTATAAGTTTCAAGTGCGTCTCTTGTAACATAACCACGTCTGCCTTAAGTTTCTTAAGGTGTGCGAGTACTCGTGCCCTCTTTATCGGCCCGTTCAGCCCTCTCACATGCCACGTGATCAACCGGGTTGGGGGGATTTTTACCCCCCCCCCCCCTTTTGTCGATTAGCCATCCCCTTTTTCCAGCTCCTCACCCGGTTCCCACGCAGCTGTGTCCCCCCAGGCGGTGCCCCCCCGCCCACCCCATTCCGGCTCCCCCTCTCCCCAGCAGCAGCAACCCAGTAACTCCCCCCTCCCACCCCCCCCCCCCCCGCTAGATCCCCCACTAGCGTAGTTACACCCCCCATGTTGCTCCCAGAAGTCAGCAAACTCTGGCCGACCTCGGCTTCCCCCTGTGACCTCGGCTCGCACCGTGAGACGCCCCCTCCTTCCTGCTTCCCTATTCCCGCCATGATTATCATAGCGCGGGAACAAAGCCCGTGCTTCCCTTTTGGCCCCGCCCCCCATGGCCAACGCCCCATCTCCTCCACCTCCCTTCCTCCCTCCACCACCACCTGTGGAAGAGAGAAAAGTTACCGCATCGCAGGATTAATAACATAAAACTCATCTTTCCCCCCCCCCCCTTTTTCCCCCCTCTTCGCCCCCCATACTCGCCCCACCACTTTGTTTCAAACGTTCTTTTTTAATAACCCGCTTATTCCAGTTTTTCTTCCACAATAAAAGTCCACGCCTCATCCGCCGTCTCAAAGTAGTGGTGCCTCCCTTGATATGTGACCCACAGTCTTGCCGGTTGCAGCATTCCAAATGTTATCTTTTTGTGAAGCACCGCCTTGGCCCGATTAAAGCTCGCCCTCCTTCTCACCACCTCCGCACTCCAGTCTTGATATACGCGGATCACCGCGTTCTCCCACCTACTGCTCCGAGTTTTCTTTGCCCATCTAAGGACCATCTCTTTGTCCTTAAAACGGAGGAATCTCACCACTATGGCTCTAGGAATTTCTCCTGCTCTCGGTCCTCGCGCCATCACTCGGTATGCTCCCTCCACCTCCAGCGGACCCGCCGGGGCCTCCGCTCCCGTTAACGAGTGCAGCATCGTGCTCACATATGCCCCGACGTCTGCTCCTTCTGCAGGAAGACCAAGAATCCTTAAATTATTCCTCCTCACGTTATTCTCCAGCACCTCCAGTCTTTCCACACATCGTTTATGGTGTGCCTCGTGCATCTCCGTCTTCACCACCAGGCCCTGTATATCGTCCTCGTTCTCGGCAGCCTTTGCCTTCACGACCCGAAGCTCCCGCTCCTGGGTCTTTTGCTCATCCTTTAGCCCTTCGATCGCCTGTAATATCGGGGCCAACAGCTCCTTCTTCATTTCCTTTTTAAGTTCTTCCACGCAACATTTCAAAAACTCTTGTTGTTCAGGGCTCCATGTTAAACTGCCACCTTCCGTCGCCATCTTGATTCTTGCTTGCCTTCCTTGCCGCTGCTCCAAAGGATCCACTGCAATCTGGTCACTTCCCTCTCCTTTTTCCATCCGTTTCCAGGGGGGATTCCCTTCTGGTTTACCGCACAGTGCTTCTAGCCGTTAAAATTGCCGTTGGTGCTCTTATTAAGAGCCCAAAAGTCCGTTCCACCGGGAGCTGCCGAAACGTGCGACTTAGCTGGTCATCGCCGCACCCGGAAGTCGTCAAGACTATCAATGACACCACCCCACTGCTGGCTGAGACTGGAGAGGTGCTCAACAAAAGAGATATTCGGAGCCCATGAGAAGGAACATTTCGAAGACCTCCTTAACAGACTCTCTGTCTTCAACACAAGTGTGCTCTACTCCATCCTGCAACATGCTACCTTGCACCATCTCCAACCTGGCTCGAAGGCCATCCAACAGCTAAAGAACAACAAGGCAGATGCTAATAATCTGCTATGAGAGACCTTGTCAAAAGCCTTCTCAAGTCTAAATAAACTGCATCTACCGGTTCTCCCTGGTCAACTCTACTAATTACATCTTCAAAGAATTGTAGTAGATTTGTCAAGTATGATTTTTCTTTTGTAAATCCATGCTGACTTTGTCTGATTACACTACTTTCCAAATGCTGTGCTGGAAACCCTTGATGATGGCTCCAGCAACTTTCGACGTTAGGCTCACTGGTCTATAGTTCCTTGTTTTCTCTCTACCTCCCTTTTTGAATCACGGGTGTTAGAGGTGAAAATATTCACACGTAGGCCTTTTTGAGTGAGTAAAGAAGCAGTTTATTATATCGGATCTGGGATAAATATTTGGACGCTCCGCACCCTCTCAATACTCTTTCTCACTTGAGCTAAGGTTCGCATTGGGTTAATATACAGATTCAAAGGGCAGAATTAGTTGCATTCTCATTTGCATACAATCAATCAACGATATTCGCGTCACAATTCATTACATGCAGTCAATCAATTTTCTTAGCATCCCAGTTATCACATATAGGGTTAAAGTGGGTGTTGGCTTACCCTCCCCTAACTTCATGCAAAAGTCACTCAAGACTAACATAAGGGTATGTCCTGTCTGCAGCTGGGGACCTTGAGCTATTAAGGATACATTGTGCTCCTTGTTCTGTGAATCTGTTATCAGCGGCTGTTGAAATACTCCCTATAGATACCCACACCTGGGTATAGGTGAGGTAGTTTACACAGTTTGTAACTTATTGTTCAGAAATTTGGCTCGTTCAGCCATTTTGTGTCTTTAGTATTGCTATCTTAGCTAACAGCCATTTTGTGTCCCTTCTGATCTGATATTAGTAAGCATTGTGTATACACTATCTATTCCTACAAATTCACTATTCTAAACAAGCATCTAAGCCAATGAGCACCTTTTGTCTCAGCAGAACTCTTCAAAAGTAATATAGGAGCAAAAATGTAGTTACAGAGCCAACTACAATTTATATCATAGTCCAGTATCAGAAAATGTCCCCCAACAGCGAGGTTGCTTTTGCTATCCTCTAATCTGTAGGAATCATTCCAGAGTCCAAAGAATTTTGGAAATTGACCACCAATGGATCTACTATTTCTAGGGCCACTTCCTTAAGTACTCTGGGATGAAGATTATCAAGTCCTCCCGATTTGTTCGCCTTCAATCCCATTAATTTCCCCCAAACCATTTCTTTACTAATACTAATTTCCTTCAGCTCACTAAAACTTCTGCTTCTCAGAGCGTCCGGTACATTATTCATGTCTTCCTTTGTGAAGACGGAAGCGTAGTGCGAATTTAGTTCCTCCGCTATTTCTTTATTCCCTGTTACGAATTACCCTGTTTCTGACTGTAAGGGGCCTGCCTACATCAGTTTTTATTAATCTTTATCTCTTTACATACCTATAGAAACATTTACAGTTAGTTTTTATGTTCCCCGCTAGTTTACTTTCAAGGTGTATTTTCTCCTCAATCAATCCCGTGTTTTGCCTTTGCTGAATATTAAACTGTTCCCAATCCTTAGGATGATTGCATTTTCTTGCTAATTCGTATGCCTCTCTGAATCTAATACCATCTCTAATTTCCCTTGTAAGCCATGGTTTGACCACAGTTCCTCTTTCTACTCTTGCATCAAATAGGAATAAACAACTTTTGGAGTTCACCTATTCGTTCCTTGAATGCCTGCCATTGCCTGTCTGCTGTCCTTCCATTCAGTAATGTTTCCCAGTCCATCATAGCCAGCTCATGTCTCATACCATCATTGTTACCTTTATTGAGGTTCAGGACGTTGGTCTCAGAATCAACTATCTCACTATTCTACCATATTATGGTTACTCATCCCCAAGGGTTCTCTCATAACTAGATTGCCAACTAATCCTTTCTCATGGCACAACACCTGTCCAAAATGACATGTTCCCTTGCTGGTTCCTCAACAAACTGGCCCAGAAAACCAGAAATTCCTCCTCTATTGTACTGTGACTAGTTTGAGTCACCCAATCTACATTACCAGTGCAGTTTGTTGGTCTGTATATCACCCCCAGGAATGTTTTTTGCCCCTTGATGTTTCTTAACTCGACTCAGACAGATTCCACATCATCTGTACTAATATAGTTACTCAATATTGTATCAATATCTTTAATCAACAATGCAACTCCATCACCTTTTCTTTTCTGTTTAACGTACCTTGTCCCGTCCCTACTATTTTTTACAGTGTTATCCAGTACAGGTCCTTGATTTCTCTGCCTATCACTTTTCTTATTCTCCTCTGTCTTTTTCTCTTGTCCTTGATTCCCCTGCTCTGAATCCTTACATAGGTTCCCATCCCCCTGCCATATTAGTTTAAACGCTCCTCAACCGCTCTAGCAAGTGCAACCCCCTCCCAAACAAGGATATCAGGCACTGTCCTGCTCGGGTGTAACCCGTCCAGTTGTACAGGTCCCACCTCCCCCAGAACCGGTCCAAATGCCCCAGGAATCTGAAACTCTCCCCCTCACACCATCTCTTCAGCCACATATTCATCCGATACATTCTACTGTTTCTACACTGACTAGCACCTAGTAATAATCCTGAGTTCACTACCTTTTGAGGTCTGTCTTAACTTCGTACATTCTGCTTTATGGACCTGCTCCCTTGTTTTAGCCTATGGCGTTGGTCCCGATGTGCACCACGACCACTGGCTCTTCACCCTCCCCCCTTCAGAATGTCCTGCAACCACTCCAAGACATCCTTGACCTTAGCACCAGGGAGGCAACATACCATCCTGGAGTCTCATTTGCAGCCACAGAAATGTCTATCCATTCCTCTTGCAATCGAATCCCCTGTAACTATTGCATTCCCACACTTTTTATTCCTCCCCTCTACAGCAGAACCAACTGTGGTGCAACAAATTTGGCTGTTGCTGCTTTCCCTTGAGACCATTCCCCTCAACAGTATCCAGACGGTACATCTGTTTTGCAGGGGAATGGCCACAGGAGATTCCTGAACTGCCAGCATAGCTCTCCTACCCTGCCTGGTGCTCATCCATTCACTTCCTTCCTGTGGACTCAGAACCTCCGGTGTGACCACCTCTCTATACGCGCTATCCATGGCACTCTCCGCCTTACGGATGCTCCACAGTGTCCCAAGGCGCCGATCCATCTCCGAAATGCGGGTTTCCAGGAGCTGCAACTGGAGACACTTCCTGTACATATGCTGGTTCCGGGCACTGGAAATGCTCCAGGCCTCTCACGTGCAGCAAGAGGAACAAACCGAGTTCTCCTACCATGACTTTACCTTTTAAATGAAAGCTTTGGAAGATCATAGATCATAGAATTTACAGTGCAGAAGGAGGCCATTCGGCCCATGGAGACTGCACCGGCTCTTGGAAAGAACACCCTACCCAAGCCCACACCTCCACCCTATCCCCATAACCCAGTAACCCCACCCAACACTAAGGGCAATTTTGGACACGAAGGGCAATTTATCATGGCCAATCCACCTAACCTGCACATCTTTGGACTGTGGGAGGAAACTGGAGCACCCGGAGGAAACCCACACACACAACGTGCAGACTCCGCACAGACAGTGACCCAAGCCGGGAATCGAACCTGGGACCTGGGGCTGTGAAACAATTGTGTTAACCACTATGCTACCGTGCTGCCCAGATGATTGATATTAGATTAAATCCAATTCTCTATGGCCCTTCCTTGCTTGTCTTCGTTACTGTCAATTATAGCCCTTGCAGATTATAAACCACAAAACTTATTTTCAAACTATAATTGATGCAAGTTATGGCACAGTAGCACAGTGGTTAGCACTGCTGCATCACGGCGGCCAGGCCCGATCCCGGCTCTGGGTCACCGTCCGTGTGGAGTTTGCACATTCTCCCCGTGTTTGCATGGGTTTCGTCCCCACAACCCAAAGATGTGCAGGGTAGGTCAATTGGCCACGCTAAATTGCCCCTTAATTGGAAAAAAATGAGGAAAGCTGATGATCAACCATGATCATAATGCAGGCTCGAAGGGCCGAATGGCCTCCGCCTTCTACTTTCTATGTTTCTATGTGAGACATCAGGAGTAAATGGAATCCTCCCCCGAAGCACTATTGCTGCAAATACATTACCTAATTTTCATTTTCTGGAAGCAGCATAACATGCCAGAAGATCTTGGAGATGCTGTAATTGTGACCATCTTCAAAAAAATGTGACAAGCCCAACTGAACTAATGATAGAAGTATGTCCTTCCTGTCAACCACAGGGAAAGTCATCGCAAGAGGCCTCCTTAATCTTTTTCTCCCTGTGGCTGAAGAGCTGCTCCCAGAGATGCAATGTGGATTTCGCCCACTAAGAGGCACAACGGCCATGACCTTAACCATGTGGCAATTACAAAAGAAATGCAGGGAACAGCACCAACCACTGTACAGGACCTTCTTTGAACTCACATGGGGCTTTGACACTGTCAACTGCGAGGGGCTATGGGGTGTCATCCTCTGTTTCAGCTATACCCAAACGCTTGTCACTGTCCTCTGTGCTCCACGATGACATGCATCCATGATCCTGACCACCAGACCTACCACAGACTAAGATGTGGATTACGTACAGCAGGCACATCAAAACCATGGAGAAGTACCATCAGCGCTGCCTCTGCGAGATCCTGCAAATCCATCATCAGAATAGGTCTATCAATGTTAGTGTTCTCATTTAGGTCAGCATCGAAGCATTGACCATGCTCGATCAGCCCCACTGGATGAGTCACATTATCCACATGCCTGACACGAGACTCTCAAATCAAGCGATCTATCCAGAGCTTTGACACAGCAAGTGACCCCCAGGAGGGCAGAGGAAATGATTCAAGGACACCCTCAAACCTTGAAAAAGTGCAACACCCCACCGATCCATTGGAATCCCTGGCCCAAGACCATCTGAAGTGGAGGAATAACATCCGGGAAGGAGTTTGATCGCTGAGAGAAAGCTGAAGAAATGCGTCAACAGCAAAAGGAGCATGTGGCAACCCATCCACTCACTCATCCAACCACTGTCTGCCCCACCTGTGACACAGACTGTAGGTCACGGATTGAACTCCTCACTCACCTGAGAACTCCTTTTTAGTGTGGAAGTAAGTCATCCTCAACTCGGAGTGACTGCCTAAGAAGAAGGCTTGAAGCCTTCCGTGTGAGATGGAAGCTCTTAATGAAAATATTTATTCTTTATGCTTTGTAATTTTCAGAGCATCAACCAGGTAAGCAAAAAGGTCAAGAAAGAACTGCATAATCATAATAACATTCAGTTAACATAGTGTGGTGGGTTGTGCCGAGTGCCTTCCTGTAACAGCCTCCCCGAACAGGCGCCGGAATGTGGCGACTAGGGGCTTTTCACAGTAGCCTCATTAAAGCCTACTTACGACAATAAGCAATTTTCTTTTCATTTCATTTCTTCACTTGTTTATATATGATCCTCCTCTTGAAAAGTCTAGTTTCCTTCAGTCTGTTAACAGACACTTAACATTAGGGATCAGTCTCATGGATCTTCTATGAATGGCATTCACTCCTGATCGTCTCCCCTGTATCTTGGCAATGAGAACTAAATTCAGAACCGTGTGCAATTTATACAGATAATTTAGTCATGACTTCCTCTGACTTGCAATCTGCCATTTTGGTTATGTACTTGAATATTCTACTTTTTTTATAGCTGTTCTATATTAGCTGGATGTGCTGAACACCAAGTCTTTTGAGGTTCCTATGTCCCTTTCAAGTTCCTTCAAGGCAATTTCTTTAAAAAAAAAAAAAAAAAAAAAATTTTAAATTTAGAATATCCGATTTTTTCTTTTCCCCAATGAAGGGGCCATTTCGCATGGCTAATCTACCTACCCTACACTTTTTTTTTGGGTTGTGGGGGTGTGAGTGAGACCCTTGAGGCAATTTTAATACCTTCCATGAAATGCATGTCTTGCATATTTTTCCTTCCTATGCACAGCACTTAACATTTATCTGAATTGCTTCCGGGTGCGGCTATGCAGATCTAGGTCACATGTTCGGTAGCTCCCGCTTGGAACGGACTTTTGGGCTCTTTACAGGGCCCCATGGCATTTGTTTGACATTTCCCGGTATGGGAAGAAGACTGCAACATTCCCCCGACAGTGTCCCCCAGGAATGGTATGTCTCTTGGTTACCAGACCTAGCAGAAACAGTAAAAGATTTGGCTTAACTGCAGGATAAACAAAGCCTCTTCCAGCGTGCAGGCGGGGGAAGGGCAAGCTTAAAGCTGCAAGCTGACTTGAGGGCCTTTATTAAAGGTGAATTCGAGCAGCAGAGGGAACAACTGTGAAAAGATCTACGAAGGCCATTGAAGAAGCGGGGACGAGGCTTCCGGTGGCGGCCATGGAGGAGTAGGTCGCGCATTCGGCAGCTCCCGCCTGGAACGGACTCTCAGACCTTTTTCAGGAGTTTCCACAGACTTTTTGGGGCTGATTGGTGAAGCGAACACTGCCAAAAGGATTCCCTCTCAAGACTTCCGGTTGCGGCTATGCGGAGTAAGTCACACATTCGGCGGCTCCTGCAAAAACGGACTTTGGAGCTCTTTTCAGGGCCCCCAAGGGCACTTTTTCGACGTTTCCCGGTGTGGGAAGGAGTTAATAATAGCTCCCCCTCAGTATATGGCTTTAACTAGGAACGGGGCGACAAAAAAGGTGGTGGTGGACCAGAAGAAGGGAGGGAAGAAGGACAAAATGGCGGCGGGCGGGGACCAGGCAGCGTGGAGGCAGTGGGCGGAGGAGCAACAGGAGCATCCAGCGCTGCCTCAGAGAGATTAAAACGGACCTGCTAGAGCCGATGAAGGCTTCTATTGATAAGCTGCTGGAGACACAGACGGCCCAGGGGGTGGCGATCCGAGAGGCTCGACAATAGATCTCTGACAATGAGGACGAGATCTTAGGCCTGCCGGTAAAGGTGGAGGCGCACGAGGCGCTCCACAAGAAATGGCAGGAGCGTTTCGAGGAGATGGAAGAATCTGCGGATTCTGGGCCTCCCGGAGGGGCTGGAGGGGCCGGATGTGGGGGCCTATGTGGTCACCATGTTGAACTCGCTGATGGGAGTGGGGTCCTTCCAGGGGCCAGTGGAGCTGGAAGGGGCCCATAGAGTGTTGGCGAGGAGGCCCAAGGCTACCGAGCCTCCTCGGGTGGTGCTGGTGCGGTTCCATCGGTTCGTCGATCGGGAGTGTGCGCTCAGGTGGGCAAAGAAGGAGAGTAGCAGCAGGTGGGAGAACGTGGAGGTTCGGATATATCCGGCCTGGAGTGCGGAGGTGGCGAAGAGGAGGGCCGGGTACAGTCGAGCGAAGGCGGTGCTGCACAGGAAGGGGCTGAAGTTTGGCATGTTGCAGCCGGCGCCTACAAGGACCGGCACCATTATTTTGAGTCTCCGGAGGAGGCGTGGGCCTTTGTTCAGGCCTTTGTCCAGAGAAGCTGGACACAGACTGAGGGTCGGGATGGGCGATTGGGGACTGCGGTGGATATGTTATGCCTATTTTTGGTTCGGGGGGGGGGGGGGGGGGGCCTTTGCATTGTTTTGGGTTTCTTTTTCTCTGTGTATTTCTCTTTCGGGTTGGGGAGGATGGATGGGGCGGGTTGGGCACTGTTTTGGTTGGTGGTGGGGCTTGGTAGGTGGAGAGCGCGGGCTTTTTTCCCGCGCCGAAGACTGGGGGGGGGCGGGGAAGCGAGGATTGTTTCCCGCGCTTAGAACGGAGGGGGGAGGGGGAGAGCCTGTGGATGGGGAGCGGGAGAGGAGGGTGTGCCACACAATGGGAGGAGTCAAAGGGGTGGCGGGAGTGGCCGGGGTCAGCAGGAGTCAGCTGACTTGCGGAAGTGCAATGGGGGGAGTAAACCAGCTAGGATGGGTCCTAGCCATGGAGGGTTGGGTGGGGGGTAATCGAGTTGCTGCTGCTATGGTCAAGGAGGAGCTGGAGCGAGTGGGGGGGGGGGGGGGGGGTTGAGAATAGGGTATGCCACTGTGGGGAACGGGCCGGGTGTGGGGTGCGGGCGCGTGGCTGGCCGAGGAGGGGTCATGGCTAGTCGGCGGGGGAGGGGGGGCGGGTAGCCCCCTGATCCGGCTGATAACCTGGAATGTAAGGGGACTGAATGGGCCGGTTAAGCGGGCCCACGTGTTCGCGCACCTGAAGGGGCTCAAGGCGGATGTGGTTTTGCTCCAGGAGACACACCTGAAGGTGTCAGACCAGGTAAGACTGAGGAAAGGGTGGGTAGGTCAAGTGTTTCACTTCCCTTGCAACTAAATTGATATTTTTTTAATGCCCTTGTGTGTATCGGACCTTGTAATCAGTAGATGCAGGATGGTTCAAAAGAGGAAACATCCTCTCCACATCCAACACTGTTAGTACCCCTCAGGATCTTAAAGGTGTCGATCAAGTCGCATCTTGCTGTTGTAAGCTCTAGTGAATACAAACCTAACCTCCAACCTTTCCTCGCAGGACAACCCACCCATTTCAGGTATTAATCTGGTGAACGTTTCTGAACTGTTGCTAACCCATTTACATCTTTCCTTAAATAAGGAGACCAATACTGTATAAAGTATTCCAGATAAGGTCTCACAAATGCCATGCACAACTGAAGCATAACCCCCCCTACTTTTTTATTTTGTTACTCTCTTAAATCATGATAACATTCTATTAGCTGTCCTAACTACTTGCTGTACCTATATACCAGCCTTTTGTGATTAATGCACTGGGGCACCCAGACCCCTCTGAACCTCCGAGCTCTGCAATCTCTCACCATTTAGATAATATTTTTTATTCCCTGCCAAAATGGACAATTTCACATTTTCCCACATTATACTCTCACTTTTATCCACTCACTTAACCTGTCTATAAACTTTGTAGCCTTGGTACATTCTCTTCACAATTTGCTTTCCTACCTATCTTTGTCAGCAATTTTAGCAACTATACTTTCAGCCAAGTCACTTATATAAATTGTAAATAGTTGAGGCCCCACACTGATCCCTGTGGCACACCACTCATTGCATCCTGCCAATTAGAAAAAGACCTATTTATGCCAACTGTTTTCTGTTCCCTAGCCAGTCTTCAATCCATGCCAATATGCAACCCCCGACAGCGTGAGTTTTTATTTTACACAATAACCTTTGATGTGCCACCATATCAGATGTCTTCTAGAAATCTAAATATGGTATATCCCCCGGTTCCCCTTCATCCCACAACACAGGTGACTCCTTCAAAGAACTCCAATAAATTGGTTAAATTTGATTTCCATTTCACAAAACCATGTTGTCTCTGCCAGATTGCCTTGAATTATATAACATCTTTAACAATGGCTTCTAACATTTTCCCTGACAGATGTTAGGCTGACTGGCCTATAGTTTCCTGCTTTCTGTCTTCCTTCATTTTTGAAATACATTTGCTATCTTCCAATACAATATAATTTTCACCAGGTAGCAATGAGTAAAATAATGTATTATAGTTTAGATGGGTGTGTCTGCGATTACTAATCCATATGAAAAGAGATTCTCCAACTGAAACCATTGTTTTGGTGTATGCTTCCTTTATTATTGACTAATAATGGAGATGGGCAAAAGGTGGAGACGATATGAAAGAAGTCAGCAGTGAGGGGGAGGAAAAGCTTGAAAGGTCTATTTAAAAATATATTCTGAAGTTTGCCCTGCAGTAAAGTAGTTTGCCCTGCAGTAAAGATATAACTTGAGTTTGCAATATATTTATAAATAGTTTTAGTTATTGCCCTCCTTTTTCCAAGTAAAAATGGAAAACAAATATATAGCTGATGAAAATCTTTACAACCAAGTTACTGCATTCCAATAAGATAATGTACACCTTAATTTTCTGGCCGTGTAGTTTTTACATATTATAATTTTGTCAATTTTATACATCACTGATCTTCAATATTGTTAGATAATACCATGTCAAATTATTAACGGCAAGATAAATATCATGATTTGAAACTTAAATTATGAGCACAAAATGCAGTGTATCTTTGTGGTAGAATGTCATGCTTTTGTGCCACTTGGTCACACAGTGATTGCACACTTTCCGATTGTGGGTATTGTCACAACTCGACAAAGGCATTTTCTCATTTTGTCCTCATTGCATTTTATGGATTAATAAATTGAATTTACACTTTACTGTACCTGAATACTGTCTTGCCATATGGGGAACACGGGTATAAGTATTCCTTTAGCATTGCGGTTTTGGAAACTTCTAACTTTGGACTTCATTAAAAATTCTCTGGATATTAAAAATAATTGCCAGGGTTCTCCATCCTCCTCCGCTAAGATCGGGAATCCCAATCGGGTAGAGAATCCCGAGTCAGCCAAAAAACTGGATTGGTGCCAGGTGGGAGGGTGCAAACAGCTGATATGCATTCATGAAAATTCAATTAACAGGCTGAAAGGTTAAATCTCTTTCCCCCTCATCCTCTTCTCCCCCCCCCCCCCCCCCCCCCCCGCACTATGCTCCGATCCCCACTGCAGTTACTTGATCTGCTCTTTGATTGAGTAATGTGATGCAAGTTCTTCAAATTAGATGAAGACTTGTTTTATAAGACGGTTTCTTTTATACATCAGTTTGAAAAATGTGCAGATCTCTTTGGTTATTGGGAACTTAATTCAAAGTATGCCATAAACCATCGTGTCAACCCAGTATTTGCATTTGATGAGCTGCCGACCAAGACATTCTTGTCATACTGATGACACTGTTGATAGGAGGTTCAATGAAGCAGGTTCAATGATTGGGGGTTACCCTTATCCCAAGTTTACTATATATCCTCATTGTAGAGTTATTTATGATCTCGTGGCCCAGGTTGAAGATTGGTTACCCAAAAAAATAATTGTCAGGTTTGTGTTTGTGTTGAGTGTATGTGTCCAAAATGATAAATAACTTGAGAATCTCATTTTCAAAAATGTCTTCAATTTATAATATACAAACATTGCAAAAAGCATGAGAAAGTAATTTAAGATCTTTTCAGCACATAGATTTGTTGGCACTTGAATCCAGTAAAGTGTATATCAGCTAATTGGAGATAAATTATGAAGAGCTATTAAATAATGCTAATGAGTGTATGACATAGATTTCATGGAGAGAAAATATTTGCTAATTAGGTTAGTCGTATCTGGTGGCAAAATACTACTCTAATTGTTCGGTTGCCCAGTTTGCATGTTGAGACACTCCTTGGTGTATTATTCAAATGTCATTTGGATGTTGGTTAGTAGGCGAAGTGATAGGCCTGAAATGTTGTCACTATATAGTAGAAGACCAAATGAATTTCAAGATATTCGAAAGTTTCTATGATATTTATAAAATAAATGTTATTGGCAGTTATTTCTGTGAAGTTCCACTCAAAAACTGCAACTCTGGATTGTACCTGTAGCACTTAAAGTGACTTCAATACTCCTAATGAAATAACAACAGTCTGTGCAATATCCTCTTGTGTATATTTGTGCCAGTGCCTATTTTATATGTTACATTTTATTTTGAGTATCATTTTGTGCATGGGGGTAGATAACTTTATTATTACAGAATTGCATTCCCACTTTCTCAACTGCAACTTCCTCATTATCCAGCAGCTTCTGCCACTGTGCCATCAGCCAGAACATTCAAAGTCTGACTTCTGGCTGAAGTGTGTCTCATCAGTCAGCATGCTTCTATAAAGCTTGTGTTCTGGTTCCCTACAGTACTCTTGCGTGCTCACAGAATGTAACTGTTTATTAGTCTTGAAAATAAGATGCTAACTAACTATTAAATATGAATCTAGTCTATTTTTGAAGTCTTCTCTTCATGGTTAAATGGATTAGATTTTTGAAAATACTCTGGCTCTGCTGAACATGGTGCTTTTTTATTATTGCATTCTTTCAATTCAGAACTGTGAGGCATGATGCAGTTTGCTTAGACAAGAATGGGAATAACGCCAGGGGATATGTTGGCAAAAATACTAGTTGCATGGTGGGTTTTCTTTTGCTTTCTGCCAAAGTCTGCACTTTGCTTACAAACATTAGTGTGAGGCTAATGTGTTAAGATGTAAGCTACTGAATGTTATATTTATTTATTTTAAGTAATCTTTTTGAAAACAAATTTAGTTTATTTTATATTTAAAAACAAAGCATTTTCTGGTATTTGTTTTGCTGCACAATGCACTTTCTTGCCCAATCAGGCTTTCCTTCGTCAGCAGGAGGTTACTGCAGCCAGAACTCGACCACTGCAGTTATTTGACCATTTGTCGATTCGACTTTTTCTTATATGCTTGCTATTTCTTTACTGCAGTGAAAATGTGGATGTCTACTGCCTTCATATTGCTGAGGACGATGGGGAAGTCGACGGAGATTTTCCACCATTAGATTCAAATGAGCCTATTCACAAGTTCGGCTTCAGTACATTGGCACTAGTTGAGAAGTACTCGCCGCCTGGGCTGGCAACGAAACAGTCTCTCTTTGTTCGGATGTAAGTTTTTTAAAAACGTTATCTGTGTCAATTTGGACTTGCCCTTCATTTTGTCCTAATGTATTTTGTCAACAAAATATTGCAGTATGCAAATCTATTTTAATAGGTTTGATAAGTTTAATGAGTTGACTGTTCTACCATGTGGAAAATTTTGTTTTTTAGATATAACACTGATTAATAGAATATACTTTTTCTCAGCTGTGCAAATTTCCCAACTTAATCAAAATAAGCTAATGTAAAAACAACACAAAATGCCATATTTTTTTTAAACCATATAATCTAGGGTTGACATTTCATATAAGACTGATGTGTGTTTTGCTATGAATCATAATCACATAGGTTTCCTTTGCAGCATATATTTTTACCATTTTTGTTACTTCCTGAAATACTTGAGAATTCTCTTAAGGATCTCTGCAGTTCATGTTCAATGATCAGCAAACAATTGTACAAATATCTATGGTCATGGCTTAAATATTTTAAAATGGTCCTTCTGATTTGATTCTCCAATTGCAATCTCAAAACTGAAAGCAGCATTTGCTGCATTTGAATATAATTGTCCACTTCTTGGTAATTACATAAACACATGACCCAAGTATTGCTGCCAGTTTTAATCTTCAAAGCTTCTTTAGAATACATTGGTTAGAACTACACTGTTAACATTACGCATGTAGTAAGAAACTGCAGTACTACTGGCAAGTTAAACAAATTGGCAAAGTAAGAGTAACAGATACTCGCAAAATAACTCCCGCTATATAATTAACCTTCTGCTGACATAAATCTATTGTTAGGATTGAACACAATGTATTCTAGGTTATATTAGCTCCGTTCAGTCAGTGCTCTTTTTTCCTTCCCCATGTGACATTCTGTGAAAGAATAATCTGAAATTAATATAACTCAATACAAATGTCAACATGTTCATACAATTGTCTGTATACACTATAACTAGAACTTAATAGTACACTGATCATATTCTGACATGCTGATGGTAAAGTTAATTATGCTTGTTGATTTTTAATACTGATTTATTTTGCCTTTGAGCATAAGGTAGTCACGGTAAACAAATTTTGTTGAGTAAAATCCTTCGAGAGCAGGGGAACTATTTGTATCCATGGCTAACTTTTATCTGCATTTTTAGTACAGGGATACTGAGCACATTTAGGGTACTCAAAACCTGCAAAACATCAGACACAAACTAATTAGAGTTAGTTTAAAAAGAGGAAATAAATGAGGAAAATTACTTTGAAACTTCAACAAACTAATTATTTAATGATATGACCTGGAAGGCTAGGTAAATCCCAGTACAGCATTAATAATGTTGAAAATAGCAGTTGTACGTTGGTTTGCAACTAAATTCCATGCTTTAGGATGAATGTCCCAATTTATTTACTTAAAAACCTTGGGATCAACTAACCTTACATTGCTGAAATACTTTTTAGCTTCATAAGTGTTATTGGTCTTTGCTTTCTTTTAGAAATTAGATACTGCAGCTGTAAAGTCTTTTTCTGAGTCAAAGTGCTTTGTTATTGCCTTTTACTGTGTATGGTATTTGATCTGGCTGCATGCCCGCTGCAGATCTTGCCCTTTACATTTTTAGCGTATTACAATAGTTTGTTATTCTAAATCCAGATTTTTGTTCCAGTCAGATATTTAACATTTGGACTTAACATAGATTTAGTACAAGTAAAACTGACGTGGTTTCCTTTTTGGCAGGGGATTCTGTCTGGAAAAAGAACTTTTGTTCAGATTGTGACATTTATAGAAATTGGGTCAATAACGTGCAGATGCATTTGTACTATTCTTTTGAAATGACAAATGGTCTAGTCTTTTTGATCTTTAATTTGAAATTAAGATACAAAAATAAAGAAGATTAATTTAAAGTATGGCAAAAAACCGTATCTGGAAATGTGAAAGCAATGCTTTCAATCTTACTGTAGCAGTGGGATCAAAACTTGTAGAGAATATTGTTTAATCCATGAAAGGCTAAGCAACACTGTAACAATCGCTCACACTTTCCTGACGTATTTCATTGCTATACAGCAGATGAAACTTCAGAAAATATCATTGGAGTTGTACTGACAAAATTTGTGTGCATATGAATCTTATGCCTTGAAAGGATGTGAAGTACATCTAGCTTTACTAAACTTGCAGTTTTCGGAATGAAGTTCACAAGCATCTCCTTTTTCTTTTCAAGTCTGCATGTTCTATATTTATACTACAGTTAAATATATATGGCATGAATCTGATTCTTTTATTAAAGTCTTGTATGACAAGAATAAGGCTCAGAAACTGCTCAGAATACTCAATTCAATTAGTCCAATTTATTTTTGTTTTCACCATGTTTTTCTGGAAAAGAAAATACTATTATACTAAAATAATTGGACTAATTTGGTTGTAGTTCCAGTCTACTTTCAGCATTGTAGAGGGGAACTGACAAAAAATTGCCTCATCTGTAGTTTGAAACTAAGTAGGGAACATGGGGAAAGAGGGAAGCGGATATCAATGAAATTGTGAGTCTTTTGAAGAGATTCTTTGGGTAAATTATATTAATGATTGCCTGATTCTTGGAAAGCATTGTGATCAGGCACAAGAGAAAGTTGTTGCTTAATGTACACTCCAGGAATTGAAGGGTTTTATTTTTACAAATTGAAATGCTATGTTAGTAAATAATTTTGCATGAGCATGATGGGAAATATTTCTTCCTTTTTGAGGGAGAATTACAAGCACTGGTTTGTGTGTGCACCTACCTCATCATTTAGAGCTCATCAGGTCTAAGGAGTAGTTTCATTGTGACACATCAGATCAAGTACACAATTTATTTATCTTGGATCATACTTGGCCTGTTAATTATTTTTGACGTATTGCTACTGTATCCATATTCCCTACCAAATTTTAATACTGATTACAAAATGTTAAACAGCTTTAAATTCAAAACTGCTCGCTCCTCTTTACTAACCGCTCAGTAATGTATTAATAAGTTGTGCAAGTAGCCACCTACCTCGATGATATGAGTTTTAGGATAACTATTGTGGAGCCAGGCATTTATTTAAAACATTAGATCATTAGATGTACAGATTTCAACTCCGTGTACTATGCAAAGTACTATGGATGCTGGAAACCAGGGAGTGCTGGGATTAATCAGCAGGTCTGACAGCATCTGTGGAGAGAGAAAAACAAGTTAATGTTTCAAGTTGAATGTGATCCTTCAAAACGTTCTAAAGAGGAGTCCTATTTGATTTGCAAATTTAACTTTATTTCTCTCTTCACAGTTGCAGCCAGACCGGCTGAGTATTTCTAGCACTTTCTGTTTTATTTCAGATTTAAGCTGATGTGTTGTGCCATTATCTAGATACAAGGTTGAATAAAATGCAAACAGTAATTAGTATGTAATTATGGAGGACATTAGATTAATGTGTTGAATACTTAGAAATCTAATCATGAAGCAAAACACTTTAGATCTTTGTCAACCAACAGTTATAGATTGTTCAGCTAAGGATGCAATTTCCTTTTTTTTACACTTCCAAATTATTCTTGGGTGACATACCTGCCGTGTCTCATCGTTCTATTTTCAGAGAATACCTACAGTATAGAAGGAGGCCATTTGGCCCATCGAGTTGCACTGACCCTCCGAAAGAGCACCCTAGCTAGGCCCATTCCCCTGCTCAATCCCTGTAACCTCACCTAACCTGCACATCTTTGGACACAAAAGGACAATTTAGCATGGCCAATCCACCTAACCTGCACATCTTTGGACTCCTGTGAGTTTCCTTAGGAACTGATTCTAAATAAGTATATCTCAATAATATTTATTTCCCTCAATGGAATCTATTTTCTCTCATCTCTAAACTGCCAGATCTGTACACATCATTATACTTTAAATTAGTGGAGTGAGGAAAGAAAATGAGGTGACAGAATTTGTCTACTTTACGAATACAAGTGGGAAAGGAGGAGTTAAGTGAAACACTTAAGTAAGACTGTTTTTGGGATACCATGTCGTAGGAAGTCTTGCAATAGAAGCCATTGGGGAAAATATTGTTTAAATTTGTGCCAATTAGAACTGTTACCCACTTCAGTTTATAAACAAAGTCCAGTAGTTGTCAGCAGAAATAGTTCTTGGTGTGTGTTTGACGCCTAGCTTAATGTGGTTGTTTGTGCACGATGCTGGTTATCATGACTGGTAAATAATTGAGTTTGAATAGAGAGAGAGAGCCCTCATTATCCTCCACCTGTGCCCAGCTGGAGGGGAGGGTTGAGATAAAGCCATTAACTGTCCTTTACTGGCACCACATGGAACTCAAATACATCTGTGTCTTATTTTCTTTTCTGGCACAATCAGTTGAGCAAGCTAAGCAGGCATGACCAAATTTGGCAACTTCTGTGGACTTTGGCAAAGTAATGTAGCAGTGTTTTAAGGAACAGTCTGAAGGCAGTTACTTTGGCTCCTGTATGTATCATTAGTGTTTTGAGTTCTCTGTTTAAAACTAGTTATTTTGCAGAGAGAAATGGGTTGAATAAAGTACAGATTTTCCTGGTGAAATGTGTTTTTCTTATTATTTAAAACGGCTTGTTATAACCACGTTTTCCATAGTAATTGCCATGCTGACTGAAAGTGGCATTGATTCTTTCATATATTTGTGGGAGCATGAGCAGAGTTAACTTAAAATACTATAGAAATAGATCATTACTGCAATTAGATTGTATTTCTGTTAACTTAAAACTTAATTGGATCACTTTTTAAGTCGAAAAAAGAGTTCACATTTATACTTTTGGCCTAAAGTAAAATATTTGGCTTTTGATAAGCATGTGTAGCAGTTTGAAATATAATAGGTGTTGAACAGAACTAGGATGTCTCGCCCATATTTGTTCCAGCGAATAGTTTATATCTCAAACATGATGGCAGTAATTTTCGAAGACCAAAAAAGAAATATGAATATAGTTAGTTGTCTGTATTCTTAATATAGCCTTTATGTAATATGTATAAAAAACAACTTAATTTAGTGATTAATCCTATCTTGTGACGCTGATTGGTGATGCAATATATCTGTAAACTAATACGTATTCTAATAACTAATAACACCCAACAAGTCTCTAAATCCAAAACTAAAACAGCTAATTCTGATTAGTAACGGCTGGTATGCCAACAGATAAGTCAGCATATTGTAAACTAAATGTTCCGATGGAAGGTCATAGTTTTGTTTCCTCTTCCAGAAGCTTCACATCCGATTGCATGTTTCAAGCATTTCCTTTTGAATTTATCATCTTTGTGGTTCCAAATAACATTCCTGTGATGAACATCACGTTTGGCCCCTTGCATTGTTCATTCTGATATTCAAATAACTTAATGACTTGTAGCAGGTGTGTGATGTTCTAGCATTTATTGGAAGAGAAGCTTAAGATTTTTTCCACAAGTAAGTCACTACTAGAACTGTTCACGAATGCATGGGCATCCCAGGAATGCTTTGAATTCATGTGGGAGTGGGCAGGCAATTTGTCTTTGAGGTGGCAATGGCTACAGGTTGGAAGATTGGAACTGAGTTAACTCTTATCTAGCTGATTCCAACCTGACGCCTTCATTGGGCAGAACCACTTTATTCTGGGGCTGTATTTAAGGTGGCTTAGATGAGTAAACATGTTATTCGAGGTGAGATTCCTACTTTACTAGTCCAATGCGTATAGTGTTCCTGACTGGAAAAACAGCCAAAACCTAGCAATGTTCTGTATACTTTTAGCTGGTTATTATTACAAACAGTTGGGGATTCCCAAGCCTTGATTCTTGTCACCTTGAACTTGGTTAATTTGTCTATTGTTGTGGTAAAGAGTGTGCACATTTCGTGTTGAACATTCTTAAATTGAACATGCGTAGATTCTCTCTCTGCTAAATGTTGTGCTTGCTGTTACCTTAGGACCATAAGACATAGGAACAGAATTAGACCACTCAGCCCATCGAGTCTGCTCTGCCATTGAATCATGGCTGATATTTTTCTCATCCCCATTCTCCTGCCTTTTCCCCATAACCCCTGATACCCTTGTTAATCAAGAACGTCTATCTCTGTCTTAAAGACGCTCTGATTTGGCCTCCACAGCCTTCTGCGGCAATGAGTTCCACAGATTCGCCATCCACTGGCTGAAGAAGTTCCTCCTCATCTCTGTTTTAAAGGATCGTCCCTTTAAGCTAAGAAAATAGTACAACAGCTTCAGTCAAGGAACTGATGTTAAATGTGAATATCCAAATTTTCTGTCTGTATTGATTTGCTTCTCAAAAATTGTATCTCGCCCTTAGCACACCCTTAGCACCTGCACTTTTGTTTTAAATGGCACAGTGGTTAGCATTGCTGCCTCACAAAGCCAGGGACCTGGGTTCAGTTTCGGCTTTGGGTGACTGTGTGGAGTTTGCACTGTCTCCCTGTGTTTGTATGGGTTTCCTCCAGATGTTTGTTTCCTCACACGGTCCAAAGAATGTGTAGGTTAGGTGGATTGGCCATGCTCAATATGCAGGATTACTGGGATAGGGCGGTGGAATAGGCCTAGGCCTAGGTAGAGTGCTTGTTCAGAGGGTTGGTGCAGACTCGATGGACCAAATGGCTTCCTTCTGTACTGTAGGGATTCTATATAAGCCTATATGCCCATGTCATTACATGTGCAAATACTCTCTTACCAACATCATGTTTGTTGATGAATGTCACTCAACGTCTCTGGCACTTAAAGTCAAGGATTACAAGTGGGTATCCCTCCTTCAGGTTTTGCACTTTTAGGGGAGATATTAAAACTGTCAATTTTTTTTTGCCTTAACCCCCTCTCTCTCACAATCCAATCTTTTGTTCCCTCTATCCCTTTATCTTTCTGTACAAAATTTAACCTTAAATTCACTTCCTTAAATTCACCCTCCACTTCATTCCTTCCTGTGCTGATCTCCCAATCTTTAAATCTCGTTGGTTGCCATGTCCCTCAACCGCTGCACTGAACAATTCAGTGATTTCAACTTCCACCTCAACTCATCATTCTCTCTCTTCCTTCTTATTCTGCCTTCATCTTTTTCTCTCTCTATCTCTCTCAAATTCCCCAGCCCATATTCACAGCCATCCCTTAAATTGTGTAAATATATTATCACTAGACAGCAGATTACTAAAGAAAATCTTGCATATACTGCCTATAATGGTATGTCACTATCGTACATACAAAAATGGCACCAAGGTCCCATAAAGACGGATTAAATAAACCAAAAGTAAATGGATTCCGGAGTGAAAGTTTCACAACCTTTTTCTGTTGATCTTTAAAATTCCATTTGGTTGCACTTCTGCTTCAATCCAGACTTCACTTGCAAATGATTCAAAGATTGTTCCAAGGTGCTAAACAAGCTTCATTACATCTGCAGTAAGCCTAACGTGGGATTTAATTTTATAAGTTCAGTTTTGTAATAATTTAAAGAAAACAAATACAGTGGGTATTTGAAGTTTATAGTTTGACAGATTACCACTTACCATTGTACATTTAATTTACATAATTTACTGTTAATTTGAACAGATGGTAGCATATTTTCTGTTTTTTAATGATAACAGCATTGTACCTTTCATGTTTGCTTTCATAATCATAACTTTGCGGTTGCATTTTGTGGCAATTTCCTTGAATGTTATTTTCATTTTACTCCAATAAACCCTGCCACCCTGGATCTGCTGCTCTAGCTGTAGAGGAAGATGGAGAGCACAGTTACCTCAGAATGATCACTATCATTAACATTCACGGGTGGTTCACTTATCATTTCTGACTGCAGAGACATGGCAGCCTTTATGAAACGTCTGCAGGTGTAGCAAGATGATACATACAACATTGTGCCACAATGGATTTATGTATTCGGTTACAAAAGAAAAGTCTAATGAAAAAATACAGAAGGTAATTCTTTATTCCTGCGCCATACAATTTGTCAGTAATGCCCTTAGAAGATAAGCAGTGGTTTTTTTTTGGCCTATTTTAGTCCTGTCTCCCAGAACCTTTTAACTGAAGTCGCATCTTTTGGTGTGGAATTTTCTGGTGTGCCAGGCTGTTATTCAAAGATCAGGAAAGCACATATATCTAACAAGTCTGAGAATTATTTTCAGAAACCAAAGAAATATTGAATGGATGCACAGGGTTGATATTGCACAGAAGGCCCACATGGTCCTGTCTCCCAGACAAAGGCCCACAGAAACATCCAAAATGATGTGAACAGTAACATTTTTTAGCCTTGATCACATCTGGTCCTTGCATAACCCTGCACATGAAAATAAGTAAACATTTTTTAGCCTTGATCACATCTGGTCCTTGCATAACCCTGCACATGAAAATAAGTAATGTAAACTTGTGAAAATAAAACGTTATTTCGAAGTTCAAGTCAGCTGCCAAAGATGTTGCTCCGTGTGGAAAAGTTACCAACGAGGAATATTTCTCTCCTGAGGTCAGTTGCATAGATCCACTAATGGGAATCACTTTAACATGGATCCACTGAAGTAGAGTTTAAATCAGGGCCTCGGTTAGGTGTTGAAATAGGATTTCACTCGAAGATGAAATCTGCCTGTTTGCATTTGAGTATATAACCATGCTGCACAATTCTCCAATGTCTTTCAGTTGAGGCGTATTTTTATGTTTCAGTGATATTAAGAGATTGCTTGGCAGTATTCAAAGAAAAGCCACAATTTCTTGGTGCCCTCACCAATATTCCTCCTTCAAGTACTACCAAAAACAAAGTATTCACCTCATTGATGATAAGGTTCCCCATGGTCGGCTCATGAAGAAAGTAAGGAGGTGTGGGATAGAGGGAAATTTGGCCAATTGGATAAGTAACTAGCTATCACATAGAAGACAGAGGGTTGTGGTGGATGGAAAATTTTCAGACTGGAGACCAGTTACCAGCGGTGTACCACAGGGATCAGTGCTGGGTCCTCTGCTATTTGTGATTTTTATCAATGATTTGGAGGAGGGGGCTGAAGGGTGGGTCAGTAAATTTGCTGATGACACCAAGATTGGTGGAGTAGTGGATGAGGTGGAGGGCTGTTGTAGGCTGCAAAGAGACATTGATAGGATGCAGAGCTAGGCCGAAAAATGGCAGATGGAGTTTAACCCTGATAAGTGCGAGGTGATTCATTTTGGTAGAAAAAATTTGAATGCGGATTACAGGGTCAACGGCAGGATTCTGAGGAATGTGGAGGAACAGAGCGATCTTGGGGTTCATGTTCAACTCTGAAGGTTGCCACTCAAGTGGATAGAGCCGTGAAGAAGGCTTATAGTGTGTTAGTGTTTATTAACAGGGGGCTTGAGTTTAAGAGCCGCGGGGTTATGCTGCAACTATACATGACCCTGGTGAGACCACATTTGGAGTATTGTGTGCAGTTCTGGTCACCTCATTATCGGAAGGGTGTGGAAGCATTGGAAAGGGTGCAAAGGAGATTTACCAGGATGCTGCCTGGTTTGCAGGATAGGTCTTATGAGGAAAGAATGAGGGAGCTAGGGCTTTTCTCTTTGGAGAGAAGGAGGATGAGAGGCGACTTAATAGAGGTTTATAAGATAATGAGGGGAATAGATAGAGTGGACGTTCAGAGACTATTTCCTCGGGTGGTTGTAGCAGTTACAAGGGGGCATAACTATAAGATCTGGGGTGGGAGATATTGGAGGGATGTCCGAGGTGGGTTCTTTACTCAGAGAGTGGTTAGGGTGTGGAATGGACTGCCTGCTGTGATAGTGGAGTCGGACACTTTAGGAACTTTCAAGCGGTTATTGGATAGGCACATGGAGCACACCAGAATGACAGGGAGTGGGATAGCTTGATCTTGGTTTCGGACAATGCTCGGCACAACATCGAGGGTCGAAGGGCCTGTTCTGTGCTATACTGTTCTATGTAGGATGTTGTAGCGCCAAGAAAGTTCACATTTACTCCCAGTTACTGCATTTGAATAATTTTGTGTATCTGAGAGGTCTGAGAGTTTTGATATTTAAATGTAAATGTCCATTCTTCTATATTCGCCCTGTTCTGAATTCAGGTTAAATTCCAAACCTGTTGTTTACTCTTTTCCATGGTATCACCCATGGGCCAACTGCAGCTGCCAATGTTTACTTAGCTTTTTCTTTTGAACATGGCTGAAATGAGGAGCTTTCAGACTTTAACTAATCTTCCTTTTGTTTTGCGAACAGCATGCTAGGATTGTACGAGAATTTACAAAAATAGATTTATAGATATATTCGTATGGCAGTGCAACTTGAATAAACTGTTATTTCTATTATGAGAGAAACCACATGGGTCTTCAATCATTGTAAAATAACTTTGCAATCATCTGTAATCAGTTGCAACCCAACCTGTGATCATCTGTGCATGTATTATAAGCATTAATGCAAGTAGCCTTGAATAATAGGATCATGACAAATATTCAGTGCAAGAGCCTTGATGCTGAAAATGTTCCTGTCATCCAATGTTGCTCATCAGTTGGCAGGAAGTATTTACAATTAGGAATATTATAATCCATAAAACAATGATGAGAAACCATAAGTAATCAAATTAAGGGGTTCTGATGACTTCATAGTCTCCATAAACAATGCTTTTGTCAATTGTTAGTTATCTGAACCTTATGTTTTGAATGCTGCCTCATTTTCACTTACAAATATTAGATATCTGTGTAATGAAAAAGTAAGAAGTAATGTGCACCAGCTGAAGCATTTAAAACATATATTTTCTGCCTTGTAGCTACAGTTATTATTTCTAGATATTACCTGATGTAAGTTTGAAATATAAATTAATATAACTTTAAGCAAAGGATAATGTAATTTTTCTGACACCATTAATTGGAAGATATATTAGGCATAATGGGACATGCATTTTATTTTGTTTGCCAGGGTTGGGGTTACACAATTATTTGGATAGACTGGAGGAAAATTAACTATCAGTGACTTTATATTCTAATATTACAACATTGAATAGTTTTTACAACAGTGATTATGAATTGCTGCAGAAAAAGTTGTACAATGTGGTTTTGTTTGCCAGGGTTGGGGCTACACAATTCTTTGGATAGACTAGAGGAAAATTAGCTATCAGCGACTTTATATTCTAATATTACAACACTGAATAATTTTTTACAGCAGTGATTGTGAATTGCGACAGAAAAAGTTGTACAAAGTGGCAGTTGACTCGAGCAAAACTTACATTTTCGCAGTTCTGTGTGCCTCATAAGATGTATCATAGGTCTTCATATGCCTTCTCAACTTTTGGTTTATTATCTGCATAACTTAGATGTACCTGACTATTCAAATCTGCAACTTGTGTGTGTGAGTGACAGATTTATACCATGGAATTTACTCAGGTGTTTAAAAATAATTTGCAGTTGTTACAGAATTTGTTTCCATTTCCTGTGTCAGCATTTCTTTTGAAAGTTAATTGTACAGAAAGGTTTATAACTTAGCAACATTTAAGTTGATTGTATTTTTGAATTCTATACTGCTAACGTAAAGCAAAGTTTAAAAATAAATATTTCCTAATCCCTGTGTGATTGTGGAAAGGAGAATTCTGATGGCTTGTAAACCTGTCTGCAGTGAGCAGTCTGGGATCAGCTCCAGATCTTGATGTAAATGATGGCTGTGGTGCAGCATACATTCAGTGACAGAGTGTAATGTATGATTAGTCTGACAGCTCTCAGCCGGATGCGTGGTGGGAAGGATTTGACCATGGTAAACTAGCCCAACAGATTGGCAAAATGAAAGGATCCTTTTGCTAACGCGCAGCAAGCTGGTTGTGAACGTACTGTTCATTCAGAGCTGCTTCTGTTGGCTTAATCTGGTGATGGTATATTGTTAGATTCTGTCAGGAAGCTTGCAGCATTGTTGGCCATGCTTCCACCTTGAGGAGGTTGCTGATGCTTGAATTTGAAAAACCCGCCTGGAATTAGCACAAGGATGAAAAAGAGGGAAAAGGAAGTTCAAAAATCCAAACAAAGGCTGTTGGTGTTCTCAAATATTAATTCCCAATTTAGAATACAATGTCTCCAACTTTAGTGTGTGCTTTAAACTGGGACAAAGCACGCTAAATGAACAGTTTTCTTTTAGTTGTTACATTTCAATCTTTACTTTGGATTATTAGCAGTGGTATGTTGTTGGATAGAGGATAATGATTCCTAATACTGCAGGCAGCAATGACGATAGTTCACAAATTCCTTTTGTTTTATTTCACTGATTACAGTTATCAAATTCAACAATTATTTGCAGTCAGCAGCACATCAGGCAGAGTAAGAAGATATCAGAATTTCAAAATTCTAATGGTGCACCCATTCATGTTAATAGTTCAGAATGGAGTAACAGGATTTATCCTCAATTTGAGGAGGACCTCCCATATCCGATGCATCTTCTGGTTGAGTGAAATGAGTTTGATATTTTGATATTCTGTGATTTAGCATTTGATTTAAAGTAAAGAGTAGATTGGGAGGGCTGGGTGCTGTTGATGATCTTTCATCAGTCACTGTCATTACCCCTCCGAAACTGGTTACTACCTAAGCTTATTGGGCATGCGCAGATTCATAGAAAATAGGAGCAGGAGTAGGCCATTCGACCCTTCCTGCCTGCTCCGCATTCAATGTGATCATGGTTAATCCTCTATCTCAACGCCATACTCCTTTTTCTCCCCATACCCCTTGATGCCTTTAGTATCTAGAAATTTGTCTTAAATACATTCAGTGACTTGGCTTCCACAGCCTTACGTGGTGGGGAATTCCACAGGTTCACCACCCTCTGATTGCAGAAATTTTTCCTCATCTCGGTCCTGACTGGCTTACACGAATCCTGAGACCATGGCCCCTTGTTCTAGACCCCCAGCCAGGGGAAACGTCATCCCCGTATCCAGTCTGCCCAACTAAACTCCCTCTCATTCTTCTAAACTCCAGTGAATGCAGGCCCAGTTGACCTAATCTCTCCTTATTCGACAATCTTGCCTTCACAGGAATCAGTCTGGTTAACCTTCGCTGCATTCTTTCTATGACGAGTATATCCTTTCTTGGGCAAGGAGACCAAAGCTGCACACAATATGGCAGGTATGATCTCACCAAGGCCCGGTATAGCTGCAGTTAGACTCCTGTACTCAAGTCCTCTTCCAATGAAAGCCAACATGCCACTTGCCTTCCTAACTGCTTGCTGCACCAGCATGCTTGCTTTCAAGATTGATGTACAAGGAAAGCTTTGTACAACAATGTTTCCCAATACATCACTATTTAAATAATACTCTGCCATTTTGCTTTTCCTACTGTAGGTGGATAATTTCACACTTATCAACGTTATGCTATATCTGCCATTTATTCGCCCACTTAGCTGGTCTAAATTACTTTGAAGTCCCTTTACTTCCTCCTCACTACTCTCAATTCTACCTAGTTTTGTGTTGTCAGCAAACTTGGAAATGTTGCACATAATTTCCTCATCCAGATTGTTAAATCATTATTGCAGATTGTAAATAGCTGGGGCCCAACCCTGGTCTGTTTGGTACCCCACTAGTCACCACCTTCCACCCTGAACGATACCCAATTATTCCTACTCTGTTTCCTGTCTGCTAACCAATTCTCAATCCATGACAATTTATTAGCTTCTGCCCCATGCGCTTTAATTTGCACACTAACTTCAAGCTTTCTAAATATCCAAATACATCACATCTACAAGTTCTCCCTTAACTATTCCACAAGCAACGTCTTCAAAAAAAACTCCAGTAAGTTTGTCAAGCATGACTTCCCCTTCATAAATCCATGTTGACTTTATTTAATCCCATTTATATTTTCTCTAGTGTCCTGTTATCACATCCTTTATAATAGACTAGCATTTTCCATAGTACTGATGTTAGGCTAACTGGACTGATATTCCCTGTTTCCCCTCCCTCCCTTTTTTAAATAGTGGGGTTACATTTGCCACTCGCCTGGAACTGTGCCAGAATCTACAGAATTTTGGAAGATGACAACCAACTCCTCCACTATTTCCGTGGCCACCTTCTTTAGTATCCTGGAATGTGGATTATCAGGCCCTAGGGACTTATCTGCTTTCAACAAAGAAAGGTACAGCACAGGAACAGGCCCTTTGGCCCTCCAAGCCTGTACCGACCATGCTGCCCATCTAACCTAGAACCTTGTACACTTTTGGGACCCGTATCTCTCTATTCACAGGCTATTAATTTATTTTTCAAGTCACCCCTTAAACGTCACTATCGTACCTGCTTCCACCACTTCGACAGTGGGTTTTAGCACCCACTACCCTCTGTGTAAAAAAAAAAAAAAAAAAAAAACTTCCCTCGCATATCTCCTCTAAACTTTGCCCCTCACACCTTAAACCTACATCCCCTAGTAATTGACTCATCCACACTGGGAAAATGCTTCGACTATCCACTCTGTCCATGCCCTTCATAATTTTTTACACTTCTGTCGGGTCGTCCCGCAACCTCCATCGTTCCAGTGAGAACAAACCAAATTTATCTAACCTCTCCTCATAGCTAATATCCTTCATACCAGGCAACATCCTAGTAAACCTCTTCTATACCCTCTCCAAGGCCTCCACATCCTTCTGCCAGCCATAATTGAACATTATGTTCCAAGTGTGGCCTAACTAAGTCAGCTGCAGCTTGACTTGCCAATTTTTATATTCAATTTCAAGTCCGATGAAGGCAAGCATGCCGGATGCGCCTTGACTACTTTCTCTACCTACAACTTGGTTCCTCCCTCTGCAACTGGATCCTCAACTTCCTGACCCATAGACCACAATATCGTACACATCCCTGTCAGCATCAATGGTGCTGAGGTGGAGATGGTTGACGGCTTCAAAATCCCTAGGGGTGCACGTTACCAACAATCTGTCCTGGTCCACCCACATAGAACATAGAAAACATAGAACATAGAAAATACAGCACAGAACAGGCCCTTCGGCCCACGATGTTGTGCCGAACCTTTGTCCTAGATTAATCATAGATTATCATTGAATTTACAGTGCAGAAGGAGGCCATTCGGCCCTTTGAGTCTGCACCGGCTCTTGGAAAGAGCACCCTACCCAAACTCAACACCTCCACCCAACACCAAGGGCAATTTGGACATTAAGGGCAATTTATCATTGGCCAATTCACCTAACCCGCACATCTTTGGACTGTGGGAGGAAACCGGAGCACCCGGAGGAAACCCACGCAGACACGGGGAGGACGTGCAGACTCCGCACAGACAGTGACCCAAGCCGGAATCGAACCTGGGACCCTGGAGCTGTGAAGCAATTGTGCTATCCACAATGCTACCGTGCTGCCCTTAAGAACAAATAAATCTACACTATATCATTTTACCGTAATCCATGTACTTATCCAATAGCTGCTTGAAGGTCCCTAATGTTTCCGACTCAACTACTTCCACAGGCAGTGCATTCCATGCCCCCACTACTCTCTGGGTAAAGAACCTACCTCTGATATCCCTCCTATATCTTCCACCTTTCACCTTAAATTTATGTCCCCTTGTAATGGTTTGTTCCACCCGGGGAAAAAGTCTCTGACTGTCTACTCTATCTATTCCCCTGATCATCTTATAAACCTCTATCAAGTCGCCCCTCATCCTTCTCCGTTCTAATGAGAAAAGGCCTAGCACCCTCAACCTTTCCTCGTAAGACCTACTCTCCATTCCAGGCAACATCCTGGTAAATCTTCTTTGCACCTTTCCCAAAGCTTCCACATCCTTCCTAAAATGAGGCGACCAGAACTGTACACAGTACTCCAAATGTGGCCTTACCAAAGTTTTGTACAGCTGCATCATCACCTCACGGCTCTTAAATTCAATCCCTCTGTTAATGAATGCGAGCACACCATAGGCCTTCTTCACAACTCTATCCACTTGAGTGGCAACTTTCAAAGATGTATGAACATAGACCCCAAGATCTCTCTGCTCCTCCACATTGCCAAGAACTCTACCGTTAACCCTGTATTCCGCATTCATATTTGTCCTTCCAAAATGGACAACCTCACACTTTTCAGGGTTAAACTCCATCTGCCACTTCTCAGCCCAGCTCTGCATCCTATCTATGTCTCTTTGCAGCCGACAACAGCCCTCCTTACTATCCACAACTCCACCAATCTTCGTATCGTCTGCAAATTTACTGACCCACCCTTCAACTCCCTCATCCAAGTCATTAATGAAAATCACAAACAGCAGAGGACCCAGAACTGACCCCTGCGGTACGCCACTGGTAACTGGGATCCAGGCTGAATATTTGCCAACCACCACTACTCTCTGACTTCTATCGGTTAGCCAGTTCGTTATCCAACTGGCCAAATTTCCCACTATCCCATGCCTCCTTTCTGCATAAGCCTACCATGGGGAACTTTATCAAATGCCTTACTAAAATCCATGTACACTACATCCACTGCTTTACCTTCATCCACATGCTTGGTCACCTCCTCAAAGAATTCAATAAGACTTGTAAGGCAAGACCTACCCCTCACAAATTCGTGCTGACTATCCCTAATCAAGCAGTGTCTTTCCAGATGCTCAGAAATCCTATCCTTCAGTACCCTTTCCATTACTTTGCCTACCACCGAAGTAAGACTAACTGGCCTATAATTCCCAGGGTTATCCCTAGTTCCTTTTTTGAACAGGGGCACGACATTCGCCACTCTCCAATCCCCTGGTACCACCCCTGTTGACAGTGAGGACGAAAAGGTCATTGCCAACAGCTCTGCAATTTCATCTCTTGCTTCCCATAGAATCCTTGGATATATCCCGTCAGGCCCGGGGGACTTGTCTATCCTCAAGTTTTTCAAAATGCCCAACACATCTTCCTTCCTAACAAGTATTTCCTCGAGCTTACCAATCTGTTTCACACTGTCCTCTCCAACAATATCGCCCCTCTCATTTGTAAATACAGAAGAAAAGTACTCGTTCAAGACCTCTCCTATCTCTTCAGACTCAATACACAATCTCCCGCTACTGTCCTTGATCGGACCTACCCTCGCTCTAGTCATTCTCATATTTCTCACATATGTGTAAAAGGCCTTGGGGTTTTCCTTGATCCTACCCGCCAAAGATTGTTCATGCCCTCTCTTAGCTCTCCTAATCCCTTTCTTCAGTTCCCTCCTGGCTATCTTGTATCCCTCCAATGCCCTGTCTGAACCTTGTTTCCTCAGCCTTACATAAGTCTCCTTTTTCCTCTTAACAAGACATTCAACCTCTCTTGTCAACCATGGTTCCCTCACTCGACCATCTCTTCCCTGCCTGACAGGGACATACATATCAAGGACACGTTGATGCTACGGCCAAGAAAGCACAACAGCGCCTATACTTCCTCAAGGAACTAAGCAAATTTGGCACATTCACATTACCAATTTTTACAGATGCACCATAGAAAGCTTCCTATCTGGCTGCATCAGAGCCTGGGATGGCAACTGCTAGGCCCAAGACTATAAGAAACTACAGAGAGTCGTGAACACAGCCCAGTCCATCATGCGAACCCGCCTCCCATCCATATACTCTGACTACATCTCCCGCTGCCTTGGGAAAGTGGGTAGCATAATCAAAGACCCCTCCCACCCGGGTTACTCTCTCATCCAACTTCTTCCATTGGGCAGGAGATACAAAAGTCTGAGAACACGCGCTAAGGTTCAAAAGCAGCTTCCCCACTGTTACCAGACTCCTGAATGACCCGCTTATGGATTGAACTGATCTCTTCACACGTCTTCAGACATATTCTCTACTGAATGCTCAGTATGCTCACCCGATGCCTGTGCCTATGTATTTACATTGTGTATTTATGCATGTCCTATGTTTTTTCATGTATGGAGCTATCTGTCTGGACCTCGGTACACGTGACAATTAATCAAATTCAATTCCAGCTGCGTTGCCACTTTCAGTGACCCTGCCTGTCAATGCTCTTAAGGGTTCTGCCATTTACTGTATATTTCCCACCTGTATTAGACCTTTCAAAACGTTTTGCCTCACATTTGTCCGGATTAGACTCCATCTGTCATCACTCCACCCAAGACTCTAACCAATCTATATCTGACAGTCCTCCTCATTGCTATCTGCAATCCGCCAACTTTTGTGTTATCCACAAACTTACTAATCAGACCAGTTACATTTTCCTCCAAATCATTTATATATACGACAAACAGCAACGGTCCCAGCACTGATCCCTGTGGAACACCACTAGTCACAGCCCCCCATTCAGAAAAGCACCATTCCACTGCTACCCTCTGACGTCTATGACCGAGACAGTTCTGTATCCATCTTGCCAACTCACCTCTGATCCCTTGTAACTTCACCTCTGTGCCAGTCTGCCTTGTCAAAGGCCTTGCTGCTGTCCATGTAGACCACATCCACTGCCCTACCTTCATCAATCATCTTCGTCACTTCCTCGAAACACGATCAGGTTAGTGAGACACTACTTCCACTTCACAAAACCATGCTGCCTCTTGCTTTTAAAAATATAAATTTAGAGTACCCAATTCTTTTTTTTTCCAATTAAGGGGCAGTTCTAGTGTGGCCAATCCACCAACCCTGCACATCTTTGGTTGTGGGGGTAAGACCCATGCAGATGTGTGGAGAATGTGTAAACTCCACACGGACAGTGACTCGGAGCCAGGATCAAACCCGGGTCCTTGATGCCGTGAGGCACCAGTGCTAACCACCTTGATGGTGCCTCTCACTAATACGACCACTTCTAAATGGGAGTCAATCCTGTCTCAAAGAATCCTTTCCAATAATTTCCCAACCACTGATGTAAGGCTCACCGGTCTGTAATTCCTTGGATTAACCTTGCTACTATTCTTAAACAAAGGAACAATATTAGCTAGTCTCCAGTCCTCTGGGACCCCACCTGTAGCTAGTGAAGAAGATTTTAGTTAAGACGGGCAGCATGGTCGGCGCAGGCTTGGAGGGCCGAAGGGCCTGTTCCTGTGCTGTACTTTTATTTGTTCTTTGAGGATACAAAGATTCCTGTCAAGGTCCCAGCAGTTTCCTCCCTTGCTTCCATCAGTAATCTGGGCCCTGGGGACTTATCTACCTTCAGTCCTATTAATTTCTCCAGCACTATTTATTTTGACTAATTTCCTTCCATTCTGCCTTCTCATGAGACCCTTGGTTTCCTAGCATTTCTGGGAAGTTATTTGTCTTCTTCTGTGAAGACAGAAATTGTTTGAATAGCTCTGTCATTTCTTTGTTCCCCATTATCAATTCTCCCATTTCGGACTGTAAAGGACCTACATTTTTCTTTTTGCAGAATTTTAGAAGCTTTTACAGTCTGCTTTTATGTTACTTACATGTTCACTCTCATGCTCTATTTTTCTCCTCCTAATCAATCTCTTGGTCCTCCTTTGCTGAACTCTAAACTGCTGCCAATCCCCAGGCTTGCTACTATTTTTGGCAACTTTATATTCCTCGTTGGTATTAATACTACTCTTAACTTCTTTTATTAGCCATGATTGGGCCACTTTGCATATTGTTTATTTGTGCTAAAAAAGAAAGTAGAAATGTTGCAATGCATGCATTCATTCCTTAAATATTACCCATTGCCTATCCACAGTCATGGCTTTCAATTAAATTACCTTCTCTATTGCAGCCAACTTAGCACGATGGCACAATGGTTAGCACTGCTCAGCCTCCGTATCAGGGACCCTGGATCAATTCCAGCTTTAGGTGACTGTGGAGTTTGCACATTCTCCCCATGGCTGCATGGGATTCCACCTTGGTGGGCCGGCTTTCTCCCACATGTACAGGTACGGTGGATAAGCCATGTTCAATTGCCCTTAGTGTCCATGATGTGTGGGTTAAATGGGGTTATGGGGTTGCAGGATAGAGTGGGAGCCTGTTTAGGGTGTTCTTTCAGAGAGTCGGTGCAGACACAATGGGCCAAATGGCCTCCTCCTGCACGGTAGGGATTCTATAAACTCGCCCTTCGTACCATCGTAGTTTCCTTTGTTTAGATTTAGGACGCTAGTTTCAGATTAGGCTGCTTCACTTTCCATCCCAAAGAAGAACGGTCACTCTTCCCGAAATTCATGCTGAAATTGCAGCCTGTCACTTCTGGTTCTGACACAGGCTGTGCCATGGCTCCTCCCAGAGCTGGCCATCACTAAAATTGGCAAGAATTTCAATTTTCTAGCCCCCACTTTGACATTTGAAAGCCCCTTTTTAAAAAAAAAAGTTGCACCTTGTTCAGTCAAGTGTAATTAGTTTCTAACGGCAATATTGTGGTGATGTGCATCACTGTGGGTACACGGGGGTTAATGTAAATACATGTAGGCTAGCTAGACACTAGAGGGAGCACCAGAAACATCACAAACACACGCTCAACCAATAGATCAATTAGATAGGACATGACCAATAGACATTCACGACACACAAGGAGGTGACACGACCACAGGAGGGCATTACACCAACCCATATATAAAGGACACCACACACATGATCTGCCTCTTTCCAGTGGAGACGGTCAGTGAGTACAGACACAGGGTTGATTCAATATCACTCCCACCACGTGGATTGCAGCAACTGGGTTAGTCAGTTTTGGTAGCTATAGTAGGATTAGCAGTAGTGTCGAACCTGAGTAATAGAAGTGTAAATAGTTTAATAAACGTGTTGAAGTTATCTCCACGTCTGAACTTTCCTTTGTCAAGTGCACCACAAGGAAGCCGCTTATGCTACACCTAGAGCATAACAAATCATGGTACCAGCAGTGAACTGTTTCAATCCATATAGCCATACCTCAGCGTACAGTGACAACCAGCAACAATACCCAGGCAAGAAGTTCGAGATCCGGGTTCCGCAGCAGCTCCAGTGCCACGGCGATCTCCGCGAAAACTGGCGGATATTCCGGCAAATGTTTGAAATCTTCCTGGTAGCAGCCGACCTACAAGACGTGGCCGATGCTGAAACGACAGAGCTTCTGATCACCATCGCCGGTGCCAGAGCAGAAGAAATCTTTAGAAAATTCAAGTTCTCCAAAGGGCAAAACAGGAGCGACTTCCAGGCAGTCCTGGACAAATTCGGCAAATACTGTGAGGAAAACACACTCCAACCAGCAAGAAAAGGTAAGAGAAGCGCCAGTACTCACCACGAGGCCGAGATCCCGGAGCAGAGAACAATTTTGATCGGCAGCCATCTTTCTAAAGGGACTGCACTTGCGCAGTTGCGCGAGAAGCGCACAGAACGGGAAGGTCCGTTTGCGCATGCACGAGATGCAGCGCATGCGCAATCGCGAAAACGGCCCCCAATACAGGAACAGCGATAAATGCTTCCTACGTATGATGTCACATGCATCCTGACGTCAGAGGCCCCGGACCACGCCCATTTAAAGGGGAAAAGTCCCAAATCAAAGTAAAATATTTTAAAGCCGTAAAACAACCTTCTTTCACCTGGAATGACAGCACAATGCCTCAAATTGAACCAGGAAATGAAATAAACCTCCGAAGAACCCTGCAACAAGCAGTTACCTATGCCCAAACCGATGATTCCGACAGTGGGGGGCACCCACTGGGCATAGTAGGCAAAGAATCCGAGGCATCGCCTCAGTTCTTTGGGGCAGGTGGGAATTGGGAGTTCGAGAAGGGGGCGCAGACGGTCGGGATCGGGGCCGAGGACACCGTTCTCCACCACGATACCGACCTTTACATTTTCTCTGGACCTCGCGAGCCCAATGCCAGCTCCGACGCAAACAGTGATGATATGGTCCTAGAAGACTACGACTCAGACAAAGCTTTCACCTTGAGAGGCTGCCCCAGTACCAAATTCGAACCGCAACTAGATGTGTTGCACATTGACGACCCCGACGACGAATTCTTCGGATTTGAGGATCTTCAGCCCAGCAGATATGACATCCCAACTCGTGAGTGCAGGATGATGCTGCAGCCTGAAACCAAGAGACAGAGAGCGGTACAAGCCCACAGAGCGGCCTGCTGCCACACAGAGCATGGTCCACGCACCCCTCAGGGTTCCCGACTCTACGAAAGCAGAAACGCAAGACTCCAGAGCGCAGTCCTTGCATGAACAAGATGTGACCCTCAAGAGTATTGAAAGTCAAAGAGATCTAGGAGTACAGGTCCACAGGTCATTGAAAGGGGCAACACAGGTGGAGAAGGTAGTCAAGAAGGCATACGGCATGCTTGCCTTCATTGGCCGGGGCATTGAGTATAAGAATTGGCAAGTCATGTTGCAGCTGTATAGAATCTTAGTTAGGCCACACTTGGAGTATAGTGTTCAATTCTGGTCGCCACACTACCAGAAGGCTGTGGAGGCTTTAGAGAGGGTGCAGAAGAGATTTACCAGAATGTTGCCTGGTATGGAGGGCATTAGCTATGAGGAGCGGTTGAATAAACTCGGTTTGTTCTCACTGGAACGAAGGAGGTTGAGGGGAGACCTGATCGAGGTCTACAAAATTATGAGGGGCATAGACAGAGTGGATAGTCAGAGGCTTTTCCCCAGGGTAGAGGGGTCAATTACTAGGGGGCATAGGTTTAAGGTGAGAGGGGCAAGGTTTAGAGTAGATGTACGAGGCAAGTTTTTTACGCAGAGGGTAGTGGGTGCCTGGAACTTGCTACCGGAGGAGGTGGTGGAAGCAGGGACGATCGTGACATTTAAGGGGCATCTTGACAAATACATGAATAGGATGGGAATAGAGGGATACGGACCCAGGAAGTGTAGAAGATTGTAGTTTAGTCGGGCAGCATGGTCGGCACGGGCTTGGAGTGCCGAAGGGCCTGTTCCTGTGCTGTACATTTCTTTGTTCTTTGTTGTTCTTTGTTGACTCCAGTGTCACAAGCCTCCACAGCGAGCTCGTGGACAGACTCCACAATTGCAGAAACGCAAGACTCCAAAGCGCAGTCCTCGCAGGAACAAGACCATGATGGTCTAGCAACCTCCTCTGACCAACTAGCAGCAGACGATGCAAGTCTGCCATGCTCAAGTAAACAGCAAGAAGACTGTGACAATCTACCACGCTCCAGCGCACAGCAGGACGACCATGACGGTCTATCATGCTAACAAAGCGACTATGACAGTCCAAGCCCAAATGAACAACACAGCGACTATGACGGTCCACCCACATTGTCTGAGCCACAAGATGAAGACTCTGACAATTTACCCAACCCAAGTGAACAACAAGCAGCTACTGAGGCTCTACCCACGGTATGTGAGAAGAGTGACGATAGCATCCCACTTCCCACGCAAGATGTGCAAAGTGACAGACCTCAGCTAGTGTGTACAGAGGCACTCGACGAACACTGTGAGACCACTGGTGACTCCGATGACACCATGATACTTTCACCCTCATTCGCTCAAACCTCTCCACAAGTCAATGCATTCCTGAATGTTCCGACTCTAGACGTGCAGCTTCAAGAAATCTCAGCTGACTCCAGTGAATCTGCTAAGACTCCGGACGGGGAGCATCAACAAACCAACACTGACTCAGTTAAAACAGACCAGATTCCAGATGGAGAGCAATCAAACGCCGACTCTGATTCACGTAAGCCAGACTTTACTCCAGACAGGGAGTGCCACAACCTCAGTGATAAGACCATAAGACATAGGAGCGGAAGTAAGGCCATTCGGCCCATCGAGTCCACTCCACCATTCAATCATGGCTGATTTCAACTCCATTTACCCGCTCTCTCTCCATAGCCCTTAATTCCTCGAGAAATCAAGAATTTATCAACTTCTGTCTTAAAGACACTCAACGTCCCCGCCTCCACCACCCTCCTGTGGCAATGAATTCCACAGACCCACCACTCTCTGGCTGAAGAAATTTCTCCTCATCTCTGTTCTAAAGTGACTCCCTTTCATTCTAAGGCTGTGCCCCCGGGTCCTAGTCTCCCCTGCTAATGGAAACAACTTCCCTACGTCCACCCTATCTAAGCCATTCATTATCTTGTAAGTTTCTATTAGATCTCCCCTCAACCTCCTAAACTCCAATGAATATAATCCCAGGATCCTCAGACGTTCATCGTATGTTAGGCCGACCATTCCTGGGATCATCTGTGTGAATCTCCGCTGGACCCGCTCTAGTGCCAGTATGTCCTTCCTGAGGTGTGGGGCCCAAAATTGCTCACCGTATTCTAAATGGGGCCTAATTAATGCTTTATAAAGCTTCAGAAGTACATCCCTGCTTTTATATTCCAAGCCTCTTGAGATAAATGACAACATTGCATTTGCTTTCTTAATTACGGACTCAACCTGCAAGTTTACCTTTAGAGAATCCTGGACTAGGACTCCCAAGTCCCTTTGCACTTCAGCGTTATGAATTTTGTCACCGTTTAGAAAATAGTCCATGCCTCTATTCTTTTTTCCAAAAGTGCAAGACCTCGCACTTGCCCACGTTGAATTTCATCAGCCATTTCTTGGACCACTCTCCTAAACTGTCTAAATCTTTCTGCAGCCTCCACACCACCTCCATACTACCTGCCCCTCCACCTATCTTTGTATCATCGGCAAACTTAGCCAGAATGCCCCCAGTCCCGTCATCTAGATCGTTAATATATAAAGAGAACAGCTGTGGCCCCAACACTGAACCCTGCGGGACACCACTCGTCACCGGTTGCCATTCCGAAAAAGAACCTTTTATCCCAACTCTCTGCCTTCTACCTGACAGCCAATCGTCAATCCATGTTCGTACCTTGCCTCGAATACCATGGGCCCTTATTTTACTCCGCATTGATGGCACGCTCAGGGTGACAGCAGATGCCACAACGACAGGAGATGGATCACTTAACAATTACACTGGGTCAGTAATAACAAGCAGCGGCTACAATCCAAGAGGAATACACCAATATTCACCACCGCTATATCCACACATTCTTTCCACACCAGCAGTGCAGCCAATGACAGCTCATGCTGGACAAACCCAGTATTCAGGCATGCAGCAGCCAACAATCTATGCAGAATATTCTCAAACAGGCCAGCACTACGGATTGCCCTCTAATGGAATCAAGACCGAAGGAGGACTACCGCAAGCGCAATCTGCACTACAGACTGGATGCCTTAGTTACAGCCCAGGATTTGCTGCACCCCAGCCTGGTCAGACAGCATATTCCTATCAGATGCAAGGTTCTAGTTTCACACCATCACCAGGTATTTATGCGAGCAGCAATTCTGTTTCCAATTCGACAAGCTTCAACGGTTCTCAGCAGGATCACCCTTCCTGCACAGCATGTGGCCAGAACCAGTATGTATAGTCTTATCCAGCTTCAACATATGGCACATTCATGACCTCGAATGATACTGTTGATGGTACCTCTTCAACGTCAACACCTGATCAGCTGCAAGATGCCATCCGACATCACCATCACAAACATCGAAAAAGAAAGGGACTCCAAATTAGACAGTGAAGTGATTTGACCACTTCTTGGTTCCTGTGGCACAGGGACGTTGATGGCGTTCATAACCAAGAGGGACATTTGACCATGATGATTGATGGTTTTTGGACTCACACAAATGATTTGGATTTATTGTTTAATCACTGTTCCCATATATACCTTAACTTATCTACCTGTTTTTTGTTCAATTTTCTCAGTGTGCAGAAAATATGTAACATATAAAAAAGGGGGGATGTGGTGATGTGCATCACTGTGGGTACACGGGGGGGGGGGGGGTTAATGTAAATACATGTAGGCTAGCTAGACACTAGGTGGAGCACCAGAGACATCTCTCACACACACACACACACACACACTCAACCAATAGATCAGTTAGATAGGACACGACCAATGGACATTCACGATGCACACACAGGTGACACGACCACAGGAGGGCATTACACCAACCCATATATAAAGGACACCACACACATGATCTGCCTCTTTCCAGTGGAGACAGTCTGTGAGTACAGACACAGGGTTGATTCAATATCACTCCCACCACGTGGATTGCAGCAACTGGTTAGTCAGTCTGGGTAGCTATAGTAGGATTAGCAGTAGTGTTGAACCCGAGTAATAGAAGTGTAAATAGTTTAATAAACGTGTTGAAGTTATCTCCACGTCTGAACCTTCCTTTGTCAAGTGCACCACAAGGAAGCCGCTTATGCTACACCTAGAGCATAACAAATCAAATATGATTAACAAACTTTGAACAAATGAAATGACCTAAAAAAAAAAAAATGTTATAATCACAGTGCTGTTAGATGAATTAATCAGTAGATTTTTAAAAGTTTTAAATATTTTAAACCAGCTTTTTAGCCTCTACCTTCACTCCATGTGTACAGTAATTGTAGAGGTATAAGTTGACCATTGAAACCTCGAAAACCCCGAAAAATGGTGGTCATTCTATACACTGAGTATAAAAGTAAACCACCATGATGAATGTGGGTGTTTACTTCTTTGTCATTCACCACATGTGTTCCGGCCTGTGTGCACACGTCTTAAACACCCATGCATCTTTGTAACACAACCTGTATCACCTGCTTGATCCCTTGCACCCAGTGAAAAATTGAGGCCGACTACAAATGTGTGCATAGCATGTCGTGGCTGAAAAGAGAGTCGACTTATACAGCGAGTATAGGCAAAAACATGATTTTAGGCCAAAGAAAATATGCCGGGTCGACTTGTATGTCGCGATCTAGGTATTTTGCAATCTTTAAATTGTTCCATGTAAAATATTTTAAGAAGTGATTTTGTTTTGGTGCTTTTCATTTCCTGTTTGGGAAAATCCTTTAATGTGATTGACTCCTTGCGCAGCCTTGACAACAAGACTGCTACAGCAATAGAGGTAGAATTCGTACCAGAGAGATTGCTAGATCTCTTAGTTAAACCTGCTTAATAGTCAGTAGCAAGTGCCCTTTGGTGCTTACTGCAAAATCTGCCCCATTACATATTAAAATTCTACAATTGCAGGCTTTTCCCTCCCCAACCCCAAAAGAAGGATTTATACTGAAACATGCTTCTATGGCTATTTTGTAAGTAACTTGGAAGAAATAGTTTTTGGCAGTGATGGGAAGGGATGTATGCTCACAACTTTGAAAGTAAGGCACATTATTAACAGACTGCAGAAGGAGTGCTAACTTGAGTATACTTCACACATTCTGCTCCTTTTTGAGGAGTGCCATGGGATTTGTTTTAAATTCACCTGAAGAGGGAGATGGTGCCTCAGTTTCACATCTTGTCCAGATGACATCTCCAAAAATGCAGCACTGCCTCAGATCCATACTGAATTGTAGCCTAGATTATGTGCTCAAATCCTGGAATAGTGTTTGAATCCATAACCCAACGTTGAGTAGGAGTGTTGTCACTGAACCAAGACTGATATTTAGCTTGCAAGTTTAATCTTTTCTTGCATCCATGGTAAGTGTTTCCGTCTTTCTAGATTGTAAAATCGTAACAAAAACATTAAAGACATAATGGATGGTAAAATTGTAAATTGTTTGTGTAATCCTATAGACAACGTTTCCCAACGTTATCTTGAATAAGTAGTTCTTCCCACCTCCACCACACCCCAACACAGAATAAAATGCTTTCAATTGACATTTCAAATGCCCGTTTAACCAACTTGCTGGAGTGTTTTTTTGAAGAGGCTGCAAAGAGGGTTGATGAAGGCATTGCTGTTGAGATGTGCATGGACTTCCAAAAGCCATTTGATGCAGCGCCACACAACCAATTTGTGAGCAAATTATAACTTGTGGAATAAAAAGGACAATGGTAGCAATTAGCTGAGTGACAGGAAACAGAATAGTGGGTATTGGATGTTTTTTGGGTTGGAGGAAGGTTTGTAGTGGAGTTCCTCGGAGTTAGTGTTGGGATTCATCTTTTCATTATGTATATTAATGACCTAGACAGTGGGTGTACAGGGCACAATTTCAATGTTTGTGGCTACTAAACTTGGAAGCATTGCTCACGGCGCTGAGCACCTGGGTTCGATCCAGGCCCCGGGTCACTGTCCGTGTGGGAGTTTGCATATTCTCCCCATGTCTACATGGGTCTCACCCCCACAACCCAAAGGTGTGCAGGGTAGGTGGATGGGTCATGCTAAATTGCCCCGTAATAAAAAAAAACTTGGTAGCTTTGTGAACTGTGAGGAGGATAGTGATGAACTTCAAAAGAACATAGACATGTTGATAGAATGGGTCGACTGGTGTCAGATAAAGTTCAATGTGGATAAATGAAAAGTAATTTATTTGGTAGGAAGAATATGGAAAGACAATATAAAAATCCTAAAAGGGATGCTGGAGCAGAGGGAACGGGCTGTATATGTGCATAAGTCATTGACAGTGGTAGGACAGATGAGAGCAGTTAATAAAGCATACAGTATCCTAGGCTTTATTAAAAGGGTCATAGCGTACAAGAGCAAGGGGATTATGTTGGGCATGTATGAGTCACTAGTTCTGCCTCAGCTGGAGTAGTGTGTCCATTTCTGGGCATCACATTTTAAGAAAGATGTGAAGGCACTGGAGAAAGTTCAGAAAGCATATGCGAGTATAGTTCTAGGGATGCGGAATTTCAGCAATGAAGATCAATTGGAGAGGTTAGAACTGTATTCCTGGGAAAAATGGAGGTTGAGCAGGGATTTGATAGAGGTATTCAAAATCATGAGGGATCGAGATAGATTAGATAGCACAAATCTGATCCCATTCATGAAAGGATCAAGACTAAAAGGGCACAGTTTTAACGTAATTGGCAAAAGAGGCAAAAGTGACATGAGCAGTGAGTGTTTGAAGTCTGGAATTACTAGCTGAAAGTGTAGTAGAGGCAGGTTCCATCAAAGCATTCAAAAAGGAACTCTGTTATTTGAAAAGGAAGAATGTGCAGGGTTACTGAGTGAAGATGGCAGAATGGCCCCAAGAGGAATTGCTCATTTGGAGGGCCGATACAGACATGATGGGCTGAATGGCCTCCTCTGCTGTATAAATTCTGTGATTCAGTATGAATCCACAAATCAGACTGCTTAGAATTTAAAAATTCTTCCTTGCAACTTATCAGTAATTAAGGATTATAGTTGTGTTGCTGCATTTCTGAGAATGTGGATTTATATGTTCAAATGAGTTGCCGATATATTCATATATAAAGCAAAAAATGTTGCAATTTTAAGTAGGTTTCAAGAACAACTGATCTGACATTCGCTGTCTTGTTCACTTCATTCTGTTTAAATTCTTGGGTGGAGGGGAGGAGTAGAATTAGCAGTAAAAATGTAGCTGACAGTTGCACGAATCATGACAATAAATGATTGCTGAAACAGCTAGCTAAAGTCCAGAGCAGCTTTTTTGACACCAATTTAAAATGGAATATTGCAATCTAATCATTCAGTCGTGACTTGCCAATTTGTCTCAGTGTTGTGCAAATAATGTGATGCAATATTTGACTCGTAATGTGTGTCATACTTGTCTGTTTAGATGCTATTCCAGATAGATCTAAAATTCAAATCCGTCTCTATATATCTGGCAATTTTAGTATTACTATATGTCCGGCACTTCCTCCTACCTCCTCTGACCATGCCCCCACTGCTGAGCATCAAACAATTGTACCCAGAATTGTCACTGACCTCTTATCTGGAGATTTTCACTCCGCAACCTTCAACCTCATGGTGTCGGTTGGTCCCACAACACAATGTCCTTCCCAAATTCCATAAACAGGACTGCCCTGGTCGACTCATTGTTTGAGCCAGTTCATGCCCCACTGAACCTATTTCTTTCAATCTCAACACAATTTTTTCTTTACTGTCCAGTCTCTTCCCAGCTATGCCTCAGATTCTTCCAAAGCCGTAATTTTCAATTTCCTGAATTTAAGCTTCTCTTCACCATGGACATCCAATCTCTCTACACCTCCATCCCCACTAGGGCGGTCAGAGAACTTTCTATTATTTCCTCAAATGGAGGCCCCACCAGTCCCCATCCGCTACCATGCTTCTCCTCCTCCTGACTAAACTTGTTCTCACATTGAACAATTTCTCCTTCAACTCCACTCACTTCCCCCAAATTAAAGGTATTTCTATCGGTACTCTCATGTGTTTTATGTAATCTCATAATGCCTGCCTTTTTGTTGGATATGCGGGACATTCCTTATTCCAGTTCTACTCTGGGACGGGGAGATCGGTTAGCTCAGTAGGCTGGTGTAAGGGTCCTTCCTGTTTATTTCCTTTATTCTCATATCTTTACTTATTTTTTTATTGCTTTGGTCTGTGGACCCATAATCAGGATGTGCCTTTAAACAGAAGACTCAAAATTGAAACTGTCTGCTTGTCAGGTCATTGTGTTCAGGTTTTGTGCATGGGAGAGGAGAAGCCAGTCTCCTTTGTACCGGATGGATCTTCGGAACCAGTTTTGGAGGAAATGGGATTAATTGGTTTACTGGCAATCGATGGGTTGGCCAAGGACCGTGTTCTGCCTGACACTGGTCAGCGATTGGTTCCTGTGTGATGCTTTCTAAGAAAATTGGGCAACGTGTTAAGAACTTGAGACTGAAAGGAACAGTCTCTCTTTCCCCCCCCCCCCCTCCCCCTTCCCCCCTCTGACTTGCTGAAATGAAATAACTGCTTTATTGTTCTGAAGGCAGCAAGTGCCTGGCACATCCTTTGCTGTGAATTTGAAATGATGCTGAGTCTGCAGAGAAAGTAGACAACCTTGCCAGAGAAAATAATCTCGGGTCTAGAAAGAAGTACTAAAACGAAGCCTGAACTTTAGAAAGACATCGACTGGAAGTCAACCCAGTGTATCAAAGATCTTTATCCTTTTATTTTATTAATATTTTATTTTCCTTTCCACCACCCATTCCCCTCTGTTGTTTGTGTGTGCATGTGTGGGGTGAGAGTGTGGTGAGTTAGAAAGGGGGAGTTGTTAGTCAGTCACATTTTCTATCTGTTTAATTATAATACTGTACATAATAAAAGGTTACTTGTGTTTTGAAGTTGCAAACTTGATGACTAGTTTATTGGGCAAAACCAAGGACCTTGGGTATTTTAAATAAAATCTAATTTTGCCTGTATTCCGACTCCGGGTCGAGTGGGGCTGGAATTGACTGTGCACTAGGCCAGGGTGTCGTGACACTGGATGGCAGGTTCATGATGCAGAGCAATGCCAACAACGTGAGTTCAATTTCCGTACTGGCCGAGGTTACCATGAAGGCGCTGCCTTCTCAACCTTATCCCTCGCTTGAGATGTGGTGACCCTCGGGTTAAATTACTACTAGTCAGATATCTCTCAAAGGGGAGAGCAACCGATGGTCCTCTGGGACCATGGTGACTTTAATTTTTCACTCTGGGTCCCTCCCTCACTTGATTCTCGGTACATCGTTGACTCTATCAGCGTTGCTTCCTGCTGGTACCCTGAACTAGAAAATATCATTGATTTTCTTTCCAATTTCCATACTTCTCTCATCTTCACCTGGCCCATCTCTGAACCTGCCCTTTCCTTCCTTGACTTCTCTATCTCATTTCTGGGATAGACTATCCACTAATATTCCCTTGCACAGCTCCTTTGGCTACGCTTCCTCACATCTGTGTCCTGTAAGGACTCCATTACGTTCACTCAGTTTCTCTGTCTCTGTTGCACCTGTTCAGATGATGCAACCTTCCATACTCGTGCTTTCCATATGTTTTCCTTTTTCCTCCACTGAGGATTCCTTCAGCATGGTTGACATGATTGTGTCCAATCTGTTTCACACACTTCTCTCATCTTTTCCTCTCCTTCCCAGACCGTGACAGGGTTTCCCTTGTCCTCACCTTTCACTTCACCAGCCTCCTTATTCACCAGACTATCTTGTGCCATTTCTGCCACCATCAGCATGATGCCAGCAGCAAATGCACCTTCCAAATACTCCACTTTCAGCATTCTCACCACGGCACTGTGGTCCACTGCCCAGTTACCCCCATTACCTCGTTTTCCCACCTTTCATTTAAGCACAGGAGGTGGAACACCTGTCATCGTACCCATCTCGCCATCTAAGACTGAACACTCTCCTTCCAAGTGAAACAATGATATACTACACTCAATTTAATATAATGTATTTGCTGCTGAAAATGTGGTCTCTACATAAATTGGGTGACCACTTTGTTCACACTGCAAGCGTGACCCTGAGCTTCCTGCTATTTGTCATTTCAATTCTCCACCTTCCTCCATCATTGGCCTGCTACAGTATTCCAGTGAAGCTCAACGCAAACTTGAAGAGCATCTCATCATTCAGCTAGGTATTCTGCAACCTGGATGCAGCAATAATTTCAACAATTTTCGATCATAACTTCTGCCTCCATTTCATTTTTTTTCCCTGGCTTGCCCTTTTTCTAATTTCTTTCTTAATTCTTACATATTTGCATTCGGACAGCTGCTATCCAGCCATTCGCATCTAATCTAGGCACATCTTTCATTACTTTACCCATTATCACTCCCTTTGAGTTTTGTACCATGAAATCTTGGACCGAATCTTCCATGATGTAGAGTGGCAAAATATGTGTTGCGCATCAGGATCCCGTGGAAGTCCTGGCTCACAGACATCTACTGTAATTGCTTGGGAAATTTAGACTTCCAGTGGATTGATTTATGCTGTCCTGGACACTACGTGAAAATCTCGTACACTGGTTTCAGTGTTGAAGACTTGGGCTGGATTTGCGGGACTTGGCTGGATACTTACCCTGGAAATGTTACACAGTTTAATCTCTGGCGTAACTCGGTGATGAGCCAGTGTAACTGAACTAAGCACCACATCCGACCACCCCTTTTCCCCGGCACCACCACCACCACCACCCCATCAATCTTCCTGACCTGCTCTGCCCTCTCCCAACTGATTATTCCCCCCCACCCCTCAGTCCCAGTTATCGTTCCCTCATTCTGATTTATCCCGATTATCCCCTCTCTGTGCCCCCAATCCTGTCCTGACTAGACCTACACTCCTGAACTGACTGCTTGTTTCCCACCCCTCCAATCACTTGCCCTCCCATATGTCTGTTGCTCACACATCTACTCATTCTTCCAATCGAACCCAGTGAAAGACTTGAGACTTTTACAAACTTACCTGAATACTTCAGCTAATGGTGTAAAGACCTCACCTCTTTTCGTCCAGCATTTCTTGCGCTTTATGGTGTTCCCTTTGAAAGGCTGTGCTTATCCATTGCTGCTGCAGCCAGGATCAGAAATCCTGACTAAAAGTGCTTAAATCTTCATGGTCGATGGCCGTCTGCCTCGCATCACTATTGACGAGAAGATCAGAGCACTTTTGTCACTTAATCTTTTCTGCCGCTGTCCCACCACAGACGTCCCCTTTGGTTCTTTCTTTCCACACCCACCTTCTCTTGCTCAACCTATAACATTTCTACTTTTCCTCAGTTCTGATGAAGGGTTATTAACCTGAAATGTTAAAGTCTTTTTCTCCCTGCAAATGCTGCCTGACCTGCTGAGCATTTTCAGCATTTTGTTTTAATTTCAGATTTCCAGTATCTACAATATTTTGTTTTTGTACCAGTATCAGTTTGCTTATCTACAATTCCACAAGGGGCAATTGAGTGACCATTGTGCCTTTCTCTTTCTGGTAAACTCACAGGATATTTTTTTCTTTGGTAGGATCTTCGGCTCCCGTTCAGAGGGCGAATTTGGCAATGAGAGCAGAAAATATAATGAAACGGCCAAAGTTGCGTTTCACGCTGATGTAAATGTAGGAAGGACCCCCCCCCAAACACAAACACACACACACACACACACACACACCGTGTGGTGGCCCACCATTCGACTTTGGGAACCGTGTTTTAATATATTTGCATATCATTATCAGACCTATATGCTGGAATCTTACCTAATGCCAAAAATACCTCCATGGCGACATGATTTCAGAACGGCGCACACCTGGCAAACAGTACGCCGAGGGGAGCTCGGAGATGAGCACAGCGCTCGGGGAGAGAGTCATGCAGGGGGTGCATCTAGATAAAGAATGTTTCCTGATCAGCTCGCTGTGTGCTGGGGCGATCTTTAAAAATGGTGCCTGGATTAAATGCTGAGTTGAAGGCAGGACAGACAAAATCATAGGCCACCTACCAGGGATACATTGTGGAACCCCTGCCTGTCTTTTTCTTCTAGGTCCCACACTAAATGAGCTGCCATTGCTGTCAACGGCCTCAATGCCACTTTTCCTGCCCTACTCTATGCTTAGTGGCGGCATTGACAAGTTGGGCCGAAGGGCCTGTTTTCATGCTGTAAACCTCTACGACTCTATATCGGAGAAAATAACGCCCGTTGTCTTTTCTAACGCCATAACTTCAAATTATGTAAGAAACTGTCATTATCGGCTTTTTCAAACTGAATTTGTTACTTTATAACACAATTTTTCATTTGGTCCAAATCCTGGTGTTTTTGAGTCTGAATTACCTGTCTCAGCCTAAACATTATCTGGTGTGATTGAACCATGTGCGGCTATCCAATTATTTCTGATTCTAATATCTGCATTAGTAAATGTGTTCTGTATTAAAACTGGCAATGTGATTTGTTCTAATGAGCTATTTTAGTCCAAATGAAGATGCCGCAGTGTAATCAATACAATCTAGAAATTAGCAACCACTCAGTTCCTAAAGTTCTTGCACTGACTTATAATTGGTGTTTTTTTCGTCTCTCTTTGCAGTAATGCACCACAGAGTGGATTTTCTCTTATTCAAGTTGATAGTATGAATGTCACCATGAAGGAGATTCTGCAGAAGGCTCTAAAAAGGAGAAAAGGTTCACAAAAGGCTGCAGGTAAAAATGAGAAGCCAAAGAATTTTAAAGTAACTAAATTGAGTCACGCGCAATGTTGTGATATATGTGGATTGATGTAAAGTGACTAATGGCTCTTGCCAACACACTTTTTCCAATTGCATGATACTTAAACTGGTTTTCCCATTTTTAATATTTAGACTGCAGAGGATCAGATAATTTTGTTCACCAAGCTGTCCATATTTATACACTTTCATCTTAATAACTCCAAGCTACAAAGCAAAAACTCGCACCTGATAGTGTTGATGCAATTTTACATAAAAGTGAAAAAAATCATATTACCTCTGCTCCGTTATCTTTCCCTCCTTACTATATCCTTACTTAAGATTTGGTCTATTTTAATTTTATTCTATTTTAGTAATTTCTCCTGTTTTCTCACTTAATAACTTTGTTTTTTTCCCTCTGTTTTCTGTGCTCCCAACATCAATTTTCAAGTTGGGACCAACTTAATGGAAAAGCATTGCCACATGGTTTGCTAAATTCAGAAGCAGGTTATTCAGATTGCAAAAGTCTGAAGATGAACATTTGTGTCAACCAGTAACAGGCAGCCCGAGGATGAGTCTTGTCACTGATGACCCAAAAAAGAAAAATGCATTGGATGAGTGAACTTTGTGGTTTGTGTCACTTGTGCCTTTTTTTTCCATATTAAAAAGGCAGAAGATCAATTTGCAAATCTACCATGAACAAAAATGTCAGAACCATTGCTGTAGATTTAGTTCAAAGGAAGTCCCATTCTTGGATACAATTTTAAAACATTTTGTTTTATTAAAAAGAAGCTTCATAGGAGCAACACACAAACACATTTCTGAGAGAGCTAATTTTTTAAGGGACAAACTAATTATTTATGCTACTGATTGAGAATTTACTGATTCTTTATAATTTTACATACATGAAAGAGATCTCAAGATTTTCCAAAAGAAATCCCCTTTGATGTCTAACCTCGGTTTCTTATCTACATGCTATCCACCTCCCCTCATCTGAGAATACAGCATCAGTTTTCAGATGTGTATGCCGATGACACCCAGCTCTAGCTCACCACCTCTCTAAACTTCACCACTGTCTCTAATATAGCAGACTGCTTGTCTGACATCCAGGACTGATTAACCGAAATTTCCCCAAATAAATGTTGGGAAGACTGTGAAGCCAGTGACTATCTTCATTCTCTGTCACAATCTCTGTTCCCTGGCCACCCTCTTCATGGCAACTGTTTTAAGGCTGAACCAAACAGTTTGCAACTTGTGTCCCATATCTGACCCTGAGATGAGCTTCTGACCACCTATTGTGCCATCACAATTTCCACCTCCATAACATCACCCAACTCTTTTTCTGCCTCATCTCATTTAGTGTTGAAACTTATCCATGGCTTTGTTCCTTCTAGTCTATACTACTCCATGGCACACTTATCCAGCCTTCCAACTCCCAAACCCATTCGCCCATCCTAACCCCTGTACATGCTGACCTCCATGATAAGCCAAGTCTTGATTTTAAAACTCATCCTTGTTTTTAAATGCCTTAATGACCTCACCCCTCCCTATCTCTGTCATGTTTTCCAGCCCTACAATCCTCCAAGGTATGCGCGCTCCTCCAGTCTTGGCCTCTTGAGCATCTCCGATTTTAATCAGTCCACCTGCCGAGAACCAAAGCTATGGTGTTCCACCCTCAACTTATCTGCCTCTCTACCTCTTTTCTCCATTAGTATAATCCTTAAAACCTTATTCTTTGATCACACTTATGAACAGCCTTGCCCTATTAGCCCCTTATTGGGCTTGGTGTCAAATTTAAACTTTCTAATGCTCTTCTAAAGCACTTTAGAATATTTTAGTACATTAAATTCATTATATAGATGCAAGTTTTTGTTGTTGAATGTGAGCAAGCTAGTCCAACTACAGCAACAACAACTTTCATTTTTATAATGTTGTTAATGTCGTAAGATTCCTCATGGTATGCCACATGACAAAATAACTGCCACTGAAACAAAGAAGAAAATACTAGAACGGGTGACTAAAAGCTTGGTCAGAGAGGAAGGCTCGAAGGAGGATCTTTAAAACAATAGAAAGAGGTGAAGATGTTTGGAGAACAAATTCCAACACTTTGTGTCCAGACAGCCAAAGGGACAGTCACCAATGATGGGGCAAAGGGAGTGGGAAATAATGCATGTATAAAATTGGAGGATTATGGGGCCAGAGGAGATTGCAATGAAAGCCATGGAGGAGTTGAACAGAACAATTGGCATGTTAAATTTGAGGTTTGAGGACCAGGAGCCAATGTAGATCAGCAAATACTGGTGCGATAGGTGAGCGGTATAGGTTTATATATTTATGTAGCAAGCAGAGCTTGATAAGCTCGCATTTATGATGACAGGTGATTAGAAGCCAACCAGAGGAGATTGGAGTAGCGAATGTAACAGTACCATGAATGAGGATTTCAGCTGCAGATGGGCGAAGGCAGGGGCTTAGATGGGTAATGTTATGAAGGTAGAACAAGATGCTCTTTGTGATGATGGAGTTAAGGGGCCAGAAGCTTAACTTCAGGTCAAATAGAATGCTACAGTTGCGAATAGTGTGTTTGAAACTTTGGTCAGGGAGGGGAAGGAATCGTATACAATGTCAGCAAGTAGGCGTCCGAGAAAGGAAGTTCGGTAGTCAGCACTTCAGTGAGAGTAGAGTTGTGACAGCTTAACACGTGTCATGAACAAGAACACTAAGCCTACACCTGTTCACAGCCTGTTTTACATGAACTTTACAACGGGGATCACTGAATAGCAATCAGAGATGGAATCCTGACATTTCTTCCTTTTACCCATTCAACTCCCAGTGAGAACGGAACCACCAAAAAGGGAATTAAACCCAACTGCTCCTTGTAACGTAGTATCCTATGACGTGGGGGTCTAAGACTTTCAAATTCTGAAAGGTTCCAGGAGGGTAAATAACAAAAGATTGTTTTCACTGGTTGGTAGCAGGGTTCATTATCTGAGATTATCACCAGACAATGAAGGGGGAAATTAAATATCTTTTTTCGAAGCTGTTCAAGCATCAAATCGCTGACCACAGGTTGCTGCTGAGGCAGAGATTATACATTTACAAGGAAATTGGATAAACAGTTGAAAAGGAAGGATATAAAATATAAAGAAAAGAACTGGGAAATTAGGTTATCGACAGCCTTGCAAGTGCAGCAGACACAATGGCCTCCATTTGTACTATTAATTCTGTAACTCTATACTAGACTGGTACTACAGTACTTTTTGGCAATGTGGGTACTATTTAGTACTCCGTAATATCGATCCATTGATGACCATTGCAAAATAGGAAGATGATCTTGAAGTTAGGATATTGGGAGCAATAAAATAATAGGCTCTTAATGAAGCTATCTAGGAAATAGATGGATTCATTAGAAGATTGGTTCCATTTTACTATTAATGGTCCACCTATGTATTCCAAACAGTGACTGTAATACAATGAAATTAGAATCTCACTTATTGTGCTGAGATGCCTTGGAAGTAAGATTGGGAAAAGTAATTCATTCTATTTTTTAAAAGATCTTGCAAGCCTGCAGATCTTTTTTGGCTGCATTTAAAAAGGCAAACTGGCCTGCTCTGACATCCATCAAGGGGATTCCAGTAGACCATGTCCACGAGCTGGCATCGTTGGTGGCATCGTTGGTTCATTTCGAGACTAATTGGTATCTGTTTTTCAAAAAATACCTAGAAAAGTATAATCCCTACAGAGATTTTGCGAAGACTTATTAAAATCTCTGTGGAGACTGAGTTTAAGAGACCGCTTCTGATTGGTCTGGAAACGTACCAACTGCAATGTTGTTCGTGCTGGGTAGTGGATGCATTCCATGGGGATCCCCCAGTCAATGTCATCGGAGCATGTCGGCTTGACTTTTTAATGCAGCAGATGGATAGCCTTCAGGGCTGTATGTTAGGGTCTGAAAAAACGAATACTGACTTTAAAAAAATAAAAATGCATCTAGAATTTACTTTTGGACTCCTTTAGCCTTTTTAATGTAACCCAGGTGATGGTAAATCTTTTAAAGCATTTCCCATATGAATGTTCCTAATCTTCTATGCCTGAATGTGAAATAGTAAAATATCATCAGCTGCTCTGGCATGCCAAACTGTCCAGTTGTGGACAAAGGTGTGTGTAGTTTGGATATTTTTATGTCAAGAGTTGCAGTTTTTATATTCTGTACACCGCTGAAATTTCAAATGAAACACTTGAATCTTTCTCACAATATGATGTTGAAAGCTTACAGCTCCATTCTTGCCTGAGTTCATGGTTTCTAATATTTTCAAGTTTCTGTCTGTTAAAACCAAGAAGAGTTCATGTGGTGAAAAATTTAAAATTGAAACCTCAACCACAAAATACGATCAGATTGTAAAAATGGATTTCCAGCAATTTTTCTTTCTAAAAATCTTTTCTGGAGTATAATCTGTCAAAGATTTAATTAACTATCTGGGGATGAAATGTGAAGTTTTATTAAAAGTTTGAATAGATAAAGTAGGAAAGGACATGGATGAGCTGTCTCAAGGCCATATTCGGTGGGACCGATAAGAGCTGTAAAAAAAATGGCAGAGGAGCATTTAACACTCTGAAATCTGATTCACATAAAAAGCTGATAGGGTGGTTGTGGATCAAACCTGCTAACGTCTGCAAGCAATTTGGCCACTTGCCAAGAGCCATTGTTCACCCTCAGCTGTGGCATTGCAGTCCAGATGTGCCAACTGCACGTTCTGATTTTGCCAGCTGACTGCGCCGTTTGATAACCAGCTCTCTGGATGCCCATCACTGGCCGCAGAGATAGAATTAAATGATGATGATCTTCCCACAAGTTGCAGGAGGAAGCAATGCATATAAATCTTGATTTCATCTCAGCATGAGAAGTCTTTATCCATCATCACTCATAATGAACAAGTCGTTAGCTTCGATGAATGGTTCTGTATTTTTGAGAGCTGCTTTTGTTCGCTTTTTGGGTGACTTTATGCATTCTGGGGGTCACATTATCTCACTAGCTAGGGAGAGATTAGTTCACCGTGCCAGGGTAATGTTTAAACAGTTCTTGCCTGCAATAGAGGGCTCTCAGCTATGACCAGAAAAACATTACTTAACCTGTGCATTTCAATCCACTTTGAAATTTCAGTTGATTTATTTTGTATTTTGCTGGTTACTATTTTTGGAATTGCAGCAGATCACAAATACCTCGAATGGCTACAGAAAGTAGGTGAAACCAGTTTTTAGTAATGAGTAAATTCTGAATTCTGCAATACTAGTGCATAAAGTTACATCAAATGAAAATGCTGCATTCAATATAGAAATTATTTTTTGAATGATTTTTTAAATTCAAATATTGAGTAGGGCTAATTCTAGTCAATAAAGGAAGCACTAGTAACATTTTTCAAGAGTAAAGTCAAATGTATCCATAAAAATGTTTCAAAAATTGTTTTGAAATATAACTTGCACCTCATGACAATATATATGTATTGGTATTTTGGTGCATTACAGAATGAATAATTACTGTTCTTTATCAATTGCTTTAGCTTAATTTAATACCTCATGTACATCACAAAATTGAAAAGCGAAGCAATATTTTCAGAAGATTTTACATCCCTGCAAAGAAAATGGGTGGGTTCCCAGATTGGAATATAATGTCAGTATGCTGTGGGTGAAATGTGGAAAGAAAGAAACTTGAATTGGACACATTTGAAAATTTTGTATTTTTGATGACTGATTGTTAACTTGTTTCTGAATGGTTGTGTAATGGCCTTCTAAAAGTAATTTAAGCATTAAAATAACAAAAAAATCAACTGGTTACACTCATAAGTTTCAACAGTTCAGGCAAAGAGAAGTGTAGGGCCAGCAGTTCTCTATAGCAAGTGTGTCTTCTGTGATTGAAAAGGCCATAGCTCGTGTATCCTTTAGCTGAAAGGAAGAAAATTATGAAGTGTGCAAAAAATGAATAAGTGTAGAAACTATTGTGTATTCCAAACAATTCAACTAAACGTAAGATGATCCTCGATTTAAGTACTTGAATTAACTCGTTTAAAATGACCACACTGGTGTTAAAAACCTGCTAAGTTAGTTCAGCTGAGTAATCCATATACACCACACACATGAATGAAAATGCTAAATCATATTGACATGAAACAAGTCATTGGCTGAAAATCATTGTGTTTAATTGATGGGCATTGAATATTCTTCATTATTTGAAAGTTTTATTTTTCTCTGTAGAGTGTGCCTTTGGTAATCAATTTCAGCTCATTGTCAGGGACTTTGATCCACACCAGTAAAACTGCATTGATCCTCTGGTTAACAAATGTGAATTTGTTTAATTTTTATTTCCTATTATGAAAGTGACATTTTTTTATTTCTGAACTTGTGTGTTTGAGAGTGCTGATTTAATTGCCTGCCAACCCCAAGCAACAAACTTTTGTTCTTGTAAAGCAACTTATGAAACTCTTTTCAGTACCTTTTGTTAGTTAAATGCCTTCCTTAAGTTGACGCTTTAAAATTCTCATCTCATTACCAGTCTCTTGACTGTCAGTACTCTGAGACACTGAAATTCCCACAGTTGCGCAAGCTGAAACGAAATTGCCTCGAAATGTATAACTTTGGGATGGTTATAGTTAATTAACTTCCACTTCCGGAAGTGATATTTGCATATGTTGTTTGTGATTGTGAGTGACTATTTTAGATCACCCTGTTAAAAATGTTTTTAAATTGTTGGCCACACAATTCTGGATTTGTCTTCCTTTGGGTATCAAAAATTATTTTGACCAAAGTTTGGAGCTACAGAAACTGGAAAAATATTTAGTCTGAGAATCAAGCAAACTCAAGTTCTTAATCTTCAAAAGTGGTTTTGACAACAGTTACACACATGTGCTGGCATAGTATTAATTGTACATATAAATGTGCAGCAAATGCACTAATCAGTGTGGGGATATTTTCGTAAAAAGGCGCACAATTTTCAGTTTATAAGAAACTGACAAATCTTTTTCCTTTTAGTGCTGGATTAAGTTCAATTGTTCAAGGATATTTGGTCCATCACTTTGTGCCTTCAAAAATTGACATGCGTTGCACCAGTTAGAAGTCCAGCAACTGAACCAAGTATCCTTTCATTAATTACATCAGTGAAACAGAGCAAAACTTTGAAATTGTAGGGAATGCAAGTAACCTGCGTCATGATATGGAGATGCACTGAATTACAAGGTTTAAAATCAAGCCTTTAACTGGGAATCTATTTCCACATAAATATTGGTGCAAAAACACTTGAGTGTGAATTGCTCTTGAAGATTTGAAGTGCAGTAAATGTTACAAAAAAATCATACATTTTAATGGCAGCATTATTAACCATGTATATTTTCATTGTTAACCATAGTTGCAATTAATTAAATCATTTTGGGAACATTCCACCATTTTAAATCTGCAGCTCATTGCAGTGGATCAGTGTTGAATTGATTTTTGCAGTCCGTCCTTTCAAACAGTGGAGACTTCAAGAAAGTTTACTTGCTGAAAAAGTGATGAATTATTGATGTGGAGAGCAGAGTAAAGGGTTCCTGCCAGGGTTTTCATTTTCTTGCATTGCTGCTGAGGTGTTAGATCAAGTTGTTTTTTTAAGCATCTCAAGTCCCAATTTGTTTCCCCAAGGATTTCAGATAGCGAATGGCTTGCAATCAGAGGAGCCCCTGAATATGTTTTGATTTGGGCATCAAATAAAATTGGCATGCGCAAAAAAATCCAATCTGGAAACATCTCAGACCTGGGGCGAGATTCTCCGACCCCCCGCCGGGTCGGAGAATCGCCGGGCGGGAATCGCGCCGCGCCGGTTGGCGCCCTCCCCCCGATTCTCCGGCCCGAAGTCCCGCTGCTAAAATGCCTGTCCCGTCGGCGTAGATTAAACCACCTACCTTACCGGCGGGACAAGGCGGCGCGGGCGGGCTCCGGGGTCCTGGGGGGGGGAGGGGGGGACGCGGGGCAATCTGGCCCCGGGGGGTGCCCCCACGGTGGCCTGGCCCGCGATCGGGGCCCACCGATCCGTGGGCGGGCCTGTGCCGTGGGGGCACACTTTTCCTTCCGCCTTCGCCACGGTCTCCACCATGGCGGAGGCGGAAGAGACTCCCTCCACTGCGCATGCGCGGGAATGCCGTCAGCGGCCGCTAACGCTCCCGCACATGTGCCGCCCGGAGATGTCATTTCCGCGCCAGCTGGCGGGGCACCAAAGTCTTTTTCCGCCAGCTGGCGGGGCGGAAATTAGTCCGGCGCGGGCCTAGCCCCTTAAGGTTGGGGCTTGGCCCCCCAAGATGCGGAGCATTCGCACCTTTGGGCCGGCGCGATGCCCGACTGATTTGCGCCATTTTGGGAATTACGCCCCCGATGTCAACAACAGCAACTTGTAAAGCATCTTTAACGCAGTGAAACGTTCTGAGGTGTTTCACAGGAATGTTGTAAACTTAACACCAAACCACATATGGGCATCTTGAGGCAGATGAGCGAGAGCTTGGTTTAAAGGAGCTTCTTAAAGGAGGAATGCGAAGTGGAAAGAATTTGAGGTAATTCCAGTGCTATAGAGCCTCCATAGACGAAAGCTCCACCACGAGTGTCAGGACAATGGAAATTGAAGATGCTCAAGAGGCCAAAATTGGAGAAACACAGATATCTACAGCCACTGAGCCAAATAACTTTGAATTGAAATAACCCAACGGCTATGAAATAAGTTTGATTTTATTTTGTTGTATGGCAGGAGGAAAAGATAGGGAAGGGCGAGGCGATGCAAGTTTTTGAAAACTAGGATAAGAATTTAAAAATCAAAGGGTTGTCGGAATAAGAGATAGAAGAGGCCAGAGAGCACTGGGATTGTCATGTTATTCACCCTGGGGTAACAAGGACTGCAACACGATGCAGTGAAATGATCAAGCATACACCAAACGTAGGCGTTGGTTCAATAAGATTTATTGAACTTCAGTAACAAAGCACACAGCTGCCTGTGGGTTGGCTCTCTACCACTCTAAGTAAACTAACATTAACTATCTAGACCAGGCTAGCTCTGATCCACGTGTAGAAGGTGTTGAATGATTTGTACACCCTGACTGTCACTACAGTTGTCATCAGTGGGAAAGAGGCAGTGCTGATGCCTCGTGTGTTTTATAGTTGGAAGCTCCTCTCTGGTGTTCTGTCTGGTGATTGGTCGTGTTCTGTTCTGTATGTTGATTGGCTCACCTGGGTGTCTGTCACTGCCTGCTTTTACCTCATGATGTGCATGGGTGCATATTATGACAGGGATGATGGGTGAACAGAATTTGATGTGAATTAGGGGACAGCAGAAATTTAGATGACCTCAAGTTTGGGGAACATAGAATGTGGGAATGTGTTGAAATAGTCAAATTAGAGGTAAAAAAGGCATGGATGAGGTCTTTAGCAGTAGATGAATTGAGGCAGGGGTGAAGTTGAACAATAATGTGGACATCTTGGTGATGGCACGAATATGCAGTCGAAGACAGACCTTGAGATCTAGCATGACAGCAAGGATACAAACCGTCTAGTTCCACAACAGACAATTACTAGGTAGAGGGATGAAGCTGATGGCTCTCCAGCCCTATGAAACAACTCTCAGCATCTGCTCCCTGAAGCCTTCCCAAGATTTTGTGTTTCAATGAGACTACTTCTCATTAATCTAAAGAGTATCATTCCTTCTACTCTATCTCTTAAAACAGGACAATTCTCTCATCCCAGAAATCAGCCTAGTGAACCTTTGTTTCACCATTTGTAAGACGCGACTGTATACAGTCCTCCAGGTTTGCTCGAACCAAAGCCCTGTAAAATTGCCACAACCTCCTTGCTCTTGTGCTCCAAACCCCTTGCAGTACAATTTGCCATACTAATTGTTTGCCGTATCTGCATGCTAACTTTGTGTTTTGTGTACATCCCTTTGAACACGAGAATTTAATAGTTTCTCACCATTTGATCCTTTTTCTTCTACCAAAGTGAATAACCTCTCATTTCCCCACATTGTACTCCATCTGTTACCTTCTTGCTCACTGGCTTAACCTGTCCATGACTTTTTGCAGACACTTTCCTGCTTGCATTGTATTATCTGTAAGCTAGGATACATTGTACTCGGCCCTTTATCTAAATCATGAATATAGCTTATAAATGTCTGAAGGTCCAGCATTGATCCTTATGGCACCCCACTAGTAACAGCTTGCCAACTAAATATTATATAATTATTTACACTCTATTTTCTGTCCTTTAACCAATCCTCTATCCATGATGATAATAATACCCTAACCCCAGCCCTTTTGTGCAACAACCTTACATTTGACAGCCTATCCAATACATTTTCAAAAGGCATATATACTGGTTCCCCTTTATCTGCCCTGCTTGTTGCATCCTCAAAAAACTCTTAATTTATTTTTCAAATACACCTTCCCTTTCATAAAAACCACATTGACTTTACCTAATGACAGTATGATTTTCTCTTGCCCTGTTGCCACTTATAGAATCATAGAATTTACAGTGCAGAAGGAAGCATTTGGCCCATCAAGCCTGCACTGGCCCTTGGAAAGAGCTCCCTACATAAGCCCACACCTCCACCCTATCCCAGTAACCCCACCTAACCTTTTTGGACATTAAGGGCAATTTAGCATGGCCAATCCACCTAACCTGCACATCTTTGGACTGTGGAAGGAAACCGGAGCACCCGGAGGAAACCTACACAGACTCTGGGAGAATGTGCGAACTCCGCACAGACAGTGACCCAAGCTCGTAATCGAACCTGGGACCCTGGAGCTGTGAAGCAACAATGCTAACCACTGTGCCAACTTGCCGACCACTGAATATTGGATTCCAGCATTCCTCTAACAACTGATTCAGGCCAACTGGTCTGCAGTTTGTTATTTTCTCCTTTTTCTGAATAGCGGTTTTACATTTGCTACCATCCAATCCATTGGTATGGTTCCAGAATCTAGGAAATTTTGGAAGATTGTTACCAATGCATCCAATGTCGCAAAATATTTATTTGTGATTGTACTGCCTCCCTTAAATGAGAAGGTTACACTTTGAGGTGGTGGTCAAAAGTAATTTAGGCAAATGTTTATACTGAAAATACTTGCATTTTCCCCAAATTTTTGTTTTGCTGAGCTTTTCAAATTAAGGTTTGTGTATCTATAAACTGAATAAACTCTCAAGATAAGAGTAAATTCTATCTACCATGACCTCTCGGGAGCAATACAAAAAAAGCATATTCCGTGTGGCCCAGTTCCAGTTGTGGGCCTTGTTCTGTATATTATTCGCTTTGAGGGTGTACTTTGTATGGGATAGTGCTAGGGTACCAGTGTAGAAAAACAAATTTCTTTCATCTCTCAATTTGACTACCTAAAAACGTAATTATACCTGCAAGCATTATCTCAAGATTGATTTAAATTATTCTAAAACTCTGCGCTTAAACTATATGCATGGTGCTTGGTTAGAAGTCTGTACTTTCTTTATCATTTCTATTATCCTTGAATTTATACCTCGTATTTATTTTAACATACCCTTTTTCTGAAAAAGGACAAAGAAGGAATTTGTAAGTACTATTTTTATACACGGCAATTTTAAAAACAACAACAGTATCACTAGGAAAAGCAGTAGGGGGTTAATGGAAGTACTGCATCATTGTAGGTTACATGTCTTGTGCCAGAATTTTGGGGCAAGTTTAAATAAAAAAGTGAACAACACTACCTGATTGCAATGATCTCTTTTCTACAGCATAAGATGAATGTGCAAAGGAAGCTGTTACGGCAGATATTTAATTAGAAGCAGTCACGTTGGATAAATCCAAAGGGGCTTGTCTCAGTGGACATGTTCAGGTTTTTGGTTGATAGCTTTCCTGGCAGTCACGGGTGGAAAATGGTTTACTACTTAAACAGAAGTGCTGTCCTTAACTACATAGTGATAAGGAATGTGGTGCATGATGGAAAGCTACTAATGTGACCCACACTTGTAAGTGAAGAATGCAAAGATTGATGAACCATTTTCTCTTTTATATTTAGAAATATTTCTATGCATAAAATAAGACTAATTCCTACCTTTTGCAAAGGCATTCCAAAAACAATGGTTTGATCTTGTAGTGCAGTAAAGGGCCTTTCAATGTATTGTTTGAAGTGCTTCCTTCAAATATATGAAGAATAGAATGTCTAAATAGATATCATTGAGTGGTTGCCAAATAGCTCTTGATAGTGTATATTTATATATACTGATGCCTTTAAATTTTATGTCGGGAATAAAGTATATAACTTTCTGATTCTTGTTCTATACTCTAATTTGACAAGAGTGTGGTCAATCAACTGCCCCCCCCCCCCCCCCCCCCCACCAACACACACACACACAAACCCACACACAGTCATTGCCTTGTGGTAACTTATAGCTAGTTGTTTTGAGGTTTGCAAGTGTTGCCTAGAAAAACCCTTGCGTCCCCACCAGCCCTACTTGCACAAATGTAATGCAGAGGATCAAAGCTTATAATTATGGAGAAAAGTATTGTAGAACATACAGTGCAGAAGGAGGCCATTCGGCCCAGCAAGTCTGCACCGACCTACTTAAGCCCCCACTTCCACCTTATCCCCATAACCCCATCTAACCTTTTTTGGACACGTAAGGGCAATTTAGCATGGCCAATCCACCTAACCTGCACGTCTTTGGACTGTGGGAGGAAGCCGGAGCACCCGGAGGAAACCCATGCAGACACGGGGAGAACGTGCAGACTCCACACAGACAGTGACCCAGCAGGAAATCGAACCTGGGACCCTGGTGCTGTGAAGCCACGGTGCTAATCACTTGTGCTACTGTGCTGCCCCACATTGTAGAAAGGAATGTAACCAGTTTGCAGGGAAATACTGGTATAATGCCAGACAAAGCACAGTTTGGAACAATGACAGATGACTGCTAATTCTAGGTATTTTTTGTAAATGTTGGTGGTCAGAGCGATGCAGCTTGATGTGCACCCAAATGGCTGGATGCACATCAACTGAGCATTACTGGGGGAGTTATGAGATTGTACACACCATAGATAGAACATTTCGAACAATTGCTTGTCTTCGATGATTTCTGCTGCCCATTAGTGCCCTTGAACCTGTGATTATTTTTTAATGAGTAAATTCTGATCCTCCCCATCGCATGCAAACATTACAGTGTTGAAGCTTTTGCGTGCTGTTAATATAGTCAACCTGTTCCACAATAATATTTCTTGGGGTTTTTGATTTAGAAAAGTGAAATATGTAAATAAAAATAAATACTGGAAATACTCAGTGGATCAGGCTGTATCTGTGGAGAGAGAACCGAGTTCATGGGCTCGATTCAACCAATTTGGAACATAGCAAGCGGATTTAGCTGCCTGTTTTCCGGCGTTCGCAGCTCCGAGAAATACATGGCTATAGAACATGACTCATATTGTACAAGAAGCCTCAGTGGGGAACACGCGGCTAATGCCCCACATAGCCCTGTTTTGTACACTGGGGATCTCCGCTCGCCGGAACTCCCCAGTGTAATGAGAGATCGGGACACCATTTTTAAATGGCGTCCCGATCTCCAAGGCCCCCAATCCCTCCCAGTCCCAACGCACTCTGGGAAGGACCAGAGAAATACCAGCCTGGCACCCTGGAAGTGCCACCTAGGCACCTTGATAGTGCCAGGCTGGCAACCGTAGCATTGTCATGGTGCCAATTTGGCACTGCCAGAGTGCCCAGATGGCACCAGCAGTGCCAGGGCACACCCTACCCAAAGGGCATGCAGCTGGGGGGCCTCCAATCCCCTGGGAGACCCTCACGAGTACCATAACATCTGGTCCCCATTTGTGAGTACCAGTGCTGAATTGGTCTTGCCTGAGGTCTCCAAGGAGAAGGGGATGAATGCCACAGCCTCAGATACCTCGGGAAACTGCATATTAGACTGGGACTAACTGTCTCACTCTAATATGCAGATTTGCCAAAGTGACCACACCCACAATGGGCGGGATTTACATTGCTACTTCTCATCCGATCGCTTTGGATCTCTTGAGGTGTTGCGAGCCAGAGAGATCCCGGGAGCGGGGTCTCATGGCTTTCACCAGCTACCCTGTGCCGGCGAGCTGCTTTTCAGGTGCAAAGTGCCATTAGATCGTGCCCCATGTTTCAGATTTGTGCCCTTTCATCAGACCGGAGTTCCTGTTTTTATTTCAGATTTCCAGCTTCTGCAATATTTTGCTTCTGAGTCAAAAAATATTTTGCTTTTGTGTGTTTTCTTTGCCAAGCAAAGTGTTCAGGGTTAGTGAAATGCCTTCTTTGGCAATTTTATTGTCGTATAATTATGTAATAATACTCATTTCAATGTTGCAATTTTTTATCCAAGCACAATCTTGTAGATGAGAAAAACCACTCGGCCCACATAGGGCGTGAATCTTTTGGCATTGTGACATGGTGTGAATACGATAAATATAGCAAAGCATAACCTTTGCTTTACATCCCCTCCCTTTAATTGGAGGAAGACTTGATGTGGGAGACACAGTAGATAAGAAAGAGCAAGTCTCTAAGGATGGATCCTTGAACGATTACTAAAATGGTGATGCAGAGAAGGGAGGAGATGCCATAAAGATAAAAGTGGAGCCAAACCATTCCCATCTTTCTCCATTCCTAAGCTCATGTCTTCTGAAATTGGCAGGATGAGGCTCTCATTGTTTAAGAGGGTGCCAGAGGGTTGGGGATAGATCAAAGTATAGCTTGGATCCTGCTTCTACTGAGGCAGATTGGATGGGTAAGCTGGTGAAAAATGTAGACCGATTGAGAAGCTTTGGCAAGAGGCAAGATATCACCTCAGGTTTCAGACAAAGTCAGAATGTCACTGCAGCCAACAGTAAGGCTGTGGATAGCAAGAACCTTGTTCATAGGTGAATCGAAGACAAAGACATATCATTCCTACCCAGGAGTAGGGATGGGGTGGTGTGTGGGAGTGGAGGAACAAAGGAACTGGGGAGAAATTGAAGGTGACATGGATAGATGACAGGACATGGTGAGGATCAGAGCCAAAAGAAGTAGGGGAGAGGAAGGGAGTTGTGGAGGAAAGGGTGAAAGAGGGAAAGAAATAATAGGCGTAAGCCTGGAATGGCAGCCAGCATGTACACACCAATGGACCCAGTAGAGCTTAAGGAAGCTGTTGAGGAAAGAGTGATGAATACATTCTGAAAGTAGAGCAGAATCGGTGGCGACAAGCGGCCCATGTATTGCTTGGAGTAGTAGTAGTGAAAATTAATACAAGTTATGTATTAGGTGGTGACACTAATTTATTCCTGGCAGAATTTGAGCTGGCACTGTCCCAGTTCAACAACACCCCACTCAAAATAAATGGGATGGTGACTTTAGCAGCATAAGTATCCAGGGTGAAAGTTTTCACATTTTTTGGCAGGATGCAGTGATTTGTTCCTCTTGGGAAGTGAGACACCCCACAGGCCAACGGTTTGAAAGGAAAAAGTGTGAATATGCATTATGTAGTTACAAAATTTCACTGCTGCACATTTCTTTATGATAGACTTGCAAGGTTTGCTTGTACATTATTCACAGAATTGGTCTTCAGTCATCATAAAACTTGTACGTTTAAATATAATACTAAGCTTCTGAACTAGTTTTCTTCCTTAATACTTGCCACATTAACCGTGACTGAAATCACAAACTTTTAAAATAGCAATTTTCCTTTATATAAAGCACTTTCAGTGTAATAAAATATATAAGAGTAAGGAATCATGACCAAATGTACAATCAAAAAGACAAGTCTCCAAAAGGCATTTAAAAGCATGGAAATAAGTTGAATGGTGAAATATGGATTTTGTTGAAGCTGGTGAGGGCAACCTAAAGGCAGCAAAAGGGTTAATAAAAGTTTCAGTGGCAGTACAGATGCCTGAGGGTGGAGAGCAGTACTGAACATGTAAAATATTCCTCATTCACCTGAGGAAGGAGCAGTGCTCCGAAAGCTAGTGATTTGAAACAAACCTGTTGGACTTTAATCTGGTGTTGCTAGACTTCTTACTGTGCTCACCCCAGTCCAACGTCCACATCATGAACAGGTAAAAGTAATCAGAATTACAAAAGATAGGATGTGGCATTCTAGGCTCACCTTGAGGTCATAAAGGAGCACACATTCAGGTTCAGCCCTAAAGTGTTTCGAGAATCAGAACAACATTACAAAACTTGCTGGTTGGAACCAAATAAGATTATTTTGATTTTTCAATAATTCATTGGCAAATGCTCTGGCATGTAATTCGTGAATGCCCGCAAGGAGGCCATTTGGCCACATAATGTATGCCGGCTCATTGACAGAGCTGCAACTATTTCTCACTTACCAATTTTTCCCCATAGCGCTGTTTTTTTTCCCCCCTTCAAGTACTCACAGTTACTTTTTGCAAGTTGCGATTGAATCTGTTTCCAACACCCTTTCTGACCGTGCATTCCAGATTCCAGAAGGGGCTGGTTTAGCACAGGGCTAAATTGCTGGCTTTGAAAGAAGACCAAGGCAGGCCAGCAGCACGGTTCAATTCCCGTACCAGCCTCCCCGAACAGGCGCCGGAATGTGGCGACTGGGGGCTTTTCACAGTAACTTCATTTAAAAGAAATATATATATGTTTATTAAGAATTTTTAACAAAATTTTCAACCATACAAAACAAACCCCCACCCCCCGTAACACAAAAGAAAGAGAGCTCACATAGCAAGACATGGACATAGCAAGTCAATATGATACAGAACTTTGTACATTGGATTCCTCCCGTACATATCAGTTTCCCGGATTGTTCATGTATTTTCTTGCTCAAGTGCCCCCCCCCCCCCCCCCCCCCCCCCCCCCCCGCAAGAAAGATGTCTGTGTCCCACCCCCCCCGGTTGCTACTGCTGCTGTCCGACCTTCATCTAACGCTCCACGAGATAGTCTAGGAACGGTTGCCACCGCCTGTAGAACCCCTGCGCAGACCCCCTCAAGGCAAACTTTATCCTCTCCAACTTGATAAACCCTGCCATATCATTTATCCAGGCTTCCACGCTGGGGGGCTTCGCCTCTTTCCACATTAACAAGATCCTTCGCCGGGCTACTAGGGACGCAAAGGCCAGAATGCCGGCCTCTTTCGCCTCCTGCACTCACGGCTCGTCCACTACTCCAAATAGTGCTAGCCCCCAGCTTGGCTTGACCCGGACTTTCACCACCTTAGATACTGTTCCCACAACTCTCCTCCAGAACCCCTCCAGTGCCGGGCATGACCAAAACATGGACATGGTTCGCCGGACTTCCTGAGCACCTCCCACATCTGTCCTCTACCCCAAAGAACCTACTCGGCCTCGCCCCCGTCATATGCGCTCTGTGAACTACCTTAAACTGTATCAGGCTAAGCCTGGCACACGAGGAAGAGGAATTAACCCTACTTAGGGCATCAGCCCACAGCCCCTCCTCAATCTCCTCCCCTAGTTCCTCTTCCCATTTACCTTTCAGCTCCTCTACCAAAGCCTCCCCCTCTTTCATCTCCTGGTATATCGCTGACACCTTGCCCTCCCCGACCCATATGCCCGAAATCACCCTGTCTTGAATCCCCTGTGCCGGGAGCAGCGGGAATTCCCTCACCTGCCGCCTCACAAACGCCCTCACTTACATAAACCTGAAAGCATTTCCTGGGGGTAGTCCAAATTTCTCCTCCAGCGCCCCTAAGCTCGCAAATGTCCCGTCGATGAACAGGTCCACCATTGTTCTAATCCCTGCCCGATGCCAGCTCTGAAACCCCCCGTCCATCCTCCCTGGGACAAACCGATGGTTATCTCTGATCGGGGACCACACCGAGGCTCCCATCGCTCCCCTATGTCGACTCCTCTGCCCCCAGATCTTTAAAGTTGCCGCCACCACCGGGCTCGTGGTGTACCTTGTCGGCGAGAGTGGCAGCGGTGCCGCCCCCAGGCTCGTTCCTTTGCAGGACGCCATCTCCAAGCTCTTCCACGCCGCCCCCTCTCCCTCTCCCTCCATCACCCACTTACGGATCATCGCCACGTTGGCTGCCCAGTAGTAGCCACCCAGATTCGGCAACGCCAACCCTGCTCTATCTCTACTACGCTCCAGGAACCCCTTCCTTACCCTCGGGGTCTTGCTCGCCCACACAAATCCCATAATGCTCCTGCTTGCCCTCTTAAAGAAGGCCTTGGTAATTACAATTGGGAGGCATTGGAATACAAAAAGAAACCTCGGGAGAACCACCATTTTAATCGACTGTACCCTGCCCGCCAGCGAGAGTGGCAACATGTCCCACCTTTTAAATTCCTCCTCCATCTGTTCCACCAGCCGCGTCAAATTAAGTTTGTGCAGTGCCCCCCAGCTCCTAGCTACCTGAATCCCCAAGTATCGAAAGCTCCTTTCCACCCTCCTCAACGGTAGGTCGTCTATCCCTCTTCCCTGATCCCCCGGCTGCATCACAAAGAGCTCACTCTTTCCCACATTGAGCTTATAGCCCGAGAAGTCTCCAAACTCCCTTAGGATCTGCGTGACCTCAACCATCCCCTCCACTGGATCCACCACATACAGCAACAAGTCGTCTGCGTACAGCGACACTCGATGTTCCTCTCTCCCTCGGACCACCCCCTTCCATTTCCCCGCCTCCCTTAACGCCATGGCCAAAGGTTCAATTGCTAATGCAAACAGCAGAGGGGACAGGGGGCACCCCTGCCTCGTCCCTCGGTACAGCCGGAAATACTCCGACCTCTGCCGGTTCGTGACCGCACTCGCCACCGGGGCTCTGTACAGGAGCTTAACCCAACTAATAAACCCTCCCCCGAACCCAAACCTCCTCAAACACTTCCCAGAGATACTCCCACTCTACTCGGTCAAAGGCCTTCTCCGCGTCCATGGCTGCCACAATCTCCACCTCTCCCTCCACCGATGGCATCATTATCACATTTGGGAGCCTTCGCACATTGGTATTTAGCTGCCTACCCTTTACGAATCCCGTCTGGTCCTCGTGAATCACACCCGGGACACAGTCCTCAATCCTCGTAGCCAACATTTTTGCCAGCAACTTAGCATCTACGTTGAGGAGCGAGATCGGTTTGCAATGCGACCCGCATTGCAGTGGGTCTTTATCCCGCTTCAAGATCAAAGAGATCGTCGTCTCCGACATTGTCGGGAGCAGGGTCACCCCCTCCCTTGCTTCATTGAAGGTCCTTACCAGCAACGGGGCTAACAGGTCTACATACTTCCTATAAAACTCCACCGTGAACCCATCCGGCCCCGGGGCCTTCCCCGCCTGCATGCTCCCCAGTCCTTTAACCAGCTCCTCCACCCCAAACCAGCCACCTCCTGCTCCTCCACCCTTGGGAACCCCAGTTGGTCCAAGAATCGTCGCATCCCCTCTTTTCCCCCTGGGGGCTGGGACCTATAAAGCTCCTCATAAAAGGCCTTGAATGCCTCATTCACTTTCACTGCACTCCGCACCGTAGTTCCCCTGCCATCCTTGACTCCACCTATTTCCCTCGCTGCCATCCTCTTACGGAGCTGATGTTCTAGCATCCGACTCGCCTTCTCCCCATATTCATATATCACCCCCTGTGCCTTCCTCCACTGTGCCTCTGCCTTCCCTGTGGTCAACAGGTCGAACTCCGTCTGGAGACTTCGTCTCTCCCTGAGTAGTCCCCCATCAGGAGCCTCTGCATATCTCCTGTCCACCCTTAAAATCTCCCCCACTAACCTCTCCCTGTCCCTGCCCCCTCTTTTCATCCTATGAGCCCTGATGGAGATTAACTCTCCCCTGACCACCGCCTTCAGCGCCTCCCATACTACTCCCACCTGCACCTCCCCGTTGTCGTTGGCCTCCAGATACCTTTCGATGCACCCCCGCACCCTCCCACACACTTCCTCATCTGCCAGCAGTCCCACATCCAACCGTCACAACGGGCGTTGATCCCTCTCCTCCCCCAACTCTAGCTCCACCCAATGCGGGGCGTGGTCTGAAATGGCGATGGACGAATACTCTGTTCCCTCCACTTTCGGGATCAATGCCCTGCCCAAAACAGAAAAATCTATCCGTGAGTAGGCCTTATGTACATGGGAGAAAAAAGAAAATTCTCTGGCCAAAGGCCTGACAAATCTCCACGGATCTACTCCCCCCATCTGATCCATAAACCCCCTGAGCACCTTGGCCGCCGCCGGCCTCTTCCCTGTCCTAGATCTGGAACGATCTAATGCTGGGTCCAACACCGTGTTGAAATCCCCACCCATTATCAAGCTCCCTACCTCCAAGTCTGGAATACTCCCCAACATCCGTTTCATGAATCCAGCATCGTCCCAGTTCGGGGCGTATACATTTACCAATACCACCTCCGTCCCCTGCAACCTACGCTCACCATCACGTATCGGCCTCCATTGTCCGCTACTATGTTCTTGGCCTCAAACGACACCCGCTTCCCCACCAGTATTGCCACCCCTCTATTCTTCACATCCAGCCCCGAATGGAACACCTGTCCTACCCATCCCTTCCTTAACCTAACCTGATCTGCCACCTTCAGATGTGTCTCATGAATCATGACCACATTGCCTTCAGTCCCTTTAGGTGCACGAACACTCGAGCCCTCTTAACCGGCCCGTTTAGGCCTCTCACATTTCACGTGATTAGCCGGATTTGGGGGCATACCCCCCCCACCCCGGCCGACTAGCTATCACCTATCTTAGGCCAGCCCCGTGCCCGCGCCTCCCGCACATTCCAGTCCGCCAGGCGGGGAACCCCCGCCCCGACCACCTCTTCCATTTTCAGTTCCCCCTCGGCCAGTGCAGCAGCAACCCTATTGTCCCCCCCTTCCCTCCCCGCTAGATCAGCATCTAGCTCTTTTGCTCCCCCCATACTACTTCCGTGAGTCAGCTGACTTCTGCTGACCCCGGCTTCCCCCGCCTTCCCGTTGATCTCCCCCGTGTGGGAGTCTCTCCTCCTCCTTACCTTCCTCCATCTCCCCGCCCCCCAGCGCGGGAAAAAGCCTGTGCTTTCCTGAGCCAGCCCTGCCCCCTGTGGCGCAGCTCCTGTTGCGGCCTTATCCCAGTTCCTCCATCCCCGAGTCTCACCTCCCTCCAGCACCGATGCCCATATTTCCCACTATCTCGTCAACAGAAAAAAAAATTTAACAAGAACTCTTCCCACATCCCCATCCATCATCCCACCCATGAAACATTCTTACCCATATTTACAACCCCGCATACAGTCAATATCCCCCCCCCCCCCCGCCCCCCCCACAACCACAGCCCCTCAGTTCGAGTCCAATTTTTCCGTTTGGATAAAGGTCCAAGCCTCTTCTGGCGTTTCGAAATAGTGGTGTCGGTCCTGATAAGTGACCCACAGTCGCGCAGGCTGCAGCATTCCGAACCTGACTCTTTTTTTGTGCAGCACCGCCTTGGCCCGGTTAAAGCCAGCTCTCCTCTTTGCCACCCCCGCACTCCAGTCCTGATAGACTCGGATCACCGCATTCTCCCATCTACTGCTCCGCACCTTCTTGGCCCATCTCAGGACACTTTCTTTATCCGCGAAGCGATGGAACCTCGCCACTATCGCCCTTGGCGGCTCATCAGCCCTGGGTCTCCTCGCCAGGACCCGGTGAGCTCCTTCCAGCTCCAGGGGGCTCGGAGAGACCTCCGCACCCATCAGCGAATGGAACATCGTGCTCATGTACGCCCCGGCATCAGCTCCCTCCACTCCTTCGGGGAGACCCAGAATCTGGAGATTCTTCCTCCTCGACCTGTTCTCCAGGACCTCGAGTCTCTCGGCCCACCTCCTGTGCACCGCCTCGTGCGCCTCCATCTTTACCGCCAGGCCCAGGATCTCGTCCTCGTTCTCATTAGTTTTATCCCTCACCTCACGGAGCTCCACCGCCTGGGCCTTCTGGGTCTCCTTCAGCCCCTCGATCGCCAACAGCATTGGCGCCAGAACCTCCTTTTTAAGCTCCTCCACACAGCGCCTGAGGAATTCCTGCTGGTCCGGCCCCCATGCTGCTCGATCTCCGCCCTCCGCCATCTTGTTTTTTCCCCTCTTGTTTTTGCCGCTGTTCCAAAGCCTCTTTCTCCGACGCTCCACCGCTACTCCCTGCCATACAACTTACTTCACCTTCCCACACGGGATTCAATCAAAAAATTTCCGTTGGGGCTCCTCTGGAGAGCCCAAAAGTCCGTGATAGCGGGAGCTGCCGAAATGTGCAGCTTAGCTCCGCAACGCCGCAACCGGAAGCCTTCACAGTAACTTCATTTGAGGCCTACTTGTGACAATAAGCGATTTTCATTTTCATTTCATCACAGCAAGTCAACGTCTATTGAAAAACCGTTTCCTTATTTCAGCTCTTGTTTTCTTGCTCATCACTTTAAATCTGTGTCCCCTGACTACCAACCGCTCTGCCATTGAAAACTATTTCTCATTCACGGTATCGAGAGCATTCATGATTTTGAACATCTCTATCAAATCTGTTTGTCTTCTCCCTATTAAGGAGAACAACCCAACTTCTCTAGTCCCTCCCCATACATTACCTTATCTCTGGCAGTATTCTATGTCAGACAGCCTGACAGCACAGGATGGATTGCAGAATTGAGAGTTTTTGTTTTAGAGCTGGCGTATGATTGTTACTGTGAGTGCTACTTGGCTAAACGAGAGTGCTTTTGGAGTCGGGTGAAAAACATAGAGTTCAAGTATAAGTTGTATGGGTAAATAGTAATTAAACTTAACTTCAGGCTAAATTAGTTTATTAAATGAAAGCTGCTTTATTGATTATTGTAGTTTAGTTGCATTCTTGAAACAGGAGTCAGCTGAGTCACTCCGCTGTAGCTGGTTAACTGTGCAACTGGTTTAATCCAGTTTCCAAAGCATTGTTTTTGAGGTCTACAAAAAGGGAAGCAACTCAGTGCTGTGATGCCACTCTGCTGCTTGTCAGCATTGTGATGCTACTTGGCTAAACGACAGTGCTTTTGGAGTTGGGTGAAAAACAGGGAATGAGGTGAAAGTGAGAGACGGTGAAGCTAAAAGACTTGAGTGCGGAGCGCAGTTGAGTCTCCTAAACACCAAGCTCGGATTTGTGTTCTCATTGACTATGCAGTCAGCATCACAGTGATGCAGTCGAGAGTTATAAAGATTTTTCTTTGGAGGAAAGGATTAATTGAGAAACAACACAAATAAATGAAAGTCAGGGTCATTATAATAAAGTAATACAAGTATACAAAGTAAGGTAAGGGAAGTACAGATAGCATTAGGGAGGTGAGTAAATGGAATTCTTATATATCATAACATTTTTTGAAAAAGGGAGTAAATGAGGGGTTTTAAGGTAGTCATAGCAGGAGAGCTTGCACCCGTGATACACTCCTTGTGTGCTATGTGGCTAATCTTGGAAGTTCAGTTGTCCCTGGTAGCCACATGTACAGAAAGTGTCCAACTGCAGCTACTGGCTAACTGCATTTTGGAGCCAGAACTGAGGGTAGATTCACTGTGGAGCATCCACGATGTTGAGCAAGTAGTGGATACCACGTTCACTGAGTTGGTCACACCACAGGTGAGGATTGAACAGAAAGGGCACAGGTGACCACCAGGCAGAGTAGAGGTAGGCAGGGAGTGCAGGAGTCTTCTGTGACCATCCCCCTTTCTAAAACATAACCGTTTTGGATACTGTTGGGGTAGATGACTAGGTCGGGGAAAGCAGTGGCAGCCAACTTCATGGCACCATGGGTGGACCTTCTGCACAAGCAGGGAGGAGGAAGAATGTCAGGGCTCTTCTGGTAGGGGATTCAATTGTAAGGGGAACACAGGTGGTTCTGTGGCTGCAAAAAAGACTCCAGAATGGTATGTTGCCTCCCTGGTGCCAGGGTCAGGGATGTCACTGAACGGCTACAGGGCATACTGAAGGAGGAGAGAAATACATATTGGTACCAGATATAGGGAGAAAAAGGGATGAGGTCCTGCCAGCAGAATTTAGGGAGTTGGGAAGTAGATTTCAAAACGGGACCCGGAAGGTAGTGACCTCTGCATTACTTCCTGTACCTCGTGCTAGTGAGAATAGAAATAGGTTAGTCCAGTTGAACGCGTGGCTGGAGAAATAATTCAGGAGGGAGGGCTTTAGATTTCTGGGACTTTGGGATTGTAGAATCTGTACAAAGCGGATGGTTTGCACCTGAACCGAAATGGAACCAATGTCCTTGCAGGAAGATTTGATGGTGCTGTTAGGGAGGAATTTAACTAACTTGGCAGGGGGCTGGGATCCTGAGAGAAGGTTCAGCAGGGATAGATGCACAGCCAAAATTAGAAGCGACATCAAGTGAGTCAGGAAGACATAGAATGCCTAGACCAGTTAGGTCACAAGGGAGTTTGGCACGATTGGATGATATTTTAATGCAAGGAGTCTGACGAATAAGGCAGATGAATTGAGGATCCAAATTAAAACATGAAGGTATAATGTTGTCATTGCTGTCACTGATGCATGGGCGAGAGAGGGGCAGGATTTGCAGCTCAATATTCCAGAATACAGGATCTTCAGGCGAGGTAGGGAAGGAAGTAAAAGAGGAGAATGTGTTACAATTTTGACCAGGGAGTCAATTACAGCAGGG